>NC_080417.1:72497812-72815312 GCF_029873635.1 Malania oleifera | reverse complement strand
GGATCGAAGGAAGATCAGCGATTTGAGATTGGATTAAGTATGCTTTGGTTGTTCTTGAGAAAAATAGGTATGCAAAAAATTGGCGAGTGAGGTTTTCGTCAATTGCGGAAAATTGGTCCTTTGATGGGTTTTCAGCACATCTTGGAAGTTTGGGTAAGGGTTTTTGAAGCTTTCAGCTGAGCTGTATGACTAGTATGGCGATTCGTGTGACAAGGGTAGGAAAGTTTTTAGAGCCAAGGCATGGCTGAAGAGGTAAGGGGCTTTTTATCTTTGTTCCTCAAGGTTACAAAGGCGATGATTGGCTTCAGTTTGGGGATGAATTTAGTGCAATGGTGAGATATCTTCTTCTTGACATTGATAGTAAAAGTAACAATAAGATTAGTGATAATTGTTCTTGGAGTCGAGTGGTTTCAGGAAGAAATGAAGTTGTAGGAGATCATCTAAACAACTTGTTGGAGGATGGTGCATCTACAAATTCTAAGTAGGTTTGTGGTTGTTGCTGGAGGAAGATGCAAGAGCAAGTCCTTTGGCCTTCCTCGTAGGGAGTGAATGACGACTAGTCGAAGTGGAAGAGGGCAAGGATTTTGGATGGGGAGATGATGGTTTTAGAGCGGCTAGGGTTTCTTTTGTGGAAGATGAGGCATTGAAGGGGTCTTTGATGATATGTTTAGACCCGGACTGAATTTTATATAAAAATTGGGCCTCATAAATCACTGCTGGGTGAACAGGCCCATGATTAGATTGAAGAAATAATCTGGGTTTGTTTAACGAAAAGGAGAAACCTTCAGTTATTCCTTGTCTTGGCCATCTTAATAGGCAGTCCTAAAATCCTATTCTTAAAGTCCAACTTATCTTGATTGTTTCTTAGTCTCCCCTTATGAACAAAGCCCATACTCATTCTTTAAAAGCCCAAGAGGTGGTAGGATTTGATCAAGGTCTTAAATTTCGATTTTGACTCAAATTTTGAAGCTCCAAAAGTACAAAAATTTCAACGGAAATTTCAATTTCAATGTCAATTTCGATTTCGATTATAAAAAATTACAGAAATCAATAGTAAAGCATGGAATTTTTTGTGAAACTTTAGAAATGGTTAACATACGTAATCATGTATGTTTTAGGACTAATATATTACAAGTTAAATGCATCTATGTTGTGTATGAGGTGGAAAAGCTGTAATATAGTATGTGTATCAAACGTATTTGTAAGACAATGTGCATTAAACATATACAATTAATACAAATGAAATTCATAATCATTAAATATTATTTATTATACAAATGATGATAATTTAGACATGAATGTAAATGTTGTTGTAAGTTTATTTTTTCATATAATTTCAAAAGCACCTGTAATAATCTTTTGTTTCAATAAAAATGAATAAAATAAATAAAGAGAGAAATTTCACTTCACCCCTAAATCTCTCATTTGAATCCAGAGGAAATTTCATTGCATAGTTAAAATTTCGACAAATTTTGCTAAAATTTTGAGATTTCGATAAATTTTAGACCATTTGTTGAGATTTAGACGGAAATTATGCAAGATAGAAATCAACTGCCATTTCGATTTCGAGGGCGAGGGAAACCGGAAATTTTGACAATTTCATGGAAATTTAAGACCATGGATTTGATCAAGCCTCTAGCAGAAGAGAGAAGTTAACTCAATGGTGCATTGCTTATCTTCGAGGGACATTCATGGTGGCCAAGAGAATAGAAGCAGCAGCTTTGGGAATATTTGAGGGAAATAGTCAAATTTAGAACTATTAGTTTCTAAAAAATTCATGATGTTTATAAGAGGGAGTATTTTCTTCAGAAAAGGAGAGGATCGTTAGTGGGCTGTATGCTAGGGATGAAAGAGGGGAAGGCTCCATTAAGAAATATAATTTTTGTGAGGATGAAATTCAAGGTATTATTGCTGGTTTGGAGGGAAATACTTTTGGTAAGGAAGTCATTTTGTTAACTTTAGGAGTCAAATGGTATATACTTGCCGAAATGAAGTGCAATGAGGAAACATTTTGAAGGAAATCGAATTCTTTCAATGAGAAAAAAGAAAAAGAAAAAAAGAAGCTATTAAAAGAGATGCAAAATGGGTTCGAAGTATAGTGGATGAGTCAATTGATGAGAAGGCTAGCATCTGCAAGGAAAGAAAGAAGTTGGGGGGGGGGGGGAGATGTTTTGGAAGATGATAGGTAAGGCCTTAGTGATTTTGAATGTCATGGGGATTTACTTTTGGACGAGATTTAGGATCAGCATGGTATATTTCTAACTCTTCGGCTGATTTTCTCTGGGTTTTGGCTTATGCGCCATTGCTTCCAATGGAAGTATTGGAGGGGATTAGTGTTTTTGAAATGATGGTATGATTAAAGAGAAAATGGGTAATGATGGAATATTGCCCACCCTAATTCAAGAGATTTCTAAGTTGGATCTTCATGCTGAAATTTTGTTTGATAAATTAGGGCTTCAATTGTATGGTTGTGGAGGAATTGAAGTTTTTCTTGATGGTGTGGTAAATCTAAAGTGAACAAGGGTGAGAGGGAATTAGTAAAATTGAAGTGCTCTGCGAAGTATGATGGGAAGAGCTTAAAGAGGGGGTTTCTTGGTTAATTTTAGTTTGTTTTTTTATCTTTATTTTTATTTTATTTTTTAATTTGCTTTTTGCTTTCATTTTTTGTTTTCTTTTTTGCGTACCTTCAACCAAGTTTTATTCTCTCTCTTTTAGTATATCTTTTTTTAAATCCAAAAAATAATTACCATAGACAACTATGTTGTCAAGGCATCACTATTCAAACTTGTTTCAGTAGTCATGAAAATTCATCAGCATATAGAAATTCGCTGATCATTTTTTAACCCAAAAGGCATCACCAAGAAATCATAAGCCTCGTATTGCATTGCCTTTGGATTATCACCTTCTGTTATATTCGATAGTAGTCTGTCCACAAGTCAAGTTTGGTAAAGTACTTGGCATGATTTAGCTAATCACACAAATCAACAATGAGTGGGATGAGATACTTGTTGTGTCGATCACTTTGCTGAATGGATGATAACCTACATGAATCTACATGCTCCCATCATGTTTCTTTTGAAACATACTTGTTGTGCGCTGTTAGTTTGTTGAGTGCATGGTAATCCACTCAAATCTGTGTGCTTTTGTCATGTTTCCTCTAAAACAACATTGGTGCTCCAAATGATATTTTGGAAGTTTGTATGTAATAAGCTTCCTATAAACTCATGAGGTTGCTTCCATAATTCTGTTAACTTTGAAGGCGCAATTTGATATGGCGCTTTAGTTGGGGCTTCACAGCTAGTAGCAACTGAATCTCATGTTTTACACCTTGTTGTGAAGGCAAGTTGTGTGGTAGCTTATCTAGTATCATAACTTAATACTTAAATAGATGTTGGATGCAGTAGGCATTAGCTTGCCTTATGCCTTCATCCACCACTAACAAGGTGATATAAATTGGTTCACCACTCTTAATCCTCTTGAGTTGCATGCTGGAGAGGAATTTCTTTTCGTCCCTTTCTTCTCTATAGCTTGAACCATGTAAGGGTGATTATCCATCAGCTAGAGGGAAACAAACGACATTGGGACTACCCAGTCTCCCGTTATAATTCCAAGTATCACTTATGTTGTCCTAACAGGGCTTTCATATCTTGTTTTGATGGTAACAAATAAAGGATGGTTTAACAAGTTGGTGTTCAAGTGATGATATTTCAGGAACTCTAAAGTAAGAAGTTCAAAGAGATCAAAAAGGAATATTAAAAGATCTCCAAGTGCTTCAAGACATACTGTGAAGTGATCAAATGGAAGCTCAAGGAGACTCAAGATAGTTAAAGCAAATACAGCTCATAGAATTATCAAATTCAAGAAAAAAGAAAGGCGATTCATGAAGACTTCAAAGATCAAAAGAGTTTTTTAGTTTTAGGAAGCTTCATGTAAGTACTTCAACTCAAAATATCATTTTGAATGAAATGAAGCTCATTAGGGGATAAAATGGACTTAGAGACCTTATTTTAAAAACCTCGGAAAACATATGTTAGATGTAAGAAAGCAAGAAAGTCAAGAGTTTTGAAAAACAAAAAACAGTTTTTTTTGTCTGTCCAGGCGATTGGAATGAAAGATCAGGCACCTGAAGAATTTTCTTAGGCGACTGAAGATTAAGTACAGGTGCCTGAAGATTTTTCCTGAAAGAATTCTGAAGAGACAGTGTAACCGCAGGCGACTGAAGTTGACCTCAGGCGCCTGACCCTATTTTCAACAAAAAAAATAAAATAGTGGGATGAAGACTCAGGCGACTGAACTTCGGCAACAACCATATTTTTTAAAATATTTTGATTTCAAATTCAAATTACTTGCGCCCCAATCTTTCTAAAAACTTGGGGGACACTCCAAGTAATCTTGGGCAGCACGAATTTGACTCTTACTAAGCCTATAAATACATGGTTTATGAAATCAAATAATACCAAGAATTAAAAATCATCTCTCAAAGCTCTTGCTCTCAAAGCTAACTTACTTACTACAAATTTACTGAGATATTCTGAGATTCTAACTTCTTCTCTGAGCAAAAGTTCTGAGTTCTTGAATCTTATCAAGAGAAGAATACCAGTGATATAATTCTTGAGCTTCATACTTCATTCTTTTGATATTATGATTGAAGTATATTAGTGTTTGAAATTGTACTAACCAGCTTTATCTGAGAGCAATCTTTGTACACACATATTTGTTCTTCTTCTTGTAGATTTTGACGGTTCAAGATTGTCTGGATCGTTGGACCAAGCGTGGGGTATCGCTTGGAGAGGGGGCTCTACCCTTAAGGAGGCTTGTAACGGTTTGTTTTGCCCGGAAAGGAGCGATATAGTGGAAACCTTAGGTGGTATTGGCTTAAGGCGAGGAGGTAGGCTGAGGATAAGCCGAACCTTGTAAAAATCTCAGTCTCACTCTTAACCTTTCTCTTTATTTTTTGCATATATAAATTGTGTGGAGTATATTCAAAGTGCAGGAAGCCAAAACCGAGATTGAGAAGACTTTTGACTTAAGAAAGTACGTTGATCTTTGCGGAAACCTTAAAGGAAGTACGTTGATCGTTTGCGGAAATCTTAGTTAAAAGAAAGCAAACAAATTTCATTCTTAACAGGGCTTGAATCAAATTCACAGGGCTACAAACAAACTCTACCTTGAGTTCTTGCTGAAGCTGAAAATTGCAAAAGTGCTACGTCTCATATTTAAATGAGAATATTGTGGTTGATTGGTTTAATGTTTGTTTGATTACTATTGCTGTGAATAATTGGATTGTGTTGATATCTAAGTTGTGATTGAGTTAACTAAGTATTAGAAGTTAGATAAATCTTGTGTGATCGCTAAATTAATAAAAGGTTGTGGATTTGTAAAAAGAATTAAAAGAAAATTTGATTACCTAATTCACCCCCCCTCTTGGGACTACACCTTAACTTTCAACTTAGAAATCATTAATCGGAACGACCATGATATTCACATGTCTCGCTCATTGATGAAGCTTCACAATCAATTTCTCAGTTACTCCCACTGTAATTTGTCCTGAGTTCATCATTTTCAATTGTTCTAAGTCCTTATCTAGCTTCAAGTTGAGTCTTGTGCTTTGCCTTGAGAGATAAAGTTATGGGTACCCCCATATCCACTCTAGCATGAGTGCTCTTCCTATTGATCTGTAGATCCACAAACATTAACCCTTTAGCTTGGGCAACAATTCTTTTGCCTCTCCAGTGCATTGAGTAACCACATTGCACCCATCCTCGGGTTTTCTTCCTCATTCTTATCTTGTCCTTGTGACCCCTATGCAATGGAAGTTTGCAAGGCGTTGAGCGATGATTTCTTAGGGAGCAACTCTATAAGGGCCTTGGCATAAGAAACACACAATCTTGTTCTACCACCTGTTGAAGGCTTGAGACTAGGTTGCTTCATTTGAGGTTAGTGCCTTGGTGTTGATACCCTCCATTGTTGGGTTTGCCTTTCATGACTTTGTGCTGTTTCCATTCGATGAGTCACTCTCTTGTGCAATAGGCAAATACTGAACTCTTTGTTGATGAATTTCAACCCCTCCCCAGAGCTCCAAACCTTCAAAGAAATAGATCAACTTGTCTTTCTAGGGCATGTCTTGGATACAACAACAACAACAACAAAACCAAGCCTTAGTCCCACTAAGTGGGGTCGGCTATATGAATCCTTTTCCGCCAATTTATGCGATCATGGACCATTTCTTTTGATAGATTCAAAGATATTAAATCCTTACTCACTATCTCCTCCCAAGTTATTTTAGGTCTGCCCCTACCCCTTCTACTACCCCCCACAGTAACTAACTCACTCTTCCTCACAGGTGCACTATAAGGCCTACGTTGCAAGTGTCCATATCATCTGAGTCGTCCTTCCCTTATCTTATCTTCTATAGGAGCTACACCTAACTTACCACGAATATTTTCATTCCTTAATTTATCTTTCAATGTTATACCACTCATCCATCTAAGCATCCTCATCTCGGCAACTTTTACTTTTTGGATATTATGTTTCTTCGTCGCCCAACATTCTGATCCATATTGCATAGCTGGTCTTATAGCTTTCCTATAAAACTTCCCTTTCAATTTTAAGGGTATTCTACGATCACATAGAATACTTGAAGAACTTCTCCATTTTACCCAACCTGCTTTAACTCTATGCATTACATCATCTTCAATTTCTCCTTCAGCTTGCATGATAGATCCAAGGTATCGAAATCTACAAGTGCTATTTATTTCTTCATCATCAAGTTTAACTTTGTCTCCAATATTCCTCCTATCATTACTAAAATTACATTTCATATATTCTGTTTTATTTCTACTTATCTTAAAGCCTCTAGATTCCAAAGCTTCTCTCCATAATTCTAACTCAGCCTCTACTCCATCCCTAGTTTTGTCAATTAATACAATATCATCTGCAAACAACATACACCATGGAACCTCCTTTTGAATACTCTTAGTCAATTGGTCCATCACTAAAGCAAAAAGATAAGGACTCAAAGCAGATCCTTGATGTACACCTATGGTAATTGGAAATTCTCTAGTTTCTCCATCTATAGTCTTTACACTAGTCATTACTCCATCGTACATATCCTTAATGACATCGGTATACCTACAACATACACCTTTTTTTTTTTCTAAAACCCACCATAGAACTTTCCTAGGTATCCTATCATATGCTTTCTCAAGGTCAATAAATATCATATGCAAGTCCCTCTTCTTTTCCCTAAACTTTTCCATTAATCTTCTTAAAAGATAAATAGCTTCTGTGGTAGATCTCCCAGGCATAAAACCAAATTGATTTTTTGAGATCTTCGTTTCTAACCTTAATCTTTGTTCAACTACTCTTTCCCATAGTTTCATCGTATGACTCATAAGTTTAATTCCACGATAGTTATTACAATTTTGAATATCTCCTTTATTTTTGTATATAGGTATTAAAGTACTTTTCCTCCATTCATCTGACATTTTCTTAGTTTTTACAATTGTATTAAATAAATTAGTTAACCATATAATTCTGTTATCACCCAAGCATTTCCAAACTTCAATTGGGATGTTATCTGATCCCATAGCTTTCCCATTTGGCATGTCTTGGATATTCAACATTAAAGTAGAGAACTATTTAACATATTCTCGTATTGTCCGAGTGTGCTTAAGATTTTGCGCTAGGCGTTGTAGTCAACAGTCTCAAGAAAGAATTGGACCTTGAGATCTCTCTTTATGATTGCCCAAGTATCAATTATACACAAAGTCACCAACTTTTCTGAATCTCATCAATCATTGTACTTGGTATGCCACCACGGCGTGGCATCCCCACTCAAGTGCATGATAGTTACGGATTCTTTTGCATCCTTGGCTCAGCCCCAACCTTATGAAAGTACTGTTCCATGTTGAATAAGTTCTCTAACTTTTTAGCATCGCAAGCACCACCAAATGCCCTTGATTTTGGTACCTTTGTTTTGTCACATTCTACTTAGGATTGGCATTCTGAAGGGCACAAATTAGGTTCATCTTGGTAGTAAGCTCACATAAGCTTCCACCATCCCATAGAATATCTTCCAACAGTTCATTGAGGAGCCATGTTGTTGTCTTTGGGATCTCTCCAATACATCAACATGTTCCATGAGTTGGGCCACCCCCATGGTTAATGGTCTCAACTTGTGCCGCTAATTATGCTTAAGCAGTAAGCAAGCGTAAAAGTAAACATGAGTCAAGCTTTAAATTGTGAAGCAATGCAATTCATTTCGTTGTGTTTAGCGAGGGAGGCAAGCAGCCTAATCATGTTGATAAAAACTAGTGATTTATACAGTGATTGATGAACACTCACTCTCTTATTCTAATTTCACTCTGGCACAAGGAAGCATCAATCATACTCCTCTTTTTCACTGAGGTACTCTATCCAAATCATTAAACCAACACTAGTATTAACATGATGATGGTTACCCACCCAATGTGTACAAGACAAGCAGTTGCAGGCAAGCGTAACGTCTTGAGCAAGCTTGGCTTGTGACACCTCCACATGTCTTTGTGGCCAATCCCCATGCACACTGCCAGTTCAAGAATGTTATCGTAATATATTTTATTAATTAACTTAAAATTTTGCACATGCAACATTTGTCAATTCCACAATCTAGGGCAAAGCCATAGTTTTATTACACAACCTAGCAGAGAGTTACAGACCTAATAAAAAATTTAATTTTGATGCAAAAATGGGATACATATTAAAAGACAATCTGTAAAATGAGAATAACAAACAAGAATTATAAACGTTATTCAAAGATAAAAAGTATTGTAATGCTAGGTTGATGCAAAAATGGGATACATATTAAAAGGCAGTAGGAAACATGAGAATAACAAACAAGAATTATGAACACTATTCAAGGATAAAAGGTATTGTAATGCTGAGTAAGTATTTTTAGTGACAAAGTTAATTCTATATCATGATATTTATATGCATTTGGGTACTCATCAAGGTCATTTCAGAATCCAAAAACCTGCAGAAGTGATTTCTTTTGGGTTGATGCCTTTTTTTTTTTTCAAATAATACATTTGATTTAGTTTGTTCTTATTAAATGCATTTCCGATCTAGAATAGGGACATCTTTATATTGCAGTCACAATAAAGTCCAAGCATGTATGAAATCAATGTTTTAAAAGCCTCAATTGACGCTTGCTTTAATACATGACATGCATAAAACACATCGAGGCTCAATCAAAAATGCCAAATCCCAAAAAAGCCAATGCATTAGACACTGATGCTTATGTTTTGTACCTAGCACACCTTTTGCGCTTTTTTAGTTGAGGCTTATGCATTTTGGATGTATGAATCTCAAGTTAGGTTTGGCTAGAAAAATTTAAGTACATGTTCATATAAAAGGAATGTTGTAATATGAATTGATTTGTAAAACTCTTGAACCTCAAGCTTTCCAAAATGATTGAGGGTTGAATCTCAGATCTTGAAAATAATTTGAACTTTGTAATGTTATAGGTATCTCTTGGCATGATTTACTAAATCAATTCAAGTAAGCATTTCTTGAATAGCTGACAAAAAATTTGCAAATTATATTTATGCTTTTTAACATTTTATTTGTAATTTTCTTTATTTTTAAAAATATATGCAATTTATTTACATATTTTAATCTAAAAAATAAAATTCTGAAAAGGTTTACGCCTCAATGACTCGAGGCTAATGCCTTGCCTCTTGAAGGTTAAAACACCTTGCCTTTTGTCTTTGCTGTTTAAAACATTGTATGAAATAAATAGAATGAGGGGGAACCTGCAGGAAATTTTTTTTTTTGTATAAAATGAGACTAGACTCTCAGCTGTCAGTATCTTCATTGCAGGTTACCAACCAAAATTTAGATGTTTGGCCGAAAACACCTGCATGTGTACAAGATGCTTTACGCCATTATTATTATCAATATCTCTCATCAACTGAAGAGGCTGCTGAGGTACTTCCTGAAACTCGTGTTGAGAAAGGTTACTGCTCTCCACATACCATTTGAGAGTTTTCTGATATTATATGCTTTAACCAAGTGTTGCCAAGTTAGTGATTTTTGTGCCTTGTCAGTGCCCTTCTCATTCTTTTAGAGATTTCTGATATATGCTCTAACCAAGAGTCACAACGTTGGTGCCTTTTGTGGTTGCGTCCTGTCATTTAGGGTAATTTGAAAGAGCAGTGTTGTCCTTGTTTAACTTTCTACTTCTTGCTGTTCATATGCAGATTCTTTGTCCATGAACTTGAAACAAATAAGCTGCTAACTTTTTTCATTTTTCGTAAGTGAAGATGATGTGTTATTTATGTTTGCATATTGGCGACGTTTAAAATTAAGCAATGCTGTTAATAGGATTGTTGCATATCCCATCCACATGATACATGAATTGCTTGAACTCAATTCACTAGTGTATTTTTTTTGGGTTTCATTTCAATGTTTTAGCCAGCACAAACATTGTTTTACTAGATGCATTTGTTTTCTATGGCTTGAGCTATTGGCAATCAGTCACATAGAAAATTGCTTTGTGTTAGAATGTCTTAGAGGAGTTGGGAAAAAGAGAAAAAGGAGAGAATAGAGTGGGCAGAAGAGAATTTGATCTCCCAGATCAGCACTATTAAATATGTATTTTTGAGAACAAAAATGCGCCCCTGAACTAATGAAACAAATATAACCCTATGCTAAAAACTATGACTAATTGAGGGCAAAAAGGGGGAGGGGGGGAGGAAGGTATGTGATATCACCCAACCCCAGCTTTGTACAGGCAGCTGAAAGCAGGTCCAAACATGGGCTTGGTGAATAAATCTCCTTGATGGTTAGGACATCATGCTGGAGTAGCTACAATTTTTTCATTACAACATTTCTTACAAGTTAACAATTGACTTCAATATGCTTAGGCTTCTCATGAAACATAGGTTTACTTGCCATGTATATTTATTAAAAAACACATCCAGCTTTGTTACTTGAAATTCCATATTTGATAGAAGAGGCTTTAGCCATTGCCATTTTAATTTATTGACAGTGTAGGCCATAATTTTGTATTCTGCTTTACAATTGGTCTGCAACTCTAGTTTTTTTCTTACTTTGCTGGGTAGCAAGATTACCACCGATAGACATACAGTACCTGGTAATAGACCTCTGATCTTCAACTACACTAGCCCAGTTGACATCAAACTACCCATGACATCAAAGCTCCTCACACCTCAGCACTGAACCTTTACTAAGAGAGGTTGCATGGTGCCGAAGGATCCTACGCACAGCATCCCATCATGGGATTCTCCATAAATTAACTGACCCCCAACCAAGGAACGGGCATGTTTGGTCTAGTGACTGTCAAATAAATAAGTTTTTCAACCAACTTCCTGTACCTGATGCGGGCCTTTAAAATCAGGTCAATTTTCCCTGGATAACTTTACATTCAAGCGTCCATGAGATTCTTGGTTTGACATACTGTCTTCATCTAGGAAGTCTTGTTTTTTTGTTAGGTTGTTGTGGTGACGAGTTTAATCCTTTGCTACCTGTTGGACACAGTAGATGATGTATTTCTCCGAAGAAATCATAAAGTAGAAGGGCCAGGTGTGCTGGAGGGATCAACTTTAGAATCTCCATGGATGAAGAACTTGTTGGCCCAGTCTGGTTTTAATGGAGATCCAACAGTTACCAACAATGTAGTTTTTTTCTTCTCACCATGGTGGCCAACACGAGCACCACCACAGCCAGAACCTCTGACCAAACACCACACTACATTTTTTCTGCGACCTGCTGCTGAACTTCGGTCTCTAAAACGAAGGCCTCTACCATCAATAATGTCTTTCCCATGACCAGTGGTAGCACCAACCGTAGCTAAACTGTCATGAGAAGCTTGAGATAAGGAGCTGGTTCCATGTTTTGTGATTGGTGATCCTCTGGATTCTAGCACACACTTCATATGTAGAGATATGAATTCTCTAGTAAGGATCTGATCATGACTATTTGGAGCTTACCCTTTAGAGTTGCATAGTACTGACTAATAGATCTACTGCCTTAGTTAAACTTGAAGAACTTTAACTAATCAAATATATAAGTGTGATTCTTATCCTGGGAGATACTTTCATGGCGATCATTGATCATTCTACAGAGCTGTGGCTGGTGAAACATTGCATTAGCTGCAACCTTCAGTTCCATACTGCTCCACAACAACAGAAGAATAGTATCATTTTTCTTCATCCACTCATAATCTTTTGAGTCACGAGATGGAAGATCCTGCACCAAATGTCTAGTCTTGTCTTTTGCATTAATATGTAACCTCAAGCTGATAATTGGAAGAACCAACCTATTTATGGCTGTAATATGCAAAATGACACTATCAATTGAACTTTTTTCTGTTGAGGCTAAACCACATGCTGAATTCAGCTCAGAACAAAAAAATATGATGTCCAGTCAAGAAAGTTACCATGCAGCAAGAATACCAGCAGAAAACATGGACCACACCAACCAGCACAAGTCTGCAACAAGATAAAGACTAGTAGCAGCACACAACAGCAGAAAACAACACATAAGACCAGCAGCAGCACAAACAGTGACCTGGGATGAGCCGAAGGCAGAAAACGAAGCACTCCTGAAATCTCAAGAGGCAGCCATGACCACAGAATTAACTACAGAACAGTGAAAACAGATTAATGGCCATGACCACTGAAAAGAAAGCATTCCAGAATGTTCAACACGCGGTTATGACAGCAAAATAGTAGCTACTGCTCTGTTGAAGGATTTGCAGGCAGGAGTGAGAGCACATAAGCCTTTCCAAAGTCATCAGCATCAACAACAGAGTAGGGACTTTATGAACATCAGCCACAACTACAGAACTGCTGCTCCTGCACTCTGGGAGTAAGCACAGGCTTGAATAAAGGCCTACAAGCCCTTAAAAAATTAGCCACAACTACAATAGGAGGGGCGCATCACAAGCTCTAGGATAGGAAAGAGACTGCTTGTACATCACAAAAAAAGGCACAACTCCGCATGGTACCGAGAGCAAGAGGCCCATGACTGAGCAGCAGGAAAAGGGGGGGCTTAAATTACAATCAAACTAAGAGAAGATCTCTGACTCAATAGCTGACAGAGGAAAAGAGAGGAGGAAGAGAAGGAACCAAGCTACGGTCAGATCCCTTTGATTTGAATGTTTTTGTTACTCTGATACCATGTTGATTCTGAGCAATCTGATTGGTTAACCAAGTACGTATAGAACAAGGATTAGGATGAGGGACACTTAAAAAGTAGAGACAAAGTAGAGGACACAGTTAGCCAGAGAAGAATTGGGTTTCCCAGATCTCCCTTACATTTTTCTATATATTTATGAGGATGAAAATGCTCCTCAATTAATAAAAAAAGTAGAAACCTATACAAAAAAGTAAAGCTACTCTGAAAAAAACTGGGTGGGGTGCCATTACCATTGGGAACTGGGTGGGGTGTTGGAAGGCATACACATGTACCTGACTGGATTCTTGGTGTTTTTGGTATGGAAGAGAGAAACCATCAAGCAAATGCTCTAGTGTCTGATCCTTCAAGACTAAAAATGTATCACTCTTTCCAGGCTCCATCAACCATACACCGTTTCAAATGTGCTTCCTGAATTGAGGTTCCTTCCTGATTATTGATATTAATTGAACTCATCTGTGATTTGGATGTTTTTGCTTATGTTGAACTTCACAAATATTGACCAAATTGTCTGTGAATTTTGAGTTAAATGTTTCTGCTTATACTGAACTGTACAGTTTAATCATGAAAATTATCTGCACATATTATACACATGTTTCTGTGTCTGCTCAACTGTAATTAATGAGGAAGCTTCATATGCTGCAGGAGAAAATTGCCATGCTTCGAGAAAATGAGTTATTAGTAAAGGATAATGAGAGGCTTAATCATGAAAATGAATCGTTGCGGAAAGGAAAAGATCTGGCTGATGGTCAAATAATGGCATTAACAAAATCATTAGAAGTTCTTCAGAAAGATTTGAAGGATAGGGAGATTCTGGTTGTTCTTTTAACTACCATATGTTTCTCAGATTAGATTGTCAACTCTTAATATGCATACTGATATTAAAATTTTCAGGTTCAAGATTTGAAGCAATCTTTGGAGCACCAAAGAAAGGAACTAAATGATTGCAGGGCTGAAATCACTTCACTTAAAATGCACATTGAGGGATCTCGATCTGGAAGGCGTTTGGTACTTGGTGATATTGAACATGCTCAACCTGAATCTTTAGAATGCTATAAGGATGAAATAGAATCTCTGAAAATGGAAATTGAAAGTTTAAAAGCAAAAAATTCTGTTCCTTTGGATTCTGTGGACTCTATCAATTGTAACAAGGAGGATACACACTCAGATACTGAAACTGTTGAGATTCATCAAGAGAAAACTGTATTCTCTCAACCAGTTGATATGGTTTCAGAATTGTTAGATGTTCAAGATACTCAATCAGTAACTGCTCAAATGATGGATGAGAACAACAATAAGGAAATCTCACAAGAGACATTAACAAGTTTTTCAAATGATAACAGCAATGATGATGGTGGGAATGTTGTTGACCAGAATGAAAAACTGGGGCTACTCTTAAAATCAAACAATTTAGGTGGTGAACCTGTTTCTGAGAAGATGGCAAGTTCCTATGATTCTTGTTTGTCAACATAGTAATCTTACCATCATAACAGTTCATTGCACCTAATTTCTGAGATTGAATTTTTGTTTGACAGGGTTTAGAAACCATTCAGATCCTTTCTGATGCCTTGCCTAAGATTGTTCCCTATGTTTTAATCAATCATCGGGAGGTTTGCTTTTCACTAATTTATTCTTATTTCTGGGTCCTCTCTTGTATTTACTGCAAAGAAAGGATAGTTGTTTACTTGATCATTACTACATGCCAACAGGAACTTCTTCCCCTAATGATGTGTGCAATCGAGCGTCATCCAGACAGTGGCACACGGGATTCCCTGACTCATACTTTGTTTAATTTAATTAAACGTCCAGATGAACAACAGAGACGAATTATAATGGATGTACGTTAATGTTGAGTTGCTGCATATAAGAATTTCGTGATGCTAAATCTGTTCAACTTATTTCAGGCCTGCGTCAGCCTTGCTAAGAATGTTGGAGAGATGAGAACAGAAACGGAATTGCTTCCCCAGTGCTGGGAACAAGTAAGATTTCATCTTGATTTCACAGGCTGATCTCTAATGACTATTATGTCCATTTGTATTAATGACAAGGTTATCATTACTCTGAATTGTTGCAGATTAATCACACGTATGAGGAGCGTAGGCTGCTTGTTGCTCAATCATGTGGAGAGCTTGCAGAATTTGTTCGACCTGAGATCCGTGATTCTTTAATTTTGTCTATTGTGCAACAGCTGATAGAGGATTCTGCAACTGTGGTTCGAGAGGCTGCTGCTCACAATCTGGCTTTGCTCCTTCCTCTCTTCCCAAATATGGACAAATATTTCAAGGTCAGCCTCACTAAATATGCTTCGGGGCAAACATGGAGAAGATATCTGACTTGACAGAATTGGATGCAATGTAAGCTCTAGAACAGGTTGATGGCACATGGTCTAGGGAATGGAGCCTAATATGATAGACTCAAAAGAAATTAGCAATAAGATTAAAAAATAAAAAATAAAAACAAAGTTTCTCCAATATCATTTCTGTTTGTTGATAGGTTGAGGAGGTGATGTTTCAATTGATCTGTGATCCCTCTGGAGCGGTGGTGGAAACTACTCTCAAGGAATTAGTTCCTGCAGTGCTAAACTGGGGAAACAGAATGGATCATATTTTACGTGTTTTACTTTCTCATATCTTGGGTCCTGCTCAGGTATGTGTTTTTGTGGTTAATGATCTCAGTAATGACCGAATATTGCACAACCTGATCTCTAGTATATTTGTATCAATATTTCAGCGCTGTCCACCTCTTTCTGGGGTTGGAGGTTCTGTTGAGTCACATCTTCGTGTTTTAGGTGAACGAGAACGCTGGAATGTTGATGTTTTATTACGAATGCTGGTAGAATTGTTTCCTTTTGTCCATCAGAAAGCAGTTGAGACTTGTCCATATCCTTCTGTATCAGAATCATCCGGAATGATATTTTCTGTCTCTTTGCTTCAAATGTATGCAGGGTAAGCCCTGCTTTCTGTGTTTTTCTTGCTCATACTGTGTCCAGTTTTATATTGAAGTTTATTTCTTTCAATATGATTTTCTTTTTAACATTTTAGGAGTGCCATTCATAAATATGTTTTCTGAAAGCGATTGGTGCCTTGCCAGGGGAGGTGTACAGTGGCCTGCTTTTGAATGGATGCATGCTGATTGCCTCCCTGATCTGATTCAGCTTGCCTGTTTGTTACCTCAAAAGGAAGATAATCTGAGAAACAGGATCACAAAGGTAATGTTGTCTGCCTGAAATATGTTGCCTATAGCTATTTTTATTTAAGCATTGCTTTTGGTTGAAGCATGAGTTTGCCGCTCTTACAGTTTTCACTTACCTAGATGTCTGTTATGCAGTATTTATTGGCTGTGTCTGAAGGGTTTGGGGATTATTATTTGACGCATATAATGCTTCCAGTTTTCTTAGTAGCAGTGGGGGATACTGCTGACTTGACATTTTTTCCTTCTACTGTCCAGGCAAGAATCAAAGGTAATGTTTCTTTCTGTTTTAGTGTTTGGAACAATGTATTTATAATTTCTTACTATTTGATTTTTTTCTTGATTGCAGGTTTAAGACCAAAAACTGCTGTGGCTGAGAGAATTTCTTCTATGTGTGTCCTACCACTTCTCTTGTCTGGTGTTTTAGGGACCTCTTCCAAACATGAACAGTTGGTGGAGTACTTAAGAAAGCTGTTAGTTCAAGGTGCTGTGATGGAGAGTCAATCAACGAAGCACAAAGCAGAGATTTTTAATGCAGTCCGGTTTCTTTGGTTGGTAGTTTGGACTTGCTCTTAAAAACTTCTCCTAAGCTTTTTTTATTTTTAATCGTTTGATAGAACTGACAACCTTGCTGCGAAAGCCCAAAGAGATGACCAAAGCAAAGGAACAGGCAACCCCTTTTGCTAAAAATACAACTCTGTTCCAACCAGGTGCACCACAAAGCATAAACACCACACATCTCCTTGAACAAACAGTTTCTTTACTCCCCAAACCTCTCAAAGAATTAGACAAAAGATCTTCCACCAGCTTCGGCCAAAAGACCAAAGAACCTATGCCATCTATCCGGTGTAAACAAAGTGTAAGAAGTGATGGGAAGCAGTTTCTCGGGACAATGCCTTTCAAAGCCTCTTAATCTATTATTAGCAACCTACTAAACAAATGCTTTAATCTTAGAAGAGTATATACATGTATGTGTGTGTGTGTCTATATATATAACATCATTAATGCAGGACAAGAAAAAAAAATTTGCTTTGCCGCAAAATCAAAAGAAAAAATAAATAAAGTATTTATATCAATGCTGCCTTCCAATCCCTTTGGATTTTGGACAGCGAGACAACCTTAAAAACCCCAAAAGAATAAGCTCAAAATGCAGCTAAAAA
Source organism: Malania oleifera (assembly GCF_029873635.1). Taxonomy (NCBI): domain Eukaryota; kingdom Viridiplantae; phylum Streptophyta; class Magnoliopsida; order Santalales; family Ximeniaceae; genus Malania; species Malania oleifera. The sequence continues at coordinate 72,797,763 of NC_080417.1, read as the reverse complement.
TGAAGCTTTCTCCCAAATCAAATGCGTTGGAATCTTCTGATCTGTGAATGTCCTAGCATTCCTTTCAAACCAAAGAGCCCACAATATAGCAAAAACAACACAAAACCAAAATATTTTCTTTTTTCTCTTCACTCCAACCCCCAAAACTGTACTGAGATGAAATCATAAGTAGTCTTCAGAGCCACTCAATCCTTACCACTGCAGAAAAACAAATTATTCCACAGTGCCCTTCCACTTGACAATGTAGGAATAAATGACAGTTAAGTCTCACCTTCCTTGCCACACATCAAGCAGATGTCAGGACTAAGAGCCTTGTAAGGCCTCCAAATCTGAAGCAAGTCATTTGTATCAACCCTGTTGAAAGTCAAAGTCCATCTGAAAACTCGAATCTTGAAAGGAGCTGCCGTCTTCCACACTATTTTATTGAGATGAAAAGGACTGGGAATAATAGTTTTGGTCAGATGAATGAAAAAAGACTTTGAAGAGAATGAACCCGAAGAGTCCCCAATCCATAGTCTACTATTCCCCGTAGCTTTGGGAATGAATGAATTCAGAATGCTCAACAAGCAAGCTCTTCTATCTCTCTCTCATTGAGACTCCTAAAGAAATGGAAGTCCCAACTCCCAAGACCAATGACCCCTCTTCAGAATAGTAGAATTCAGAAATAGGAGCACCACACAGAGATAAAAGTCTATACAATCAAGGTGCAAGGTATTCCATCGAAGTCTCACCCACCCAAATATCTTTCCAAAAGCGAACCCTATTCCCATTCCCCAAAACCAACAGAAAAATGAATGAGAGGAAAGAAAACACCAGAAACCTGAGAGAGAAATTTCTGAGGGCATGCATGAGAATCAATTCCACTCCCCTTAGTAACCCCCCTATTCCTATGAATACCATACTTGTTCTTTATTACTTTATGCCATAAGGAATCAGTCTCTAAGGAGAATCTCTGTAACCATTTTCCTATCAAAGAAATGTTTCGAGAAACCAAACAACTGCTGCCCAGGCTGTCCTCTTATTTTGGTCTCCTCACCACCTCCCAACCAGCAAGATGATGATCCCTCTTATCCTCCTGAATAACAGACCATAAAATATCTCTCATTAGCTTCTCTAAACTCCCAACTACTTTCATAGGAAATTTAAAAAGAGTGAGGTAATAGGAATATTGGAGAGACAAGCACAGGAAATATAAGCCTTCTTCCACGCTTCTAGTCTCTTCCCTACCCTCTCAAGCACTGGATCCCAAGAAGTGGACAAAGAATTACTCCCCACGAGGAAGGCCAAGACAACAAATCACACCCTCCAAGAGATCTAAAACCCTCCAACTCCCTACTGCTCAAATTAATACCAGCCAAACCACTTTTAGTTAATTTTCAGTCCTTAAATCTTCTAAAATTTTTAAGAGCACCTTGCGAAATTTCTCAGTACTATTCTCTAAAAATAAAATTGTATTTATTAGATCACCATTTAACCTAAAAGCTTAAGCTCTTAGATTGTGAGCCAACAATGTATATCAAGATTTAACATTCCCCCGTACATGCAGCCTAACAGTGTGTGGAGTGATACGCAATAAATACCCATTACAGGGACTACAATTATTATTATTATTATTTTTAAACACCACACAATAAACACGGGCAACAAGATTAGAACTCAGGGCCTCCTGGTCGCCTGCTCTGATACTATGTTAGATTACCACTGTACCTAAAAGCTTAAGCTCTTAGGTTGTGAGCGAGCAATGTAAATCAAGCTTTAACAGTACCATAAGAAAATTGTAACTGAGATCCTTCCACCTTATCCCTACCTACCTCCAGACCCCTACTCACACCATAATCCTAAGCACTCGATACCAGCCTACTGAACCATCTACAGAAAACAACAGAGATGGCGTATCCCCGTGTCCTAACCCCCTGGACATCTCAAACCGTTCCCTAGGTTTACGATCAATAAATAATAATCATAGAAAATTTGGCAGAACTAAGGCAACCTTTGATCCATTTATGCCATAAGAACCCAAAGCCCTTCTTAACTATCACCTTATCCAGGAATCCCCAATTAACCACCATATGATAAGCTTTCTCAATGTCTAATTTAAAAATAAATCCCTGATCAAATCTCTTTTAGCATCCTCTACCACTTCATTAGATACCAGAACCACATCCAGAATTTCTCTCTTTTAAAAAAAAAAAAAGACTGGGCTAATGAAATAATATCCCCCAATACCTCCCTAATTCTCCTTGACAAGACTTCTGTAAGAGTCTTATAAATGCTAGTGACTAAACTAAATGGTCTGAGATCTCTAACCTTCCTTGACCTCCTTTTTTTGGGGCATGAGCGCAATAAAAGATGAATTAATGCTCTTACATACTAGTATATTACACCAGTTTTATGAAATTCCCTGAAAAAGCTCATTATATCATCCTTCAAAACATCCCAACAAAAGCCAAAGTAAAACCATCTGGACCTGGAGCTTTATACCTATCTATCTCCATCACTGCCTTATTATCTCTTCCATTTCAAACCGCCTCTCAAGCCATTTAGCTGACTCTTCCCCAATGGGTTCTTAGTCAAGGGCTCCCCCACCACCCCCCCCCCCCCCCCCCCCCCACCATCAGCTTGTTCCCACAATCCTCAAAATAAAAGGATTTAAAAAAAAAATTGTAATTCCTTCCTCAATCTGCAACTGATTCCTTAACATCATATCCAAATCCAAATCCAATTCTTTAATCAAACACTTTCTGCTCATCCCATTAACAACTTTATGGAACAATCTAGTATAACAATCTCCATCCTTAGGCCCAAAGGACCCTACATTTTTGGCACCAACTTCTTTCTTCTTTGAACAAAAGAAAATTCCAACTCATTACAGAGATGAGCCCTCCTTACCCTCTCTTCCTTTCCTAGTAAACCACACTCTCTAATTTGTCTAAATCCTTTAAAGTATTCAAAATGTTATTCTTCTGATCCCCAATATTCCCAAACACCACTTTGTTCCACACCTTAAGCCTATTTTTAATGAAAGTCAGCTTTTTCATCACTCTAAAACCAGTCCATCCCTGAACCTGACACTCCTTCAACCATTCTCAAATTGTTTCCCAAAAAGATGAATGAGCCAATCACATATTCTCAAATCTAAAGGGAATGGGTCTGACATTAGAATCCAGGAAAATAGGGCTATGATCGAAGGTAGGTCTGACCAGCACCTCTTGTACAATGTTTGGAAAAAATTCTTCCCAAACATATGTATGAGAGATCTATCAATGTGTGAGTATGCTCTATCCCTCAAGTCCACCCACGTAAAATTGCCATTATTTAAGGGAACATCTCTGAAACCACAAACAAAGAAAATTATCAAATCTTTGCATCCAAACCCTACAGACCCTTGACCTCTCCCTCATATTACGAACAACATTAAAATCACCTCCCCACCCACCCACCTTGGTTTACAAAGACTGAACAAACTATACAACTCTTCAAAAAAACTATTCTGGTGTGAAGAAATAGTAGGGCCGTAGACATAAGTAAACCATCACTTCCCAACTCCCTTAATGTCTAACAAGACAGACAGGGAAAAAGAAACTAGTAAATAGTTATCCCAGGCCACTAATTGATCCCCAAGGCCTCAGAAGAAGGAAAAACCGCCCACTTCGTAGACCTTGAATCCCAAATACTCCTAAAATGCTGAGGGCTAATGGCCTCCAATCTGGTTTCCTGGTGAAGCACAATATTATGGCCAATTCTCTTAATCAAATCTCTAACTACTGTCTTCTTACCCAACCCCTTACACCCCTAAAATTCCAAGAAAAGATCTTCATTTAGCACCAGCTAAGACCCCTGAGCCTTCCTCCTTTATCGTAATTAATTGAGGATGCTAATCTACCCAATTCCCTAACCAATTTTTTGTTTTTTCTTCTCTCCAGCCCTCTCCAAACAAGTACTAAATTCCTTCCTACCCGGACACACCAGCTTACCTAAATAATTTAAAAGAACCTGGGCATCCTCATTTTTCCTCTCATCCCCAAAAAGGCTTATGGTACTGCACTTCCTCCTAACTGCTGGTTCCTTATTACATAAAGATCCAGAATTATTATGATAAGAGTCAATAAACCCAAGAATAGAAGGTTTTTTTTTCAGTTTTGTAATTATATTCCTGTCCTGCTCTCGAAAGATGCCTTTTAAGCTTATTGGCCAAAGCTAAATGGCCAAAGCTCCTTGAACATAATCCATCCAAGACTTTTCAGATTGTTGAGGACTTGAAATATCACCCTCAGTTGCCTCCTTATCTTTGTGCCTCACCACCTCTACTTCCTTGCTATTTTATTCCCCTCCCGCTCTTCTAAGATTTTCAATAAGTAACTCAGCATCCTTGGAATCATATGAAAAAGAAAGTTTCTTCTTCAGATACCGTTGGACTCTCAATTTGATTGTCTGGAAGCATTACCTCCTTTACTTTTCCTATTTGCATTTACTTCGTCCTATCTTTCTCTGCACCCAGTCATAGACATCCTCCAGCCTTCGCAATGTTTATGCTGGAATCCCTTTGCCATGCTCCTCAATAACTCCCCTTGAAGCTTCTTTAAGCATTTTCTACCACTTTCCTTCTTCTCCATTTGCATCCTCCATCTCCTCTATTTGCATGTTGTTAGGCTTCTTGGCTATATTTCTTCAATCCCAGAAAAATCTTTTTCTTGAGGGAGAGGGCTTTTGGTTGTTTAAGAATCCTCAAGCCCGAAAGCCATGAAACTCTCTCCATCTGGGCTGAAACATTATTTTCTGTTTGGGCTTCCCTTGGGCCTGTGTAATTAAGCCCATTTTTAAGAGCTTGACTAGTAGCCTTCGCTGGAATGGGTTTCTGATTTCTGCCTGGCAGCCCCTCTTGTCTAAACCTTGGTACCCATGACTTCTTGTTCCCCCCATACCCAAAGTTCCCATAACTACCCCACTCTAATCTCTCACCATGAATGTGCTGAAAATTCCTTGAATATCCTCCGCGAAAATTCTGAAGTCAGAATCTTTCCTTTTCTGCTGAAAGCTCCCTGAACATCCTCCCTGAAAGTTCTGTAACTCAAAATCTTTCCTTCTCTGCAGATACAACAACAACAACATCAATAACAGCAAGCCTTGAGTCCCACTAGGTGGGGTCGGCTACATGAACCCTTTTCCGCCAATTCACCCGATCTAGAGCATTTTCCTTTATTAGATTAAGGACTATTAGGTCCTTCCTCACTACCTCATTCCAAGTAATTTTAGGCCTACCCTTATCCCTTTTCATGCCATAAACCATTACTAATTCACTCCTCCTCACAAGTGTTCTACTAGGCTTGCGTTTTAAATGCCCAAACCATCTTAGTTGCCCCTCTCTTATCTTGTTTCCAACCTGTGCTATGCCTAAATGTTTACGTATATGTTCATTTCTTACTTTATCTTTTAATATTAGACCACTCTTCCACCTTAGCATACGCATCTCAACAACTTTCATTCTTTTTATGTATTGTTTCTTAGTTGCCCAATATTGTGAACCATAAAGCGTAGCTAGTCTTATAGCCGTCTTATAAAACTTTCTTTTTAATTTTAAGGATATTCTTCGATCACACAACACACTAAACGCGCTCCTCCACTTTACCCAACCTGTCTTAATTCTATGTACTACATCTTCTTCGATTTCCCCTTCACCTTGCATTATAGATCCAAGATATCTAAATCTATCAATGCTATTAATCTCTTGATTATTCAGTTTAATCTCTGTTGCTACTCCTTACATTACTGAAATTACATTTCATATATTTAGTCTTATTCTTTAATGTGACTTTCCAAAGTTCTAGCTTAGATTCCACTCCGCTCCTACTATCATCAATCAACACGATATCATCTGCAAATAGCATACACAAAGGGATCTCATCGTTGATATTCCTAGTAACTTCATCAATTACTAAAGTAAAAAGATAAAGACACAAAGTAGAACCTTGATGAACACCTATTGAGATTGGGAACACTCTAGACTCTCCTCCTATGGTCCTATTGCTAGTCACTACTATGTCATACATATCCTTAATGACCTCTGTATATCTACTGCAAACTTCTTTTTTAATAACTACCAAAAAAGTTCTCTAGGTACTTTATCATAAGCTTTCTCTAGATCAATAAAAACCATATGCTAGCCCTTCTTTTCCTTAAACTTGTTCATTGAACTTCTTAAAAGATAAATAGTTTCTATTGTTGATTTCCGAGGCATAAAACCAAATTGATTTTCGGAAACCTTCGTTTGTAATCTTATTCTATGTTCAATTACCCTTTCCCATAATTTCATCGTATGACTCAAATCTTAATCCCATGATAGTTATTATAGTTTTGAATGTCGCCTTTGTTTTTGTACAGAGGTACTAACATACTTTTCCTCTATTCTTCTAGCATTTTCTTGATTTATGATATTATTGAATAGTAATGTTAACCAAATAAATCCTTTATCTCCTAAGCATTTCCAAACTTCAATTGGTATTTTATCCGGTCCTATAGATTTCACACTTTTCATCTTTTTTAATGACATCTTATTTTCAAGGACTCTTATTTTACAAATAAATCTTTTATTTTTAATCTTTCATCACTTGTCACTTCCAAGTTCAATCATTCGTTTTGGTTTTCATTGAACAACTTATCAAAGTATCTCCGCCACCTTTCTTTTGTGTCTTCTTCTCCAATTAAGACATTATCATTTTCGTCCTTTATACATTTTACAAAATCTAAATATTTGCATTTTCTTTCTCTTACTCTAGTAAGTCTATAAATGTATTTTTATCCTCCTTTTGTGTCTAGCTTAGTATATAAAGTATCATAAGCTCTATGTTTAGCTTCATTGATAGTATTTTTCGCATTTTTTCTCGCTTCTTTGTATTTTTCAAGATATTCTATATTTCTACAATTTTGCCATATCTTATACCAATTTTTTTTTTTTTTTTTTGTCTTAACAGGATTTTGGACTTCTTGATCCCACCATCGACTTTCTTTACTACCCAAGTATCTTCCTTTGGATTCACCTAAAACCTCTTTTGCTATCTTTACGATAGAATTCGCCATTTTATCCCAAACAGTATTTGCATCAACCTTATCCCTTATTGTCCAATCACACTGTTTGTTCCTTTTACCTTTGAATTTTACTATATTATCTCCCTTCAAGTTTCACCATCTAGTCCTCTTGTGTTGATTTATGCTACTCTTCCATTCTTTAATATGTATATCTAATACTAAGATTATGTTGTGTAGCCAAACTTTCACCTAGGATAACTTTACAATCCTTATAAGATAGACGGCCCTGTTCTTAGTTAAAAAGAAATCTATTTGGCTTTTATTGTACCCACACTTGAAAGTTATTTAGTGTTCTTTTTTTATAAAGCTAGCATTCAATATAACCAAATCATAAGACATGGCAAATTCTAATATTGTATCATCGGACTCATTTTTATCTTCATATCCATGGCTTCCGTATCCTCTCATACCCTATATTATCCTTCCCAATGTGACCATTCAAATCAACTCCTATGAATGTCTTTTCAAACCTCGGAATCCCTTGTAAAATTCTATGCATATTTTCCCAAAATTATCTTTTTAGATTTTTTGCCAAGCCTATTTGGGGAGCATATGCACTAATGACATTCACTATCTCTAAGCCGAAAACTAATTTGATTGTAATGATCCTTTCTCCTATTCTTTTAACATCTACTACATTATCTTTTAGGTCTCTATCTAAAAAATACGCACCCTATTTTCATGTTTCTCTTTGCTCGTGTACCAAAGTTTCAATCCCAATTATTCAAATTTCCTGGCTTTCTCTCCTACCCATTTCGTCTCTTGAAGCCAAACTAAATTAATTTTCCTTCTAAATATATTTCCACTATTTTCATACTTTTTCCTGTAAGAGTCCCTATATTCCATGTTGCTAATCTTATTTTAGTTTCTTGTACTAACTTATTGGCCCTCTCACTTTTATACTGACTCAGTCTATTCCCTTGATCTACGTGATTTTGGTAAGAATTCATGATAAAAAAGATTTGACAAAGTTTTATGTTGGCTGTCAGCTACCTAACACAACCCTGTTCGTTTATCTGGGCTTGGGACCGGCTGTGTGTACAAAGATTTTGTGTTACACAGGCGAAGTACACCTATTTTTTTAGCAAGCTTATTTCACAAAGATAGTTTTCTTAGCTACACCCTACAACTAGTAGAAACTACTCACATAATACAATGCATTAAAGAAAATTTTAAAGCATACAATTTTGAGTGTGCATCCAAGCTAGTCTCACACCCTCTTGCCTTTTTCCACTCGTCGTTTTCCCTTTTCAGTCTTTCATCAAACTAATAAACTTGATCAAGGAATTCAACTTGTAGTATTCAGCAAGAAAATATTATAGAACAACAAATTAAAGGAAGAGGACAAAAATCATATATATATATATATATATATATATATTTTTAGAGAACTAAAACTACAAAAGTCACGATTCAAGAAAAAATTAACTTTGATAAGTGCGATGAATGATAGTATCAGTTGCTTCAGTATCAACTTTTTTTTTTTTTTTTCAACTTGGTGCATGTCACAAAGCAAGAACAAGGAATAATGAACACAAACGGAACAAGATAGGATGATAACAAGAAACAAAAGATAGAAGGATAGTAAACTCGATTTTAGAGCCTAAGCTCTGATACCAAATGATGCAAACCTCAATCGACACGCGTTGAGACTCAACAATTAACATTGAAATACTTTCCCAAGAAGGCTAAAATTCAAATTTTTAGATAGAAAATCCCGACCCAATGTTTATAAATGAAACGCGAACCGAAGGCATAAAGTAAAAAACCTCTACCTAATTATTATAATTGAATCACGAACTGAAGGTATAAAGTTTGAATGCTACAAGGAAGAATCCTTGATAAGTTCACAAGTTTTTTGAAAAACCAATAGAAGAAACAAAACCTCACATTTTTATTCAATGTTCTTCTTCTTGCAAGCCCATCTTGAATGTTGGGGTCTGACTTGATAAATTTGCAAACTTGGCCCAATTGGATTGCACCAATCCTTGCATTGCTTCCTTGATCTTCTTAGCTCTTGACCTTGTGGTTGGCCCATATGGAACTTGCAATGGATCCTTTAATGGTGTTTGTCGATTCTCATCACTCCTATGTGCAAAGTAAGAGTTAGAAATCCAAAAAAATAGTAAAGTGACGTTTTCCAACTTTTCTATATAAATTTGGAAAATTGGAAAAGAAGGTTATTTTTGTGATTATTTGAAAAATTAGAAATGAAAAAGAAAACTATTTCCATAAGCAAATAGTGCCGAAACTCTTTATTCTTGGTCGTTTATGTCATACAAATATTCTAAAAATGAAAAATTAACTAGCTTTTTTGTAATTTTTTGGAAAACTAAGATGGAAAATACTATTTTTCACAACTAAATGGGCATTTAGTATTCTTAGGTCATGAAATAGCACCAATAAAATTATATATTTATGTATTATGTTCTCCTGGATTTTATAGGCCACATAGTGAGCGAGTGAGGAAAAGTGAGTTAGTTACTATGGGAGGCAATAGAAGGGTGTTGAAATCCCGAGTATCTGTGGGGAATAGTGAGTAAATTAGGAAAGTGGGTAAAAGTAGAAGATTGTATATTATTCTGTAGGGAGATTGTTTCCTTGTTTAGAATATTTGATTGTATTATATATTGTAAGATTGGGATGTACATAATTTAGAATTCAAGAAATACAGAAATTGAATTCGTTTGCATGGTATCAGAGCTAGGGTTTCTCAACCTTAGCTATAGCCAGTGGCACCGTCAACAACAGATGGTCGACCTTTTCTGAAAATATTGACGGCGACTCAGAGGCCACATCCGTCGGGGGTTCGAATGTGCTAGAAAACACAGCCTTTCCACTCTCAATGGAGAAATTAAACGGAAAAAATTTCCGTGAGTGGGCTCAATCCATAAAATTGGTAATTGAAGGAAAAGGGAGGCTAGGGTATCTTACCGGAGAACGGAGGAAACCAGACTCTACCGATGTTGTAGCCTTGCAAAAATGGAGGTCCGACAAACTCCATGGTCACCACTTGGCTTGTCAACTCGATGCAGCCGTCAATTGGGAAAATCTACTTGTTCTTGCCAACGGTGAAGAACGTCTGGGATGCCGTTCGTGAGGCATATTCCAACGTCGAGAGTTACTCACAGATCTTCGAGATCAAGACCCAATTGTGGCAGATGAGGCAAGGTGAGAGAGGCGTTACTGAGTATTTCATGGAGATGACTCATCTCTGGCAGGAGCTCGATCTGAGCATCGAAGAGGAATGGGAGTGCTCTGGTGACAGCGCACGATACAAAGAACGACTTGAAAACAAACAGGTATTTGAGTTCTTGGCCGGCCTCAATGGAGATCCGGACGACGTACGAGGAAGAATCCTTGGCCGACGACCTCTGCCATCATCCCGAGAGGCGTTCGCCGAAGTAAGGCGGGAGGAGAGCCGACGACATGTGATGTTGAGGTGACAAGCGGATCGTTTCGGGCCTGAAATACCAGCCCTAAATTCGAATGGGCCATACGTCTCGGCCTTAACTTCAAAAAGCCCTGCGGGATCTGGGCAGAAGTCACAAAGAGGAAAATTATGGTGCGAGCACTGTCATAAGCTAGGTCATTCAAAAGATACTTGCTAGGAGATTCATGGAAAGCCTGCAGATTGGAAGCCGAGACAATATCAAAAAAATCGTGGCTATCAGGCTACTATTGATACTTCAACTGAAAGGTCACAAGGTGAGAAAAACAATAATACCACTCCAAGTGGTGTAGTCAATCCTGAGCAGTTGGATCAGCTATATAAAATGTTTTCTTAATTCAAACATCGGGTCAGTCTTCCACTGGTTCTTTAGCTAACCAAGGTAATTTTTTGTCAGCCCTAAATACTATATCCCATTACAAATCACCATGGATAATTGACTTGGGTGCATCTGATCATATGACTGATTCTTATCAATTGTTCTCATCCTATTCACCATATGTTAGAAATATGAAAGTTAAAATTGCTGATGGATCTGTCTCATCAGTTGCCGGAAAAGGAAGTATTCACATATCTGATTCTATAACTTTAAAATATGTACTATATGTCCCCAAGTTGTCTTGCAACTTGTTATCCATTAGCCAGTTAACAAAAGATTCCAATTGCTTTGCTAAATTTGTTTCATCTCACTGTATTTTCCAGGACATATCATCGAGGAAGACGATTAGCAGTGCTAAGGCGTATATGGGACTTTACTACTTTGAGGAGGCAAGAACGAGTGAACAATGTAATGCTGCAATTTGTTATTCTGCATCTATTTCTAGAGATAGTGAACTTTTGTTCTGGCACCCTAGGATGGGTCACCCAAATTTTCAATATTTAAGACGTTTATTTTCTTTTATTTGTTTAAATAAAACGTCTTTTGATTTTCAATGTGAAGTATGTGAGCTTGCAAAACACCTGCATACTTCTTTCTCAACATCCACATACAAACCATCCTTCCCATTTACTACGATTCACAGTGATTTGTGGGGGCCCTCAGATCCCCCAATCGCACCCATACGAAATGGTTTGTTACTTTTATTGATGATCATACTCATATTTGTTGGGTTTACTTGTTGAAAGATAAAACTGAAGTCCTTCCATTTTTGTCAGTTTTCACTCCATGACTCAAAAAAATTCCAAAATGGCATTCAAATTTTACGTACTGATAATGGTACAAAATATTTTAATGATATTTTGGGAAATTATCTTTAAGAAAATGGGATTGTTTACCAGAGTTCTTGTGCGGGATACCCCTCAACAAAATGGGGTCGCTGAACGAAAAAACAGACATATACTTGAAGGAGCTAGGGTATTGATGTTCACTACAAATATGAAAAACTATTTTTGGGGAGATGCTATCTTAACAGCTACACATCTCATTAATCGAATGCCGAGTTGAGTTCTTTTCTTTGCCACTCTCCAGAAATTCCAGGAAAATTTTCCTACCTCTAGACTCCACTCCAGTCTCCTTCTGAAAATCTTTTGATGTACTACATTTGTTCATGTTCATGTTGACAATTGGGATAAATTGGAACCTCGTGCCGTTAACTGCGTCTTTATTGGTTACTCTCCTATCCAGAAAGGCTACAAATGTTATGACCTTGTCTAAAAAAAAATGTTTGTTAGCCTTGATGTCATGTTCTTTGAAACCACTCCTTATTTCCAAAAATCCTCTCTTCAGGGGGGAGAAGTGGAGTGAAGATCGGTTCTTTGATTTCTTTACTATTGACTCTGTGCCATTTACTGCGTCTCCCATTCCTTCATTCTTTGACCCATCTACTGAGTCTCCCATTGCATCATTTCTTGACTTGTCATACACAAAAGATCACTTAACCTCAGGGGGAGATGCAGAAAAGCAAAACGACACAGAAATACAGGTTTACTCATGAAAGCCGAACACAAAGAACAGGGAAAATCTTATACCTGAGGCACCAAGAGCGTTGGAACCGGTGATAGCTTCGAGCAACCATGAGTCCATGCCCAATCCCGATCTGGTAATAGATAGTCATGAGCTCCTTTTTGATAAGCCTGTACATGATGACATCAATTTACCTATTGCAGTTAGAAAACAAACCAGGTCGTGTACTAATATCCTTGGTTTAAATACATGTCTTATAAAAGCTTGTCTACATGATATCGTGCTTTTACCTCTAACCTTGACAGGATGAAAATTCCAAAGAATATTCTGGAAGCCTTGGAAATTCCTGAATGGAGGGAGGTTGTCATGGAGGAAATGTTGGCCTTGGAGAAAAATGGAACTTGAGACGTAATGAATTTTTCGAGAGGGAAGAAGCTGGTTGGTTGTAAATGGGTCTTCACAGTGAAATATAAAGCTGATGGGATAATTGAATGATATAAAGCCTAAATGATATAAAGCCAGACTCGTTGCAAAAGGATTTGCACAGACTTATGGCATTAACTATACAGATACATTTGTATCAGTGGAAAACTTGAATACAGTTCGGGTCCTCTTGTCCTTGGCAACCAATTTAGATTGGCCACTACAGTAACTCGACATTAAGAATGCATTTCTAAATGGCAAGTTAGAAGAATAAGTCTGCATGACAATACCACCAGGTTTTAGTAAGAAAGGTGAAGAAAACAGAGTATGTAAACTCAAGAGGTCCTTGTATGGACTCAAGCAATCTCCTAGAGCTGAGTTTGGCAGATTTGCAAAAGTAATCAAGAACAAAGGATATCGACAAGGGCAATTAGATCATACTCTGTTCTTCCAATAGTTTGAAAGTGGTAAGAGAACGATTCTAATAGTGTATGTTGATGATATAATCCTAAGTGGGGATGATACAATAGAGATGGAAAGATTAAAGAAAGTCTTAGTTACTGAGTTTGAAGTTAAAGACTTGGGACAAATGCGGTATTTCTTGAGCATGGAAGTTGCTAGATCAAAAAAGGGTATTAGTGTCTCTCAGCGAAAGTATATTACTAATCTCCTAACTGAAACTGGCATGCTTGGATGCAAACCTAGTGAAACCCCAATTAAAGCAGTGAAGAGGGTCGAAGATTGCGGAATACCAGTTGAAAAGGAGAGGTATCAGAGATTGGTTGGTAAGCTAATCTACCTATCACATACTAGACCCGATATTGCATTTGCGGTAAGTGTGGTAAGCCAACACATGCATTCACCAAAAAAGGTTCATCTAAATGCTATGTACAAGATCGTTAGATATCTCAAGGGCTCTCCAAGCAAAAGACTCTTCTTCAAAAAATGTGAAAGCAAGGTAGAAATTTTTACAGATGCAGATTGGGCAGGATCAGTGGAAGATAGAAGGTCTGCCACCGGATATTGCACCTTCATATGGGGAAATTTGGTAACTTGGAGAAGCAAAAAACAAAATGTAGTGGCTTGAAGTAGTGTTGAAGCTGAATTTAGGGCAGTTGCTCAAGGAATATGTGAAGGACTGTGGTTACAGAAACTCTTGGAAGAGCTACAAATTTCGATGAAATTTCCTATCAAATTCTATTGTGACAAAAAAGCAGCCATCAGTATCTCTCTCAATCTAGTTCAACATGACAGGACTAAACATGTGGAAGTGGACCGACATTTTATCAAAGAGAAGGTTGAAGAAGGAACTATCTGTATGACTTATGTACTATCAAGGAACAAACTGCAGATATCTTTACTGAAGGGTTAGCACGACAGAACTTTGATGGTCTCATTAGCAAGTTGGAGATGATTAATATCTATGATCTAACTTGAGGGGGGGAGTGTTCAAATCCCGAGTATCCGTGGGAATAGCAAGTAAATTAGGAAAGTGGGTAAAAGTAGAAGATTATGTATTATTCTGTAGGGAGATTGTTTCCTTGTTTAGAATATTTGATTGTATTATATATTATAAGATTGGGATGTACATAATTTAGAATTCAAGAAATACAGAAATTGAATCCGCTTACAAAGGGGTAGGGGTAGACCTAAAATAACTTGGAAGGAGATAATAAGGATTTAATAGCTCTGAATCTATCAAAACAAATGGTTCATGATGACATAAATTGGCGAAAAAAGATTCATTTAGCCGACCCCACCTAGTGGGATTTGTGGCTTGGTTTTGTTGTTTGTATGTTCTCCTGGCTTTTAGAATTGAAAGAGTTTTTGTGCATTATTTTTTTCAAGCTTTTAAAAATATATTCTCCTACAAATATAGGTTTATATTTTTATTTTTGAAAAATAGTGGTTCTGATGATAATTGATATGAAAATATATTAGTTTGCATTCAAATATGAAGCCATCAAATTTTATGATGTGTGTTTTTTACTGTTCTATTTATTAATTCAAATGCACATTCTTACATTCTAAATTTATAAATTGTAATTTAATTATGGTGAATATTCAACAGTATGTTACTAAATTTAATGAATAAGTCAAAATCCATACTCGGGTATTTGGCATGCACATTCACATTATGGGAACGCTAAAAAATTTTATTTTTTGACCTAACTTCTGGGCCTGTTTTTTGTTCCTAGGTCAATTGTAATGCCATGACATTGCAACACTTTTCACTTTTGACTGCTAAGTTAATATTGCTTATCTATGTTAATATTTTAGTTGTTTTATGCTGTTAATTTATGTTATATTCTCTGTTTTTAATCTGCGTTAAAAATAACGACATTTTGAAGCAAATATTAATGTTTATATTAGGGTGCTAGTATTTTTTTTGTTTAAATTTTGATTCTATGTTAAATATTAGACGAAAAAATACAGTTTATGTTATGTTTTCTATTTTATGAAAGCATTCACACAGACATGGATATGACACAACATGGATGCAAAGACAATAAATCTTAAAAATATATGATACAACATGGAAGGGACACACTAACTAATAATTGTATAATATTATTTTTAAATATATTATGTATGAAAAAATAATATGTTTTCAATACTTCTTTATATCACTTTTTAAAAAACCAATACAAATAAGTATGCATCTTACTATTTCTTTTTAACTTGTAAATATTGTTAAAATGTCTTCTTTCATTGTAAACACTGACAAGTTAATTTTTTTTTTTTTAGGTTTTCATTTTCATAATTATCATTTTTATGGATAAAATAAAAGAAAATCATATTACAATATCTCATCATTTTAAGAGAGGAGACTTCTAGGAGTATCTGAGAAGCATCAAAAAAGAGTTTTGACCCAAAAATACTTCTCAATGTTGTTGATGAGTTTATAAAATGTTTGGTATGTCTCAGAAGAATGCCCAAAGATTATTTAAATCCAGACACAACACCCTTATAGAAGTGTGAGTCGTACATTGTTATTTTGTGTGTTACATAACATTTAAGAAAAATTTGAAAAAGATAATAAATGTTAAAGATTTGTCTTATTTTTCAAAAGATAGGGAAATTTTTATCCCACAAGGATTTACCCTATTCGTACTTCTTGCACAAAGTATTGAAGTATAGATAGTATAGATAATAGATTTGACTGACGCAGTTTTTCCCTGATGCAGTACATTTGAAGAGCATCATGGCATGATTTTTAACATTTTGTGGGAAATGGTTGTTAGCTCCAACATAAATATGAAAATCAGTGCTGCTAATCTGCTGAAAGTCATTGTAAGTCCATTTATTCTCCAGGAACCAGCATCAAATTCACCTTATGCTGTAGTTATAACTCTATTTTCCTCTTTCGTAATAGGTAGCTTATATTGATGTGAAAGTTGCCTCAACTCATGTTTTGCCTGCCCTCGTCACTCTTGGGTCTGATCAAAACCTGAATGTAAAGTATGCAAGCATAGATGCATTTGGAGCTGTAGCACAGCATTTTAAGAATGACATGGTACAGATCCTTTTCTGTTTCTATTGATAACTTGATCTCTGGTTATCTTAAACATTTGGCTGACCACATTTAGGAATTATTAGATTGTTGACAAGATACGTGTTCAAATGGATGCATTTCTTGAAGATGGATCACATGAAGCCACTATTGCAGTGGTCCGTGCATTGGTGGTGGCTGTTCCACATACCACAGATAGACTCAGAGAATATATCCTTCTTCTGGAGGATAAATTCATGCTTCTTATTCAGTAATTTAAAATGATTTTTCTATTGCTTAGTTACTGGGTCACTTGATTTCTTTAATGTGGTATACATCTTTTGTCCAAGATATTCCAATTTACAACTACAACAATCTCTGCAAGTGATGTGATGCGTCGGCGTGAAAGGGCTGACGTATTTTGTGAAGCAATCCGTGCTCTTGATGCTACAGGTTTGCTTCTATAGAGGATATTACTTATCCTACCTATTCCTCTCTGTGTGGGCATGCATCTGCACCCAGATACAATAAAGCAAAGAAACGGAATATAAAGTAAATCATTGACTTGAGCTCATTGGTTAATATTTGATGTATGATGATGTTTTTCTTCACATATTTTCTAGAAGGGATTAAATGATATACCGCTGGATATGAGGGATAATCTCTAGAATACTTTAAACATCATTTCTTGCATGGTTTGGCATTGGTGTAGACATTTAATCTGGTGGGTTAGATAAACACACCTTTCAGATGCTGCCGATTGTTACCTTTAAGACAGTCAATCATTTAGAATTGATTTTGGAAATTTGTACCAAATCTTACAATTTGATTTGATTCTTGGTTCCTGATTCCCAAATTTGGAATTTTGATTCATGATTCAATTCCTGATTTGTCAACTATGGTTATAACGTATTAATGGTGATAGTCACCTTTTCTTTCAATGGAAAATGATCTACAGGCCTTGTTCATCTCTTTTAAATCTATTTCCTGCTGGGTAAGTTATTTTCAAAAGGTTTGGCTGGAAAGAAAACCGTGCTTCTATGACTTAAGTTACTATAATATGCCCAATTTTTTGCTTCATTTTCCTATATAAAAGTGTAAGTAGGTTTTACTGGATTTTTCTAGTGTGCAAAGAACCTCGCTGCTCATGGATATTGTTGCTTTGTTATGCCATGCTTAAAAGCTCAACAAAAGTAAATTTGAGTACAATCAGAGACTTTATATTTTTAAAGCTTAATCAGCCACACTGCATATAATTTTTAAGCAATTTTCTTTTGTTTTTTTTTTTGTTTTTTTTTTGGTGCATGCGCGTTATATAGTGCCTGATCTTACTCTGCTTGCGACAGATATTTCTCCAACTAGTGTTCGCGAAGTTCTCTTGCCTGCGATACAGAACCTGTTAAAAGATACTGATACGCTTGATCCAGCACATAAAGAAGCATTAGAAATTATAATGAAGGAAAGATCAGGGGGCACTTTTGAGGCCATCAGTAAGGTGATGGGTGCTCATCTTGGACTTGCATCATCAGTTACAAGTTTATTTGGTGAAGGAGGGCTGCTTGGCAAGAAAGAAAGCGGAGACCAGCCACAGGAGCAGGTTGAGTCCCCAAATGCTCCCTTGCAGCCCCAGGCAGAGGACACACGGTTTAGAAGAATCATGAGGGGTAATTTCACAGACATGCTTAAGAGGCAAAGTTAATAGACATGGAAAAACTTCCAAAGGGCAGTAATTCAATATTTCGTCCGATAATTTTGTAAAAGTTTTCTTGCTTGTTCTTATATTTTCTATTGTATTTTTTTTTTCTCTTGATTAGAAAAAGAACGTTTTTATTCTCTTCTCTTGCTAATGTAAGATTGTCTTTCTAGCACATTAGAAGTCTCTAGATGATTTTGGTTACTTGTACTAATTAAAACCTGCGAATTTGCGGGACATTCTAAATCTTAGCTTACCTGTTTCCAGTTAATAGAGAGGATCATTCCAAGGATTCCTTTTCTTTTGAAGTTAACAAGAGTAAGACCTAAGGTGTCCTTTACCTGTTGGAGGGCCGTGGGTTGGCAGTGTTTTGTGCTGCTTTTTTGGATGGTATATGGATTGAGGGTTTTTTTGCTTCCCCTCTCTCTCTCTCTGTGGTTATGCTATTTAAATTTCCATAAAGGTTAGTGAATCAAAGTTGTGTACTCGATAAATTTAAATAGCAATCATGTTCAGGGTTACGTCCATCGAGCATTGTTTAGTGCTAGTGCGAAAACTAGAAACGTAGAGAATGTCGTTGCAAAAGTAAAGCGTCAGCGGCAGCTTTTATTTTTTATTTTTAAATAAAAGAGGAAGAAAGCTTGGCCAAATCCAGTGAATCCTGTTTTTTCTTTTTTAAAATATCTTCTAATCTACGGACTGATTAAAGAAGCCGGCAAAAATCAAAGGAAAAAAATTAAAAATTAGGAAAAAAAATTAAAAATAAAAAATGGACAACCTATTTAGTTAATACTGTTAAAACTAAAATAATTACAAATTTGATTGAATAAATATTTATTTTTGTCTTGAATTAAATAACAATTTTGAAAGTATTCTTAAAATAATAAAAGTATAAACTTATAAAAATTTAAAATATAATAATAAAATAAATTATTAATAATTAAAATAATAAAAGTAAATTAAAATTATTATAATAGAAATTAGTTATTATTGTTATAAAATATGCAAGAAAATAAATAGAGATGAAACAAAAATTTATGTGGTTCGGTTATGTCTACTCCACGGGCGAATGTGATAAAAAACTTTATTATTTCAGGAGGAATTACAAGATGATTTGAAACCGACCTTATATAAAATATCTCTCTTCTCTCATCCTTTTTATATGTCTATTTCAAGCATGCAATGTATCTTCAAGCATGCAAAGTGTAAGTCAAAATGAGAGGGAAAGGGTGCCCTTTCATAGGGCAATACATGGTAGATGAAGGGGTGGGAAGATGAAGGGGAGACAATCATATTTTTCATAAAACTACCCATTGAATGTCACTCATATATTAACTCCTTATGCTAAGATATTTAAGATGTCTCATTCCGATGAGATGAACCAATTTCTTGAATGTTGTAGTAGGCAAAGCTTTGGTGAACAAATTTATTAGATTATCACTTGATCGGATCTGCTGAACATCTATATCACCATTCTTTTAGAGTTCATGTATATAATATAATTTTGAAGAGATATGTTTCATTCTGTCACCCTTTGTGTATCCTCTTCTTAGTTGAGCTATACATGCAGCGTTGTTTTTATATTAAACTGTTGGAATATCTTTGATTGATTGAAGACCACAATTTGCTTGGATATGAGTATTGATTTTTTGAGCATTATCCTGTTTGGATAATGACAAACCAAAGCACCCCAATTGTGTTTCAAGTATGTTCATAGGAATGACAATTTGAGAAAGCGCAATGACCGATGCAAAGTGGAAGCCATGTAGCATTCAAGATCATATTACTTGGCAAATTCCATGGAGTATTTGAAGATCAAGATTGAAGACTTAAAGAATTTTCATGTGTAATTGCATTTAGGATTTTTGTAAGTACATTTCTAAATGAATCTAGTGTGAAGCTTATACTTGACCATGGTTGGACCTTAGACACTTAAGCTTTTCATGGAAAAACATTTTATTAAAGTGCTAAACTATTTCAAAAGGCCTAAAATGAGTTAAAAATGAAAAGCCCAAATATTCAAGATTGCAAGGCAAGTCGGGGGACCAAATCTTCAATCTGGGCGACCGAACATTGCGAGCCATGATTTGGGCGATCGGATCATTAGGTCGGGCGACCAAAAATCATGAACCTAAGAGTCGCCTGCAATCTGGGCGACCGAATCCCAATCTGGTCGACCGGATCTCTCAAGAAAAATTAATAACGACTAGAAAACAACTATATTTTTTGAAATAAAATATATATTAACTTGCCCAACAGTAATATAACGGCTATAACTCAACTTTGCTTATAAATAGCAGGTCTCTAGAGTTATTCTAAGGTTGATTGATCATTGATTCACTTTGAGAATATCATTTACATAATTTCCAAGTTCTCTCACTCTGATAATTCTCAAAAACCCTAGAGAACACCTTTCTTCTCCTTTGAGCTTTAATCATATTCATTGGGAGTGTATTAGATTTGCTTTTCTATTGTACTCATTTGCTCTACTAAGGAGCATTCATTTGTACACCATTTAAATCTTCATTCAACAACAACAGTTCGAGTGTGAATCATTACAAGTAAGGGCATATTGCTTGGAGAGGTATCTCCACCTATAGGCAGGGATTGTAAGGGTATCTCCGCCCGTGTGAAGGAGGGATTATAGAGGTGGATCCATCTGATTAAAGGAGTGGATAGTGAAATCCTCAAGTGGTTATCTTGAGGCAAGAACGTAGGCGGGTATAGCCAAACCTTGTAAAATCTTGGTGTTGTTCTCTCTTTCTCTACACTTTTATATTTCCAAACTTTTACGATTATAAATATATTATGAGATTGCATTTACATATTTTGAGCATAAGTTTTTTTAGCTAAATTGATTATTGTTCAAATACTTGATTAATTTTTTAAAATACCCAATTCACCCCCCACTTGGGATATCACCAATTCTAACAATTGGTATCGGAACTCAGTTACAAAAAGCCTAATCGTATTTGTACAAAGATCATATGGCTCAAGTTGGTGTATCCCATTTTGGCGAGGGTTAATCCTCTACACGGACTCCAATCTTCTGTGGGTGTAAACTATATGTTTTGAAGACAAAGAATGAGAATATTCATTCAAACCACGGATTGGAGAGCGTGGAGAGTAGTTGACCAAGGAGATTATGTACCCATGAAAACTATGTAAGAAAAAGACGTTCCTAAATCTGAAGATGAAATGACTGAAAATGATATGAAATTAATGTAGATAAATTCAAGTGCTATGAATGCTTTGTACTGTGCATTAGATTTAAATGAATTTAATAGGATCATGACCTGCAAGAGTGCTAAAGAGATTTGGGAGAAATTAGAAATTACATATAAGGGAACTAAGGATGTTAAAGATAGCCGCATTGATATGCTCACGAGTGAATATGAAGCTTTCAAAATAATTTCCAATGAGTCTATATCTTTGATGTACACCAGATTCACACACATTATTAACTCTCTTAATGCACTTGGGAAAACTTGCCCCACTTATGAGATGATTAGGAAGGTGCTAAAAGGATTACCTTCCACATGGGAGCCAAAAACAACGACTATCACTGAAGGAAAAGATTTGAAAGCCATGACACTGGATGAGCTCATTGAATCCCTTCTCACCTACTGCTTTCAAGGCTTATACAAAAAGCTATAGTGATGAAGATGATGAGGATACTAATGAGGACATGGCCCTACTGACTAAAAGATTCAGTAAGTTCTTTAAAAAGAATAGAAAATTTGCTAGAAAATTCCGAGGCTCAAGGATGGAAAAAAGAGAATCATGCAAGAGAGAATCAAAGTCAGATCCTCCCACTTGCTACAACTGCAAAAAGGTTTGTCACATCGAGCCAGAGTGTCCTTTGCTTAAGAAGGACTCTAAGAAGAAAAAGAAGGCAATGAAGGCCATCATGTGGGACAAGTTGAGCTCCAGCAGTTCAGACAGTGACTCAAGTGATATGAAGTAGCAAACCTCTGTTTAATGGCACTTGACGATCACGAGGTGCAGTCTTCTTCTCCTACCTCATATGACGATTCCAGTGATGATTTAGTCAATGATTGCATGCCTTCGTATAAAGAATTGCAAAAATAACAACTTCATGCACATAGGATTCTTGTTAATATTACTAAAAGGAACACTTTGCTGAAAAATGAAAATAAAGATTTAACAAAGGATTTAGAAAACATGAAGGAATCTTATTCCTTTTTGTTAAAGGAAAAGGATTTGAAAATTGCAAACTTTGAAAAAAAACTAGAAGACGATTCCAAAATTATTTACAAGTTTACAAATGGAAAGAGTAATTTTGAAAAACTTATGGGTGCTCAAAGGAGGTCTTTAGACAAAGAAGGAATTAGTTTTAATGGCAAGGAAAACAAGAAAAAGAAAAATTTGTATATGGGTTATTTTGTGACAGAGTCAAAATCTTATACTCCTTCAAATAATTCTTATACATATATACTACGTGTTACTTATGTAAAAAGAAAGGCCACATTAAATTTGACTGCCCATTCAAAAACAAAGATGCTAAAACAAAAATGATTTGTAAAGTAAAAGGTAAATCTAATGCTAACCCGAAAGGACCCAAGAAACTTTGGGTACCCAAAGAAGTCACCTAAATTCCTTTTGTAGGTATGCTTCAGGTCATCCTCCTCAAAAGATAAGTGGTACATGGATAGTGGATGCTCGAGGCACATGACAGGAGACAAATCAAAGTTCACATCCATTATGCCAAAGCAAGGAGGATATGTCACCTTTGGAGATAATGCCAAAGGTAAAATCATTGGAGTCGAGAATGTCGGTAAGGAACCCTCCCTTATTATTGATAATGTATTTCTTATTGAAGGATTAAAGCATAATTTATTGAGTATTAGTCAACTGTGTGACAAAGGCTTTCATGTACCTTCAAACAAGATAGTTGTATTGTTGAAAATTCAAATGAACATAAAGTGTTTTTTTTTTTTTGTTGCAAACCATTTTGAAAATGTCTACACCATTAGCTTTGAAAATTTAGCTTCACAAGATATAAAATGTTTTTCAACAATTAGTGAAGCTAGTTGGTTATGGCATAGGAGACTAGATCACGCTAGCATGGATCTTCTTTCAAAACTAGTCAAGGGTGACTTAGTTAAAGGCCTACCTAAAATTGAATTTGTAAATGACAAGGTTTATGATTCTTGTCAACTTGGTAAACAAACAAGTCAAAATTAAAAAAAAAGCAGCAACAAACAAGTCAAAATTCAAAAAAAGCAGTTTATCTCCACCAGTAGGCCACTACAAATGCTTCACCTAGATTTATTTGGTCCAACTCAAATCCAAAGTCTAGGAGGAAAG
Organism: Malania oleifera; assembly: GCF_029873635.1. NCBI lineage: Eukaryota > Viridiplantae > Streptophyta > Magnoliopsida > Santalales > Ximeniaceae > Malania > Malania oleifera. Next base: position 72,774,386 of record NC_080417.1, on the reverse strand, counting down.
TCTTATGCTTTTGTTATTGTAGATGACTTCTCTAGATTTACATGGGTTTTATTTCTAGCATCTAATGATGGAGTGTGTGAAAGGTTTGGAAAATTATGTAGAAAACTCCAAAATGAAAAAGTCTATACAATCACACATATCCAAAGCGATAGAGGAGGAGAGTTTAAAAATAAGGATATGGAAAAATTTTGAAATATAAATGGCATATCACATAACTTCTCAGCACCGAAAACTCCTCAACAAAATGATATAGTTGAAAGAAAGAATAGGTCTCTGCAAGAAATGACTAGGACAATGATAAATGAACATAACTTACTAAAATACTTTTGGGCCGAAGCGGTAAATACCACTTGCTATGTTATGAACAGAGTTTCAATTAGGCTAACTCTCAACAAAACCCCATATGAGCTATGGAAAGATAAACGACCCAACGTATCACACTTCATTTTTTTGGGTGTAAGTGCTTTATCCTAAAAGACAATGATAATTTAGGAAAATTTGATGCAAAATTGGTAAAGGAATGTTTCTTGGATATGCTCAAGACAATAAAGCTTTTAGAGTTTATAACACAAGAATCAATCAATGTTGCGTTTGATGAATCTAATCCCTTTTCCAAGAAGAACATTGATGATGATCTTGACATAAGAAAGGGTTTAGAGAACTTAACAATCAATGATGACATGAAAGAGAGCATTAAGATCAAAGTGACATCCAATGGTGATAGAGAAATAGAAAGCGAAGCTCATGATTTGCCTAAAGAGTGAAAATTTTTGAGAGGTCACCCAAAGGATCAAATCATTGGTGAACCTTCACGTGGGATAACCACTCATTCATCTATTAGAAACATGTGTAGTCACATGGCATTTTTATCACAAGAAAAACCCAACAATATTCATGATGCAATAAAAGATGAATCTTGGGTATTATCAATGCAAGAAGAGTTAAATCAGTTTGAAAGAAACAAATTCTAGACCTTATTTCCTAGACCAAATGATCACACCATCATAGGAACCAAATGGGTGTATCGGAATAAGAAGGATGAAAATGGAGTGGTAGTTCATAAAAAAGCTAGGTTAGTGGCACAAGGCTATAATCAAGAAAAAAGAATATATTTTGAGGAAACATATGCACCAGTTGCTTGGATGGAAGGCATTTGCAATTGCTAGCTTATGCATCCTTTAAGGATTTCAAATTATATCAAATGAATGTTAAAAGTACCTTTTTGAATGGCTACATAAATTAGGAAGTTTATGTTGAGCAACCTTTAGGTTTTGAAAGTCATAAATATCCCAACCATGTTTTTAAGCTATCCAAAGCCTTGTTCGGTTTAAAGCAAGCTCTTAGAGCTTGGTATGAGAGGCTGAGTGGTTTTTCTCCTGAACAATGGTTTCTCAAAAGGAAAAATTGATACTACCTTGTTCATCAAAACCAAAAATGAAAACATGCTTCTTATCCAAATATATATGTTGATGACATCATATTTGGTGCTACCAATGAGGAGATGTGCAATGAGTTTTCCAAATGCATGCAAGAGGATTTTGAAATGAGCATAATGGGAGAACTCACTTTCTTTCTTGGGTTTCAAATCAAACAAGCTAAACATGACACATTCATTAACCAATCAAAATATGTGAAAGCTGCTTAAGAAATTTAACTTGGAAGATGGCAAAGTATTTGGAACCCCTATAAGCCCTTCCACTTGACAAAGATGAGCAAGGTATACTGGTAGATTTTAAGCTCTACCAAGCTATGATTAGCATTTTGCTTTATTTAACAGCCAGCAGACCATATATAATGCTCAGTATGTGCATGTGCGCAAGGTTTCAAGCCATACCAAAAGAATCACATTTAATTGTTATTAAACGAATACTTAGATACCTGATTGGAACCATCGACTAAAGTTTATGGCATCCTAAGCTCACTTCGTTTGACATAATCAGCTACTCTGATGCAGACTTTGCCGAGAGCAAAGTTGATCGAAAAAGCGCAAGTGCAACATGTCATTTCCTAGGTCAAGCTCTTGTCTCTTGGTTTTCCAAGAAACAAAACTCGGTGGCCTTATCCATAACCAGGGCTGAATACGTAGCTGTAGGAAGTTGTTATGCCCAAGCCTTATACATGAAACAACAACTTACGGATTATAAATTGCACTATGATACGGTACCGATCAAATGTGACAATACTAGTGCCATTAATATATCCAAAAATCAAATATCACATTCACGAACTAAACACATTGAAATTAGATATCATTTCATTTGTGATCATGTGCAAAAAGGAGATATAACAATTGAATTCGTATGCACTGATGAGCAGTGGGTCGCTATATTCACTAAACCGCTTCAAGAAGAAAGATTTATCACAATAAGATGTGAATTAGGCCTATTACAAGCAAGGGACGTTGCCTAAAGACATTTGGCTAAGCAATCAAGGCAAAAATGGGTCAAAACTGGTCAAAATATAGAAGAACAACCCAATTCGGTTGACCACAAGTGTAGCCTGGTCGACCGGATGTTTCTGTTTGGAGATCCAGGTGACTGAATCCTATGCCCGGGCGGGTAAAAGTTTCTTCCGAGAATTCGGGTGACTGAACCTTCAATCGGTCGACCGGATCGTTGAGTTTTTAAATCCCTTTCTACGTTCAAAACCGTAATTTTTGGCCTCCTTTGCTCTTAAACTCTCTCCCCTCCTCTTAAAACCCTAAATCCTTGTTCTCCTCTCATTTTTCGCCTAATCCTCTTCCAAATCCACAAAATATCTTCCTCAAATTCATCTTCTCACAATGCCAAGGGAGAAATCCACAGGAGACAAGAGAAAAGCCTCTAGCCATGAAGAAGGAGAAAGCTCTGGCCGGTGGGTTGTGTCCTCAAAGGCCAAGAAACATTACCACGAGAAGCGTCGGGTTCTCAAACCAATTTTAGGTAAAGTTCTCAACCTAATATTCATGAATGCTTATTTTCCCAATGTTTGTGAAATGTTTAGACATCTAGATTGGCATCATTTTCTATATTACTAGCCTGAGGGTGTTTTCCCACACCAAGTGCATTTGTTCTATGTGAATCTTGACCATAATGGAAATGAGTGTTCCTCCCAAGTTTTACACAAACCCTATAGTTTTAATGCTCAAACCATTGCTGACACCTTTGAGTTAAGTTGAGGAACCTTTGAATGTCCAGCCATAGGAACCTCGTAGGTGATGGAACAAGAGTTTACCCCCCCCCCCCAACGATTCCTACCTCTTGTGATGATGGAACTAGTATTAAATCTAAGACATCCTCCAGCCTATAAATTACTCACCCACAAAGCTAAGATAATTCACCCCTTCATGTCCTATAACATTCTTCCTAAGGGTAGATCCCAAGATTACATCTCATACTTAGAATGCTTCGTTATGTGGTGTCTGTATACTAGTAAGCGCCTAGATTTGCCAACTCTAATCATTTGATGGATATTTGCAAAAGAGAGTAGCAAGAGAATCATTCTTTCTTATGTAGGAATGTTGAATTTTGTATTTGAGTGTCTTGTGTTTAACCATGCATCCTCCTTGTTTATTCCATGCCATCCCAGAGATTTCTTCACATCCATCACTATAAAATTGATGGGATATCAATTAAATGCTAATAGTAATTGGGTGGCTAAGCTTATTTTACATAGAAGGATGGAAGAACAAGCACATGCTCAACAAGCCGATCCTCATGATAAGCCACAAATGCCTAGACAAAGCCACACATATTCCTCCCGAACTCATTGCCTCCATGACGCAACTTGGTGGAGCATTCAATGAATTTCTACAAGACGTTGACTTCAAATTTAGCACACTTCGTGAGGACATTGATACGTTGAGTGAATCCATGCAAGCTAACTTTTAGATCCTCAACGATTGATTCAACACTTGTGATTTTTGGTGTAATCCCAAGAGGGGGGGGGGGGATGAATAAGAGATTTTAAAAATTCTAGGTCAAGTGTGTTCTATTTTATACCCACAATTAGTATCTCATAACCTAGGGTCTTTTCTAATCTATCACAAATCCAGTAGATATATGAGTGTGCAATAAATTAAACAGGTATGGCAGTTTTAGTATATTCTCAACCAATCACAAATTTGTATTCAAACACATAAGCAATAATATCAACAAGTAAATATAAACATGCAAATACAGAAATGTAAAAAGTATAGGGAAGAGTGACATAATGATTTTATGAGGTTCAGCACTCCAGCTTACGTCCTCGCCTCAAGCCAACCCGCTTGAGGATTCACTATCTTGCTCACTTAATCGGGTGGAGCAACGCCGTTTACAAACTCTGCTTACAGGCTGGAGTTTCCCTAACTCACTTAACCGGGTGGAGCCAAACAGTTATACCTTACAGGATGGTGCCCTCCTAGCTCACTTAACCAAGCGGAGCTAAACTGGTACACATCTTACAAGATGGTGCCCTCCTCTTCCGGTGATACCCCACGCCAGGATTGCAAATATATGAAAATTTTTTTGTACAACTAAAGTGCTTCTACAATAATAAAATGTGTGTAATATTAAACTCAATGCACTCATGTGTGATGGGATGCTCAATAGAGCATTTATAGTTTATCTATCAAAAATATATTTATGAAATAGTCTGAGAGATGATAATGAAAATGATATTTGATTCAAATATGAAATGTTCACTAAGTGTATTTCAAAGATCTAAAGACCAAAAAAAAAAAAAACTCCAAATATGTTTTTCAAAAAATGAAGTGTAGGAGATGTTGGAGATTAGCTCACAAATATATTTTGCAATAAACACAAAATGAGCTTTTGAATCTTGCAATGTATATGCACAAAGATTCACTAGCTATAAGGAGTTTTCCCAAAAAACTATTTATCAACAAAAATAATATGGGAAGAACTCAAAGCTTACTCTTAAAAATGATTTTCAAAACAAATGTGTGAATGCGAGTAAATGCTTTTAAATGAAATGAATAATGCCCACAAGAACGAATATTCAACAATTTTCAAGTTGCAATAAATGCGAGAGTATAAGAGATAGGGCACAAAATAATTTTAGAGAATTTTTCAAACTAATCAAAAGTACTAATTAAGCTTATGAGTGGGCTATATATAGAGTTCTTAAAAAATTTGACTGTTAGAGACATGCTAGGCATTTTAGAATTGTTTAACTAAAATATTAATGAAGTTTAGTGTTGAAAAATTTGGTAAACCCGAGAGGTCCAGTCGACTAGGGAATGTGTCGGTCGACTGGCCTAAGGCAAAAATAAACTTTCTCGAGAGGTCCGGTCGACTAGGCAAGGTGCTGGTTAGCTGGACAAAGGCGATTTGCCAAATCATCGAGAAACGGTCTGCTGACCTAATGATCCAGTCGGGTGGGCTTTGAAGGCCAGTTGATTTGGAATTTTAGTTATAGATTGGGCTGGTTTTCTAGGGATTTGATCTTGGCCGAAGAACGTGGTCTAGTCGACTAGGGAATTCAAGTGAAAAATAGAGCAGTTGGCTGGGCTTTCGAAAACATGTTAAAATAATAGACCGGTTGTAACGACTTGCTTAATTTTCACACATTTTTTTTCCTTAAATAATACAAATCAGTATAATAAATCCACCAGATCATGATCAACCTGAACCTGTGGGTACCAGAAATAAAACAGAAACACATAACAGAAGCCTAAGCAGCAAGAAACATAAAATCATAATATCATAATCACAAGATCATCCATCTCATTACCAGAGTCACTACATCCACTGTATTTAAGCATATACACAATACAAAACCCAAAAGATGCCCTAGGGTCACTTCTCAAAAGTCCATCTGACCCTATCAAAACTTACCTTTTAGAGAGGACAGATCAACAGTACTATCTCAGCGGAGCTTTATCCACTCTCCTATCAGGGGCTCCTAAAAATGTTTATGAAATTTTGGGGTGAGACACCTCTCAGGAAGGGAAATAAACTAGTACTAGTGTATATAACATGAGTATTTCCATGTTCTATATATAATTATACATAAACATATCAGTATAACTGCTTGTATAATATTTGGGAAACATATATTCTCATATCATGGTAGAACATACAGGATTTTCATAAACATAATTCATCTCATATAATAATAATAATACGAAAACAACCCTGGTAGATTAGCTAGATGTTGTCATGTATTACCCTCACATGACTGGGTTGTGTGGCCCGAAGGCGAGACTAGACAATGGTTGGCCGACCACTGCCAAGTCAAAAGTATAGTCTGTAAGTCCGATGGGTCTGCCAGACCTGGTCCGTACACTAGAGGCGCTCACACTTCTTAAAACCACATCGATTATCTGTCCTCACGCTACTCCATACAGCAGCATTAACACAATATCATGATGATCACGAACACATGGCAGTGGTACTATGCAAGTGCTAGCCTATACCAAGTCAACCGGATTCTGCTAACATAAAGCATATAATGAAACTGTAATACATGGATATTTCATACCATTAATTATCAAATCAATCATATCATTTTGCATATATATGTATATCATGAAAATCATCGGCTCGTGCGCTAGCAAATCATATCCATAGCTCGGCCCGTACGTCGGCGAACATATCCATAGCTCAGCCCGTACATAGGCAAACATATCCATAGCTCGGCTTGTATGCCTGCAAATATATGCATAGCTCAGCCCGTACGCCGGCAAATCATATTCATAGCATGGCCCGTACGCCAGCAATACATGTAAAAATTCTCGGCCCGTACGCCGGATTAATTATAAAAATCCACATCATTATCATATTCCTAGAAAAAATGGTATTTCATTATAAATTCTACTCATGCCACATGAAATAGGTTTTATACATATTTAAACATATCATCTTTTACAACAGTATTTTCCAAACATAAAGCATATATAAATATATATTTATTTTCTTGAAATTAGATGCTGTAATAACATACATACATTTTCATAAAATAACTAGTTTAGTTTATTCCCTTACCTGATTCCTGAAAAAACCCTTGAAATAGCTAGTCCTGCACCCTCTGGGTTCCCCATTCAACACCCTGAAAACAACATTTCCCAAAATTAAACTTCAGTATTTCTACGTGTACTACATTGTCTAGAACTACAAGGAAAGCCAAATATCGAGTAAAAGTATTACCTTGAGTTTGGGATGAATTTCAAATTTGTCCCACCAACGATCCTCTCTAGCAGATATGTACAGAACTTCTCTAAGAGTGTCGTGGTGGCTTCGAATCGTCGATTCAGCTACAAATGGGCCCAGAAATTAAGAGAGAAGGGTGAAGGGACGAAGGGAGGAGAGAGAGAGAGTTTGGGCGTCGAATTTTAGCTTAAAAATGAAGTTTGGCCTATTTATACACTGGCCTTCATCCACGAGCCACGTCACCTCATCGACGAGGTCAATAGGCAATTCGTCGATGAACCTTTCACTCGTTGACGAAATTCAGAGATGCCCAAAACATCCTCTCGGTATTTTCTTGTCGATGAAATGCTCCCTTGTCGATGAGCCCCTCATGCTCTCTTATTGACGAACCCCCTGAATTCGTTGACGGGGCTCTATTTTCTATTTTCCCTTTTCCCCCTTCTTTGTTATTTAAATATTACAATTTCTCTGGGTTACTACATTCTCCCCTCCTTATAAAATTTCGTCCTCGAAATTTTCTATTCACGTGGTTCATCATCCCTTAAAACAAAATGGTCTACTTATTTTATTACTTACCCGTACTTATGGTGGAGGAATACTGTGGTTACATTCTGAGTCTTGGGAGATTACATAAACAAAATAAAATTCTCCCAAAACTAAAATACCACTTACTAATAAAACTATTACATGTACCTGCAAAAGAAATATTACCTAACTACCTAAGCTTCTTGAAATAACTGCGGGTTCTTCTACTTCATTTGCTCCTTGGACTCCCATGAAGCCTCTTTCAACGTATGATTCCTCCACAAAACCTTCACTAGAGGAATCTTCTTGCTACGTAACTCATGTACTTTCCTATCTAGAAGCTATATTGGCACCTCCTCATACACTAGTGAGTCACTAAACTCTAATTCACCATAACTGATAATACGAGAAGGATCTGGGACATACTTCCTCAACATTGAAATGTGGAATGCGTCATGCATCTTGGATAATATAGGTGGCAAAGCTAGCTTGTAGGCCACCGGCCCCACTTTCTCTAGAATCTCAAATGGACCAATAAACCTAGGTCTAAGTTTACCCTTCATTCCGAACCTCATAACCCCTTTCAATGGAGCTATCTTCAAAAATACATGATCACCAACATCAAATTCCAAATTCCTATAGTGATTATCAGCATAACTCTTTTGTCAGCTCTGAGCTGCACTGATTCTCTCTATGATGAGTTGAACCTTATCTCGCCCTTGCTGAACAAGCTTTGGTCCCACTACTCGCCGCTTACCCACTTCATCCCAAAATAAAGGAGAACGACATCTCCTACCATATAGAGCCTCAAACAGTGCCATGCCAATGCTGGTCTAATAACTGTTATTATACGCAAATTTCACCAGCGGTATGAACTGAGTCCAACTACCCCCAAAATATAATACGCATACTCGGAGCATATCTTCTAGTATCTGTATCATCCTCTTAGTTTGGCCGTCTGACTGATGATGGAATGTCGTACTAAATGATAATTGAGACCTTAAAACTTCCTGCAAACTCCTTTAGATATGTGACGTGAAACGCGGGTCTCGATCTGACACTATGGATACAATCACTCCATGAGAACGAACTATCTCCGTAACATAAATCTCTGCTAAACGGCTAAGGGAATAGCTAATCTTGATAGGCAAGAAATGGGCGGTCTTAGTCAAATGATCAACAATCACCCAAATGGCATTTTGACCGTGTAACGTCGTCAGCAATCCTGACACAAAATCCATAGATATATAATCCCACTTCCACTATGGGATAAATAATGGCTACAATTGCCCTGCCGGCCTCTGGTGCTCAGCTTTTACCTGCTGGCACGTCAAGCATTGGGCTACATACTCAGCAATCTCTTTTTTCATACCACTCTACCAGTATGACTCTCGTAGATCCCTCATCTTTGTACTTCTGGGATGAATCGTATACAAAGATCTATGGGCCTTCTCTAAAATAGTCTTCCTGATCTCAGTATTAGTAGGAATGCATAATATAAAATGGAATCGCAAAGCCCCATCATTTGCAATACTGAACTCCTCTCCCCAACCACTCTGCACTCTGTCAATCACCTCTGCTAATTTTGGGTCTTCCTTCTGAGTAGCTTTAATCCTTTCTTGCAGAGTAGGTTGCACTACTAGAAAGTGATACGTACCTGAGAATCACTCTCAACTAATTCAATGCGGAGTCTCTCCAGATCCATCATAATCAGATATTGGATCTCCATAGCCGCAAACACTGATTCCCTAAATTTCTTAGCTCAACGCATCAGCTACCACGTTTGCTTTCCCCGGGTGATAACTGATGGTACAATCAAAATCCTTAGTTAGCTCTAACCACCTTCTCTACCTCATATTCAATTCCTTCTATGTGAAAAAGTACTTCAAACTCTTGTGGTCGGAAAAGATCTCACACCGCTTGCTATACAAGTAATGCCTCCAAATCTTCAATGCGTATACTACTGAAGCCAATTTGATGGGTAGGGTAGTTGTTTTCATATTCTTTCAACTGCCTGGAAGCATATGCCACCACCCTACCATACTGCATTAATACATAGCCAAGTCCTTTCAAGGACGCATTACTGTAAATGACATAACCCTCACCCCCTGATGAGATGATCATATTGGTGCTATGACTAGCCTTTGCTTCAATTCCTGGAAACTCTGCTCACAGCCGTCGTCCCACTCAAATCTAACATTTCTTCTAGTCAGTCATGTCAGAGGTCCTGATAATGCTGAGAATCCCTCAATGAAATGATGGTAATACCCAACTAGCCCCAAGAAACTCCTGATTTCGTGGACATTCCTCAGTCTAACCCAATTCACAACTGCCTCAATCTTACTAGGATCCACAAAATTATCATCTCCAGAAATAACATGCCCCAAAAACACGACCTTCTTAAGCCAGAAGTCATATTTATTGAATTTAGCGTACAACTTCTTTTCCCAAAGCGTCTGCAGAACCTATCTCAAGTGCGTCTCATACTCCTCATAGCTTCTCGAATAGACCAGTACATCATCAACAAAAACAACAACAAACTAATCTAGATATGGATGAAAGATCCTATTTATCAAATCCATAAATATAGCAGGAGTATTCGTTAGACCAAATGGCATAACAAGGAACTTGCAATGCCCGTACTTGGTCCTAAAGGCCGTCTTTAAGACGTCTTCTGGTTTCACTTTTACTTGATTATAGCCAGATCTAAGGTCAATCTTTGAATACACTAGTGTGCCCTGGAGCTAGTTAAACAAATCATCTATATGGGGAAGATGATATTTGTTCTTGATTGTCACTTTATTAATCTCCCTATAATCTATACACATCCTTATAGACCCGTTTTTCTTCTTTACAACAAAACTGGAGCTCCCCACAGGGATACACTAGGTCGTATGATGCCCTTATCAAGCAGATCTTGCATCTGATTCTTCAATTTTACCAATTCTGCTAGTGCCATTCAGTAAGGTACTTTGGAAATTGACGTTGTACCTGGAAGTAGATCAATAGGAAAATCTACCTCGCGATCAGGTGGCAAGCCTGGTAACTCATCTGGGAACACATATGTAAACTTTTTTACTATAGGCGTGCTAGCAAGTTTCAATTCATTCTCTGACATCTCTTTTACATTTGCCACAAATCCCTGACAACCACTCAGCAGTGGTCTCCTGGCCTGGATAGATGAAACTAGTTGAGGCAGGGATTGCACTCGCGACATTAAGAGTCTGCTCGTCTCGGAGGTCTGAATATCACTTCTCGTGAATGACACTCTATGCTAGCAAAATTAGCTGCTAGCCAATCCATGCCGAAGATCACATCAAACCCGTGCATATCCAGCACTATTAAATTAGCAGACAAGATTTCCCCTTGAATATCAACTGTGCAATATCGGAGTACCCTACTACACCTCAGTGCTGACCCAATCAGTGTAGATACCAATAATTCCATATCTAACAACTGTTTTTTTGCCCCACATAGTCTAGTGCACCCCAAGGACACAAACGAGTATGTAACTCCTGATCAAACAATGCAATAATTTTAAAAGAAAGTATACTAACCATACCTGTCACCACTTCGCCGGCTGTCTTAGCATCTCCTGGCGTCAGAGCGAACACTCTGGCTGGAGCAATATTCCTTTGTTGGCCCCCATGTGGCACCTGATATCCTCCTCGGTACGGTCTAGGAGCAAGAGCTGCATTTGGTGGTGTAGGGCAGTCTTGCACCATATGACCCAGTCTATCATAGCGGTAGCAGACAACTCCACCCGCTCGACATTCTCCCCAGTGTCTCCTTCCACAAGTCTGATAGACAGGGGGACCCTGCATTGCCTAAACCTTGCGTCCTCCAGTCTCCTGCCTCCGTCCCCTGCCATGGTTTTTTCTCCTCCACTGATTATGTCTAGGACCCTGGTGGTAGCCTGAAGATGCAGATCTCTTCCTCTGTCCCTGCTCCTCTACATCCAGATGCTCACCAACCTTTACTAAGGCTGCTCTATCAACCAACTTAACAAAATCCTGGATCCGCAACACTGCCACCTGCTTGAATATACCTCGCCTTAAACCTCTCTCAATCTGCCTCGCCTTTTTCACCTTATCAAGTACTATATACGGTGCAAAACGAGAGAGCTCAATGAAACGCGCCACATACTGTTGGACTAATAGCTGGCCCTATTTCAGACTCAGGAACTCCTCCACTTTAGCCTCCTTGATAGTTACTAGAAAGTATCTATCGAAGAACAATTCCCTAAATCGATCCCAAGTCATGGCTATCGATGTAGTCCTCTACTATTCTAGAAGCCTCACAGTTGTCCACCACCTCTCGGCCTCTCCTGTCAGTCTATAGGTGGCAAAGAGGACCCTCTGTTCTTCCGTACACTACAGCATGGCCAAGACCTTCTCGATCTCTTGCATCCAATTCTCAGTAGCTGCAGGATCGACTCCTCTTGAGAATGCTTGAGGATTCATCTTCGTAAATTTCTTTATAGTGCACCCATGGCCTGTAGATGGACCACTATGCTCCCTGGAGTTCCTAGCGATCTCAGCTATAACCTGCTGAGCCACGCTACATAATACTGTGTCAGAGTCAGTCCCACCTGCACCTGAGGGCCCTGCCCCATCACTACCACTCGCTGGGCACTACCTCCTCCTAGATCCATCCTGAAAAACAAAAAACGCAACTCAATAATCCTATCCTTATAATTTACCTGCTTAACCTAACCTCTTATCTTAACATTCTTAACTTATTCCTAACCCCAGTCCTACATTCTAGGAATATAACCCGACAATAGTTTACTATGGTTTTCCTGAAATTGTCACCCCAGGAAAAACTACGGAAGTCCTACCTTTAGACTGTAGAACAAAACCTTAAATCATTTTCCTATACTCTGGTATCATTTTCGCTGCATTCTAAAGTCTACAGAACCTAACAACCTAGGCTCTGATACCAAACTGTAACGACCTACTTAATTTTCACACATTTTTTTTCCTTAAATAATACAAATCAGTATAATAAATCCAGCAGATCATGATCAACCTGAACCCGTGGGTACTAGGGACCAAACAGAAACACATAACGGAAGCTTAAGTAGCTGGAAACATAAAATCATAAAATCATAATCACAAGATCATCCATCTCATTACCAGAGTCACTACATCCACTGTATTTAAGCATATACACAATACACAACATAAAAGATGTCCTAGGGTCACTTCTCAAAAGTCCATTCAACCTTATCAAAACTTACCCTTCAGAGAGGGCAGATCAACAGTACTATCTTAGTGGAGCTTTATCCGCTCTCCTATCAGAGGCTCCTAAAAATGTTTATGAAATTTTGGGGTGAGACACCTCTCAGTAAGGGAAATAAATTAATACTAGTGTGTGGTAACATGGTATTTCCATGTTCTATATATAATCATACATAAACATATCAGTATAACTGTCTGTATCATATTTGGGAAACATATATTCTCATATCATGACAGAACATACATGATTTTCATAAACATAATTCATCTCATATAATAATAATACGAAAACAATCTTGGCAGGTTAGCTGGCTATTGTCATGTACCCCCACATGACTGGGTTGTATGGCCCGAAGGAGGGACCTGACAATGGTTGGCCGACCACTACCAAGTCAAAAGTACAGTCTGTAAGACCGATGGGTTTGCCATACTTGGTCTGTACACCAGGAGCTCTCACACTTCTTAAAACCACATAGACTATCCATCCTCATGCTACTTCGTACAGCAGCGTTAACATAATATCGTGATGATCATGAACGCATAGCAGCGGTACCGTGCAAGTGCTAGCCTAAACCAAGCCAACCAGGTTCTGATAACATATAACATATAATGAAATTGTGATACATGGATATTTCATACCATTAATTATCAAATCAATCATATCATTTTGCATATATACGTATATCATGAAAATCATCGGCTCGTATGCCGGTATTTTATAGTTTACCATAACTCAACCCGTACGCCGGAAAATCATATCCATAGCTCGGCTCGTACGCCTGTAAACATATCTATAGCTCAGCCGGCCTGTACGCCGAAAAACATATCCATAGCTCAGCCCGTACGCCGGCAAATCATGTCCATAGCATGACTCGTACGTCGACAATGCATGTAAAAATTCTCAGCCCGTACGCTGGTTTTATTATAAAAATCCACATTATTATCATATTCCCAGAAAAAATAGTATTTCATTATAAATTCTACTCATGCCACACGAAACAGGTTTTAGACATATTTAAACATATCATCTTTTACAGTAGTATTTCCCAAACATAAAGCATATATAAATATACATTTATTTTCCTAAAATTAAATGTTGTAACAACATACATACATTTTCATAAAATAACTAGCTTAGTTTATCCCCTTACCTGATTCCTGAAAAAGCCTCTGAAATAGCTAGTCCTGCACCCGCAGGGTTTCCCGTTCAACACCCTAAAAACAACATTTCCCAAAATTAAACTTCAGTATTTCTATGCATACTATGCTGTCTACAACTACAGAGAAAGCCAAATATCGAGTAAAAGCCTTAGCCTGAGTTTGCGATGAATTTCAAATTCATCCCACCGATGATCCTCTCTAATAGATATGCAGAGAACTTCTCCAAGAGTGTCGTGGTGGCATCGGATCGTCGATCCAGCGACAAATGGGCCCAGAAATTAAGAGAGAAGGGTGGAGGGACGAAGGGAGGAGAGAGTTTAGGCATCGAATTTTTGCTTAAAAATGAAGTTTGGCCTATTTATACACTGGCCTTCGTCGACGAGCCACGTCACCTCATCGACGAGGTCAATAGGCAATTCGTCGATGAACCCTTCACTCGTCGACTAAATTCAGAGGTGCCCAAAACATCCTGTCATTATTTTCTTGTCGGCGAAATGCTCCCTCGTCGACGAGCCCCTCATGCTCTCTCGTTGACAAACCCCTTGAATTTGTCAGCGAGGCTCTGTTTTCTTTTTTCCCTTTTCCCCCTTCTTTATTATTTAAATATTATAATTTCTCTGGGTCACTACACCGGTCAATTGGGGCATATAAAACAGTTTGGGGCCCGTCAACTTGGCTTAGTTAAAATCAATGTTTAAGCCCTATTTTTGACCTTAAAATTTTTCAAACTTTTAGTGTATGAGTATGACATTTTATGAAAAGTTTTTCCACAAAAATTTTTAGTTCCCTAAGGCCAATCTATGGTTTTTGTTTGAGCATTCAACCACATCATGCATGATATGCATTATTACAAACCAAACTTAATGCAATTACAATTCAAATGAGAAATGTCTTCAGCTCTTGCTCTTTACTTTGCCATGCCACATGCCAAGTTAAGTAAGCTTTCAGTTTCTAATGGCTTCCATTGTACCTCGACACTACATGCCTTCTAAAAGAATTATCTACTTAAGCACTAGATGCACAAGTGAGATACTTTGAATTTGTCATTATCAAAACAAGATAGGACTCATAAAGTTAACAATCCCCCCCCCCCTTTTTGATGATGACAAATACAAGAGCAAAAAATGGGTACAACCTGAAAAGGCTCCCCCTATGAATATGTATAATTTAAAATTCTAGTACAGTTTGAGCATATCCAGGAAAGAAGACATTACAAAACAAAATGCATTTAAGTTTGATATTGAAGCTTAGATTCCAAGTGTGAATTGATAGTTAAGTTCAAATACAGTATGGATCCTCTAATATTTATTTCTCAAGTTTGCACTTTATACACCTAATTGTGCAAGAATATTTCTCTACCTTTTGACATCAACAAAAAGTGCTAAGGTAAAAATATAAGCATTGAAATGAATTCTTAGCTTAGAGAAACTCCCCAACATAGTTAAAACTAGATAGCATGCATTTCTAAATATGATAAACTAATCTAGACATGCTATACATAAATTCTACAATAGCCTTGCAAATGGCGTTCCATATAGGCATGCAATCTAGTATTCTCAATCAATATAGTCAATAATAGTTCAGAGTACTAATTAATAAACATGTGTTGTCCTAACAAGGTTTGGAATCTTGTTTTGATGATAACAAATCAAGGGTACTTATCATGTTTGGTTAAATTAAGTTTTAGGGCTCAAATGCTTTCATAAAGATCAAGATCAAGTGTTTGAAGAGAATGAATGGTGATTATGCTTAGAGACATGAGTATGATGAAGCTAAAGTTAATTGAAGAAAGAGCTCAAAATAGACACAAAGAATGGAAGAAAATTCATGAAGACTTAGTTCTTAGAAAGTTATAGTTTATAAGAAGTCTCATGAGTACTTCACAATTTCAACATGGATGTTTGAAGCTCTTAGGAACTATAGTTGACTTAGAGACCTGTTTTTGAAAACCATGGAAAATATTTTTAAAATTTTCATTTACATTTTCCAAGGTTAAAAGTTAAAGTTTTGGAATCAAAAATTTTAAAAATATCTAAGCTGCAAACAAGACAGGCGACTGATGGTTTTCATCAGGTGACTGACATTTTTATGCTGTTAAATTTTAAGAAAATAGAGCCGAGGCAGGCGACTGACCATTTAGAGCACAGTTGACTAACTCAACACTAAGTTTTCAAAATACGCTGAACTTAAAAAGCTCAGGCGACTGACTCTCAGGTCACAGTCGATTGAAGTTCTTGTTTTAACTTTTAAACAGCGTGTGAAAGTTTCCAAAACTAATTTCATGACTTTCAAACTTGGGAAATACTTGGAAAATACGACAAGTAACTTGGGGAAAACGGCAATATGATTTATTACTCTATAAATATTTGTTATTTTCACAAATTTCATGCAACAATCAAGCACATACAAATTACAAATTCAAAGTTCTTTTGCTAAAATCGTCTATGAAGTATTGTTGTGCTTTTTTATTGATACAACCCATGGTTTTCTGATATTTTCTACTAATAATTTCAAATCTAATTAGAACCCTAGTGATATTCTACTGAGCTTCATCTTCTATATTGATTATTGCTAAAGTATATTGAATTTCAATTATACAAATCTGCTTTAACTAAGAGTTTTACTTGTACAAACAAAAGTTGTTCTTTGTTTCTTGTTTTCTTGACAATTCAGGATTGTTGGATCATTGCCTAGCAAGTGGGGATTCTCATTAGAGGGGCAAACTCCACCTTTGAGGGAGAGAGGTTGTAACTTCACCTGATAACGAAGTTAGAAAAAGGAAAATCCTCACAGCGTGTTGCCTGGGGCAAGGACGTAGGCTTCTGGCCGAACCTTGTAAAAAATCTAGTCTTTAGCTCTTCTTCCTTAATCTCTTTACTTTATTGCAAGTTTATAATCTACGTGTATGCTTATTGAGAACTTGCTGCATAATGGAAGTTGCTGAAAAACTGAGTTTTGTTCATACTTGAAATCAAGAAACTATATTGTTTGTCATTGGTTGGTTTAACAAATTCAGAATAGAATTGAATACTGATTTTTGAATATCACAACTGAAGTTAATTGTGCTACATTAATTCCATTGAAAGAAAGTTGTAGGATTTATAAAATCAATCTTTAATATTGAAGTTCTAAGATTTTTTATCAATCTTATCTTAATATTTGTTATTGGAATTCAACAGCTGATCTTTAATATTATTCATTCATAAAAGATTGAATTTGGATTGTACAAAGGATTGTTGATTGAACTTGTGAGGTTGTTGATTAATATTATTGTGATTGTGTGGTTGTTAGAAATTAAATTTAAAAGGGTAATACTTAACTAAGGTATTTACAAACCTATGTTACAAAGATATTTTAAAAAACCCAATTCACCCCCCTCTTGGGAGTGTACCTAAATTCTCAATTGATATCAAAGCCCTATGTTGTAGTAAATCTTAAACTAGAAGCTACATAATGATCCCTATGGCACACCTAGGTGTATCTCCTTTTGAAGAGGACCAATCCTCATCTAGACCACCTATCTTTTATAGTGTTAACTACACCTTCTGGAAACAACGAATGAGAATATATTTGCAAACCATGGATTGGAAAGCCTAGAAAGTAGTCACACATGGTGACCTCATCCCCACTAAAAACGTAGATAACAAAGAAGTACCTAAGGATGAAAAAGAGATGACTGACAATGATCTAAAGACGCTGTAAATAATTTTTAGTGTAATAAATGCACTATATTGTGCCCTAGATGTCAATGAATTCAATAGGACCATGGGATGTAAATCAGTTAAAGAAATCTGGGATAAGCTTGTAGTAACTTATGAAGGAACGATTGACGTAAGGGATAGTAGAATTGACATGCTCACCAGCAAGTATGAGGCATTCATGATGAACTCTAAATAAACCATCTCTAGTATGTATACTAGGTTTACCCATATAATAAATTATTTTAATGCATTAAGAAAAAACTACTCTACTTATGAGATGATTCGAAAAATCCTTAGAGGACTTCCACCGATTTGGGAACCTAAGGCCACTGCCATAATGGAAGGAATAAATTTGAAAAATACCTCCCTTGATGAATTAATAGGATCGCTCCTCACATATGAGATGACGATTAATGAAAGAAATTCTGAAGGTAGAAAACACAAGAAATCAATAGCTCTTAAGGCTACAAAAGAAAGTTCTAATGAAGAAAAAGACAACGAACTAGATGACGATAATGTAGCCTTAATTACTAGAAGACTTGGAAAATTCTTCAAAAAGAACAAGAAATTTACTTGAAAATTCAAAGGCTCAAAATATGATAAAGGATAAACTAGAAAAAAGGAAACAAAGAATGAACCTCCTACATACTATAATTGCAAGAAAGTTCGACATATAAAACCTGATTGTCCACAACTTAAGAAATATGCTAAGAAGAAGAAAAAGAAGGCGATGAAAGCTACCATGTGGGATGACTTAAGCTCAAATGAATCAGAAAATGAATCAAGCGATCAAGGTATGGCAAACCTATGCTTCATGGTGAAAGATGACAAGGTAAATTTCTACTCTAGCTCACAAGAAGAAGAATCTAGTGATGAATTGTATAGTGACTCATGTGAGAGCATGCCCTCATATAGAGAAATGCAAGTTGAATTTTTTTTCTTTGCATAATAACTTTATAAAATAACCAAAAGAAACATAGCATTGAAAACAAAATCAAATGCTAAAGAACCAACTAGAGACTTCAATATCAGTTGATAAAGAAAAGGACCCACTTATTGATGAACTTATGAGTAAAATAAACAAGATGTCTCAAGACTTAGTAAAGCTTCAAGTAAATGGTGAAAATATAAAGGACTCGGAAATATGTGACCTTAAGAGTAAAATTGAAGATAGAGAAAAAATCATCTACAATTTCACTAAAGGAAAGGAAAACTTTGATAAACTAGTTGGATCACAAAGAATGTCCTTGGATAAAGAAGGAATAGGATTCGATGGAGTTGAAAACAAAAAAAGAAAAAGAACCTCTACATGGGGTATTTCGTAAAGGCATCAAAACACTTTGCTAGCACATCTTCCACAAATGCATATGAACATACTACTTGTTTCTTGTGTAAGAAAAAGGGACATATAATGTTTGAATGTCCATTTAAAAGAAAAAAAATGTTAAAATGAAGAAAGTATGGAGATTCAAAACTGAAGCTAAAAATAAAATAATATTGTCTTTGAATTTTTTTTTGTTTTTTCTTTTTGTTTTAAGGAAAAGGTATGTGGGGTCAACCAAAAATAGTCAAATATTTTAGAAGTTCCAAAAATACTAAAAAAATTTACAAAAAAAATAAGAATTTTTCCATAATTTTCATATAAGAAGCCAAAATTGTAGTTTGATCCCTCCTTCCCATTTCAGACTACTTCGAATCACTTGGTACAATTAGATTTCGAAAAAAAAAAAATCCAAAAAACCCAAAATAAAGGGGCTTTCATCTCAATTTTTGTGTAGGAGAGCAAAATTACAACTAAACACTTTTTTATCGTTTTAAATTGCTTTGAATCACCCAGTATGGTCAGAATTGGGAAAAAAGGATCTAAAAAAAAAAAAAAAAATGTTAAGGTTTTGCCTTAATTTTTGTTCCTAAAGTTAAAATCACCTTCAAACCTCTTTTTAACACTTTTTACTGTCTTGAATCACTCAATGTAATCAAAATTAGTAGAAAGAGAACAAAAAAACCTAGAATGATAAGGTCTTTGCGTTAATTTTTGTGCACTGTTAGACCCCACCTTGCCATTTTGGATTGTTGCAAATCACTTGGTTTAGCCGAAAATGATAAAAAAAATAGAAAAGTTAAAAAAATAATTAAAAGTTAGAGAAATGCAAAGGACTTGTCAATCTTTGTTTTAGTCATTTGGTCAAAATATGTTGGCCTAACAAGGCTTAATCTTGTTTTGATAAAGACAAACCAAGGTATCCGATTGTGTGCTTTCAAGTGAATTTACAGGTATTATATCTTACAAGGACAATGAGCCTCCTTTAAGTTAAGCCATGAAGAAAACAAGCAAAATGAAGAATGGCTAAAGCTCGGATGAAGATCAAGCTTCAAGACATGAAGACTTAGTTAATCTTTCATGTGTAATGTAATATAATATAAGTCTCATGCAAGTACTTCTCAAACTTAGGTCTGTTTATGAAGCTCTTAGGATTAATGATTGGACTTAGAGACCTGTTTCAAATCTTGGAAAATATTTTTACAAAGTCCAATTGTTATTTTAAAAGGCTAACCTAAAACATGTTAGGGCAACAAAATAGAATCAAAGCACATTGATTTTATCCTTCACAAGCAAATGTGCGCCATTCCCCTTTTCTAAAACATTTTTCTGATTTTTACACTTCAAGTTCATAGTTTTTCAATCTAGAAAACCTAGAAATATCTTGAGCTTCATATCAAATTTATTTTGAGAGTATTATAGTGCTTTTATATTGTACAAATCTGCTCTTTTGAGAGTGTTTCTCTTGTATGAAAATCAACTACTACTTGTGTTGTAACTTGACGATTCAGGGATAGAATCGTTGCCTAGAAAGAGGTGTGTTCTTACCAGAGAGGGATCTCCACCTATTGAACGGAGAGAGCTGTCTCTACCCACTAAAAAGAGAGAGGGAACTCTACCTATTGAACAAAGAGAGTAAAGGAAATCCTCATAGCGGGTTGCTTGAGGCATGGACATAGGCAGGCCGCCGAACCTTGTAAAAAATTAGTGTTATTTTTTCCTTTATTTATTTGAATTTTTTGCATATATTAATTGATAATTGTATGTTTGAATGATTTATTGATTTGGGATTGGTATGAATGCTAGATAGATTTGTGGATGTTTTGAATGACTGAAATACATATTGAGATCAAACACTGCTACAGTTGCACATTCTGAATTGATTTAATCGATTGAGAAAATTTCATTTTGGTTGATTAATTGTTCAAATACAAGAAGAATATTTACTTGGTTAAATTTGTTGGAATTTTTTGATATTGACATATTCATTGCTTAAACAAAAGATTAATACTTGTATGGTTAAATGTCTATTCACCTATATTAATTTGCTAGAAATAAAATAAGCCTTGTATTTTGATTATATATATTTAGGATTGCTCATTGGTATAGTCATTCATTGTTTAGTTTTTTCACTGGTGATTGTAATAAAAAGGGGACATGATAAATAAGCTTCAAAATAAATCAAGCTTTCGTGCGTTAAAAAATTAAAATATCCAATTCACCCCCCTCTTGGGATTACACCATTACTTTCAAAATGGTCATTGAAATCTAACCCTCTTTGGCCGACACCTTTAAAAAAAGGGGTTGGACGAAGATAAAGATGTCCATTTTGACTAAATGTAAAACAGGGAAACAAAACAAGAAATGAGACCAATGGGTAAAGTGATTGACCACAATAGTTGTTGATCCTTGTCGACGCTAGATTTTGTCCAAGGTGCCAAAAAAAAGGGAATCACAGTCACCAAATGAGAAGAGTTTGTAGGAAAAGGGGGTAAAGCAGATACAAGTACATAATATGGAGTCACCACCTTATTAATTTTGAAAAAAATGGGGAAAATAAAGAAAAAAATTGAAAAAAATAAATTCTACAAATACAAGATTTTGAGTCTGAGAGTACATTTGTGCATAGGGAAGATGATTAACCAACCATCTTAGTGATGATTAGCCATTTAGCACCCCTAATGATATCTATTTGCAAAACTATTACCGCAATTACACCAGTGTTGCCTTCAAAAAGAAAGAAATAGAAGATAAAAGAGAAAATACCCCTTTTGACACTTTAGTGATGGTATCACTATCTGAGTACACCAACATGGCTTCGAGAAGCCTAGACTATTGCTCTAAAAAAAGGGGATGGCTTTAGAATCCTAAGTTTAATGAAAACATGATGGAGAATGTGATAGATGATAGGTGAAGAAAGCATTTGGTTTGAAAACGTTGAGCTTATATTACCAACATGAAAAATCAAAGTTTGAGAAATGGGTAGTGGGCTTGTATTACCAGTTTTTAAAGGAAGTGAAAATGGTGAATTTAAAAAGGTTTTAAGTTGAAAGTGATGAAATGTATTAGTTTTGAAAAAGTTTAGGATTTCATCATCGACCTTTTAAATTCAAGAAAAACATTGGAAAAACTTAATATTTTTAAGTTTTTTTGAAATCGTTTTTAAACAAGAAAATTCTAACTTTTAAACAAATAAACATAGTTCATTTGGTCTAATTCTATTGGTCAAAGCCATAATCTCTTTCAAATCATACGATTCTCAAAGGTTAAAAATAACCTTCGCCATGCCTATGGATAAGGGGACAAAGCCCTATATAATAGAATCTTCCCCTTTACCCCATCATTAACTATTATCGGATTTTGGGAGCTAATAGAATATTTTTGCGACTTTCCACATTTTTATATTATTTTGGAATTTTCAATAATAATAAGATAAAATACACACTAAAACACACACATTAAAACCTGCACAAACATATGTACACACAGCTACACATCATATATATATTCATGCCCACACACACTGTTAGCTTTGGTGCAATCCTAAGAAGGGGGTGAATTGGAGATTAAAAAATTTCCTCCTAGGTTCAACTAATCTAGCAGCAGTATTACGCAACGTAGGGGTAGTCTAAATGTATATGAAATTGCACATATGATATATTAAACAATTTTCAGAACATGCACCACGATTTCAGTATTTTTCAACCAAAAAGTAATTTTGTGCCAATCAGATATGCAGTATATTTAGTAGGAAATTTAAATCAAGCACAAAGTAGAATATAATGAAGGAAATGTAAACTTGACATCGAATATGATATTGGGGTTCATCCAATCCTGCCTACGTCCCCGCCTTGGCACACCCGCACAAGGATTACACTATAAGCTCACTTAATGGGTGGAGCGGCACCTAAACAACTAGGTCAATTAGTATAGGGCTAACCTCAACCTTTACATACAATCCTTACCGGGCTGGATTACCGCCCCCCCAGACCACGCCTAGAATACAATAGTATTTTCACAATATAAATAGGGTACAATGATTATTCTTCTTAATTAAGCAACAGATATGTACCAACTGTAATCAATCAACCACACATCAACAATATAGGAATCGTAAACTCTGTGATGTGATTTTTGTGTAAGCAACACTCAACAAGATATAATCACAAATATGCTTAAGAGTGTTCTAACAAGATATTTCTTTGAAACTAGATATATCAAATCTTAATGCTAGATTAGGGTTTCAAAGATGCTGCAAACAATATTCAAATCAACTCAAAAATATTTCCCTCAAATGAAATAAACACGAGTTGTTTGAAAAATATAACTTGTAAAATATTTTGGCCACCAAAAATATTGCTATAGGAATCTTGCAATTACAATGTAAAGATCCACAAGCTAACGAGTTTTTCCTAACACTAGATTTATCAAATAAAATATGTGGGATAATTCTTTGCTTAACTCTCAAAAATCAACAAACGATCAAGCACAATGTTGAGAGTATTAAGCAATCAATAATATAGCTATAGCACACTAAGAACTCTCACAAAGCAAGGATGAATCAAAAGAATGGATGTATGAGAGTATTTTGAGTAGAATGGGCTAAAATGAGCTTTTGAGTTTGAGAGGATTTTTGCACTAATGATTTTCTTAATCTCTTACTAATCCACACAAATACGGCCCTATATATAGAAGTTGGGCAAATTATAATCGTTGGGGACATAGGGGTTTGTATTAAAATTGTTTTAAAACAAATTAGGAAAATTAACCATGTTTAATAAATTTTAAACCCGATAAAAAAATAAGCAACCCGAGAGCTTTTGGGTGGCTGAACCAAGGTTCGGTTGCCCGAATAGACTCAATAGAAAAAATCTCTTTTGAATGTTCGGGGGTGCCTGAGTGTATGTTTGGTTTGTTGAATTGAGGCGATTCCATTCTGTCCTCGTTTTGGTTGCTCGGTTTATGATTTGGTTAACCGAACTCATGTGTTCGGTTGCCCGAGGCCCAATTTGAACGTAAACGTTCAAATGATTGAGTTGGTGGAAAAATTCAGTTCAGGGGTTCGGTCACCTGTAAACGGTATGTTCATATTTCATTCGATTTCCCAAAACCAAGTCAACCCGCTGACTTCTCAGCCGTTCGGGTGCCCGAAGTGTTTTGAACACAACAGGTTCGGTTGCCCGACCTCTTACAGATTCACCTATTTTGTCCAATTCATTTCAATTCTTTCCCTTGATAATGTAAGTGATTATGGGGACTATTAAATGCATTTGTGTAGGGACCTAAGGTTTTTCTAGGGTCATTTTGAAATGACCCCAAAAATCCGGTGTCAGTCGATCGAATGCCCTAAGATCATTCGGCCCCTATGGTCAATCTACGGTAATGTTGAGCTTACAATTACCTACATGCATGACATGTAGAGATTATTACAGGCCGATATAAATTATTACAGACCAATGTAAAAATGAATGCAAAAATAATAGAAAATAGGTTTTCATTCTTTCGATTCTTCAAACGCCATAAATGAAGCTTGATCTTCATAGTCCGTATGGCTTGCTTAAGTTCCTACCAACAGTGCATACTAAGGATAAACCTGTTCAAGAAGCTCAGTGCACAGGTGAGAAACATTGGTTTGTCATAATCAAAATGGGATCAGACTCATAAAGTCAACAAACACACACACACACACACACTAATACCCACCATATGCATACAAATACATACATATGCTAAATGCATACACTCGCATACATATAGTATATACATACATATATATATATATATGTGTATATATATAAACATATATAAATACATATACTAATATATCCTAATGATATATATGTATGTATACGTATGTCGTATGTGTGTATACAATATATATAGGTATATGTATGTGTGTAGTACATGTTGGAAATGGTGTGATCCCAAAAGGCGGGGGGGGGGGTGAATTAGGTTTTAAAAATATTTTGGCTAAATTAAACATTTGCCGATTCACCACAGTTCATATCCCATTCATAATACAAAAGTGTATGTAAATTAATAAAACGATAAATGTAAACATACACATAGAACATATCTCATTTAAAACAGAGGTGTGCATGCAAATAATTAAACTATGAATGAAAGCATACACATGCAAAAATTTAAGTGCAGAAATATAAAAGAGATAGAGAGATAGCAACACAAGATTTGTTATCGAGGTTTGGCCAAACCAGCCTACGTCCCCGCCTTGGGCATATCCCCCAAGGATTACACGAACCCTGCTCACTTAAACGGGCAGAGTAGAAGCCATTACAACCTCTCCTTATAGGGCAAGGTAAACCCCAGCTCAATTACAAGACTGAGCCCAACTTGTCTCTCTTACGGGGTGGAGACACCCCAGTTCAATTTTCGGGCTGAACCAAACCGGTCTCACTTACGGTGCTGAGACTCCCCAATTCAATTTATGGGATGAACCCAACCGGTCTCACTTATGGGGTTGAGACTCCCTAGTTCAATTAACGGATTGAACCTAACCATTACATAAAAATATTTTTGTACATATTAATACGCTTCTAAATACAAGCATGAATGTACACATTAAAACCTCAAATACATGCACTTTCTAATCATATGTATTATGCTTAATAGAGTAAGGGTGTTAATCTAAATAATTATTGCACAAATAAAACATATGAAAATATCAAAATGATTATTATGTTCTCCACCAAAGATTTTTGCTAATAAAAATGTTGGGAGAATTTGGAGTTTAGGCTCAAGAAAAATATCTGTGCAATAAAGGATTTCTTCCAAAAAATGTTTATTAAGAAAAATAACTAGAAGAAATCTTAAGGCTACTCTAAAAAATGATTTTCAAGATAAAACCTAAAGTAAGTGCATGTGACTAAAAATAAATGCCCAAAATAAATATACTCTCTTTAAGAATAATTTTGAAATGAAAGATTGAAAGAGAGTTGGAGAGTTTTGCTTAAAAGATTTTGCCCCAAAAGAATAATTTTAGCAATAAAAATGATTTTGAGGAACTTTGATTAACAAAGTATTTGAGAGAAAATTTAAGCTAATCAAAGTTGCTCATATAGACTAATGAAGGGGTATTTATAATTTTTCTAAAAAATATGATTGTTAAGGACATATTGGGGATTTTTGAAATTATTTGATTAGAATTTAACCGCAATTACTGCGGTTAATTTTAGTGAACCCGAGAGGTTCAGTCGTTCGGTTCATAGGGCCGGTCGCCTGAACAGACTCATAGCCAAAATTGGGTTCGATTTTTTATGGGGAGAATCGGTTGGCTGGGACAAGGCGATTCCCAAACCTTTATAGGTTTGGGCGCCCGATGCATTATTCGGTCTACTGGTTCATAAGGTGTGGTCACCCGGGGCCTTTTTGAACTACAAGTTCGATCGCCCAAGGAAGGTGGAAAAGTCAATGACCAGGGTTCGGTCGATCATGGAAGCTACATTCATTTTTGGTTCGGTCACCCGAGGCTTCAGTCAACTATTTGACTTTTTGGCCAACAACGTGTTCGGTCGACCAAGGGCTATAACAAATAAATCGGTCGGTCGCCCTTGAGGCTATTAATTAAGCCTAAAAACCCATTGTTGGTCGACCATTTTTGCCCCAATTTAAACCCTAAGGACATTTAAAAACCTTTGTATGATGTTAACTTTTATAAAAGACGTTTCCGATGAAAAATTCAGTGTCTTAAGGTCTGTCAATGACCTTTGGTTCCCTACGGTTAGTCTACGGTTCTGTTTAAGCATTCAAATCATATCATGCATGATGTATGCATTATTACAGACCAAATAATAAAAATTAAATGCAATCACAATAAGAAATGAACGTTTTCTTGTTCTTTTTACTCTTCCGACTTCATGGAATGCACCTGATCGTATAGGATTTAAGCTGTGCAAGTTTCAATCGCCGTTTCCTTACGTGTGTGTTAAATTAATGGACCTGTTCACATGCTATATACACACATAAGAAACATGTGTTTTGTCAACATAAAAACAGGGATCAGACTCAAAAATTCAAAAGTACACACACACACACACACACACACATATATGTACTACACACATACATAGACCTATACATACATATTTAGACACACACACACACACACACATAAACACATTAATATATATTAAAATGTATTTATATACATAAATATGTATTAAACTCCTACTTATTCAAATGCATATTAATATATAATATATGAATACATCGTATACAAAGACACATAAATAAATACACACACACACACACACACACATATTTACAAATGCAAATGCACATATATTTATACATATATACATATATCTATATATATATATATATATTATGCACACACACACACACACACACACTAATACACATACATGCATACATATATTAATAATAAATATATACATATAACATATACAAATATACATACTAAATATACATATATACATGTCAACATAGATATAAATATACACATAGTTATGCATATCTAAGTGCATACATACATATATATATACTAAAACAAATATACACATATATACATAACAGTATTTAAATAATAATAATATACAAATAAGTATACAATATACATAACATAATGCATTATCACCCACGCACACACATATACATACATCATCATGCCTATGTGCATCATCATGCATTTTAATGCATCCTATGTATCCATGCATTGATCCATGTGTCCCTACATGCATGCATTGTAATCATGTTTACATGCATATTCACATCCATGCATGCATCAAACATCTACCCACATATGTTCACATACATCTAGACATCCATGCATGCATCATACATCGACACATATGCTCACATGCATCTACCCATCCATGCATGCATTATACATCCATATACACATGCTTACATGCATATGCACATCCATGCATATGCATATATACACATGCATACCTATAAATCTACCATGCACATACACATGCTTACATATACATCTACCTGCATCACCATTCATACATGCATACATCCATCATTCCATTCATGCATACATGCATTTATGCATTATAAACACATGCCTACATGCACCTACACATGCCCATGCACTCAGAAACCCATAAATGTCACATATGCACCATGTATGCATACATGCACAAACACACATGCTCGTACATACACACGTTCATGCATATATCATACACACTAACATACTGTCACACACACACATGCACCCACTACAATGCATGCACAGAAAGTAGAGAGCATAGAAAAAGATAAAAAGAGAAATAAAGAAAGGGGGAGAAAGAGAAGGCTCACCTCTGGGCTTCGAGCTAGAAACGTAGTGGAGAAATGGAAGAAGAAAAGGGGAAGAAGAAGAGAGATAGAGTGGGATGAGAGCAAAGAGGTAGAGGGAAAAAAAGAACGAGAATAGAGAGAGAGAGAGAGAGAGAGAGAGAGAGAGAGAGAGAGAGAGAGAGAGAGAGAGAGAGAGAGAGAGAGAGGGAGGGAGAGAGGGAAAAGGCCTCCCATCAGCCTAAGCCCTAAGAGCTTAAATAGGCAAGGAAGAGAGGGAACAAGTGAGGAAGAAAGGGAAAGGAATTTATTTCTATTTTAAAAAGAGCCAATCTGTCGGTGTAGCCACACTGGACAAGACAGAGAGTGGAGGAGAGATAGGTTGAGGGGAACTTGAGGGGATGGAAATGGTGCTATTCTACTAAATTGGTAGGTGAGTGCATGCAAGCACCTATGCGTGGGTACCACACATGATTGCATGCACTCATGTGCCCGCCTATTTTTAATTAATTTTTTTTTATTTTTTAAAAATCAAAATGGTGTCATTTTGGAGTAGGCATGCGCATGTCCGCGCACGCATGCGTGTGGTATCCCATATGGTGGAATGTACAGCCACGTGCTAGTTTTTAAAAATTGATATTTTGTTTTTTGAAATTATTTTAATTTTCAAATTTTTTAAGTTTTTTAAAATATTATAATATTAAATTAATTTCTTTTGAAAAAAAGTTATTTTATTAAAATAAGGAAAAAGGAACATGGAGTCCACCAAAATGGCCAAAAATTCTACAAAGATCCAAAAATGCTTGAAAATTACAACAAAGTTAGAGATTTTTGTCTCAATTTTTGTGCAAAAGGAGTCACTAATATTCGTTTTGGTCATTTGGTCAAAATGACCATCAACAATCCTGAACTATGAAATCACAAAGACTCGTTTATAAGGAGGGAAAACTATCCATGGGGATCCTACCCATTTCAAGCCAAGTTTAAGGGGAGAAGTGTTTGATGTTGGGATTTGTCAAGACCCCTAAATTGTCAAGACACTTGGAAATGAAAGTTTGCCCATGGAAACACTACCCATTTGAGACTAGTGTGAGGAGAAAAGTTCTTGATGTGGGAATATGTTCAGATCACTAGAAATGAAAAACTATCCATAGCTACACTACTCATCTCATACCAGTTTGAGGAGAAAAGTGCTTAAAGTGTGGATTTGTCAAGAGCCCTTAATTTTCAAGTCACTTAGAAAGGAAAATATTTCATGGAGATACTACCCATCTCAAACTAGCTTGAGAAGAAAAGTGTTTAACATTGGAAAGGAGAAACTATCCATTGGAACACACCCATCTCAGACTAGTTTGAGGAGAAAAAGTGCTCGATTTGGGAATTTATCAAGACCCCTAAAATTATCAAGTCACTTGAAAGGAAACTTATTCGTAGGTCACCATCCATCCCAGACCAATTTGAGAAGAAAAGTGTATGATATGGGGACTTGTCAAGACCTTTAAATTCTCAAGCCACTTGGAAATGACAAACTATCCATAGGGACACTACCTATCTCAAACCAATTTTGAGGGGGAAAGTGCTTGATGTGGGGATTTGTCAAGACCCCTAAATTTTCAAGTCACTGGAAAGGATAAACTATCCACGTGGATACTACCTATCTTGGACTAGTTTGAGAAGAAAAGTGCTAGACGTGGGGATTTGTCAAAACTCCTTAATTGTCAAGACACTTTGAAAGGAAAATTGTTCATAGGGACACTGCCCACCTCGAACCAGCTTGAGAAGAATATTCTTTGACATGGAGATTTGTTTATCCCCCTAAATTGTCAAATCACTAGAAAGGAGAAATTGTTCATAGGGACACTACCCATCTCAGACCAATTTGAAGAAAAAGTGCTCAATATGGGGATTTGTCAAAACCACTACTTTGTCATGTCACTTTGAGAGGAAAGCTATCGATAGGAACACGTATCGAACTAGCTTAAGAAGATAGGTGTTTGATATAGGGCTTTGTCTAGACCACCAAACTATCAAATTAATTGGAAAGGAAGACTATTGATGGGGACATTACCCATCTTGAATTAGTTCGAGATCGAAAGAAACAAGATTTACATGCACCTTACACAACCTAGAATGATTGAAAGGAGACTAAACTTATATGCATTTCAAGGCCTAGATTAAGAGGATACAAGGCTTAGATGCACTACATCACTTATAATAATTGAAAGAGGACAGGACTTACATGCATCTTGTACAACTTGGGATGATTAAAAGGAGATAGAAATTATGTGCCCTTTTCGTAGCCTGGAATGAGAGGAGGTAAGAACTATAGTAATTTTGGACAACCTGAAATGATTAAAGGAAATAGGACTTACATGCATTTTGCATAACCTGGACTAATTGAAAGGACATGGGACATATGTGCTCCTTACATAGCCTGGATTTTTTGAAAGAAGACAAGAATTACGTGCATCTTGCACAACTTGGAATGATTAGCAGAAAATAGGACTTATGTGTGTCTTCCATAGTCAAGAATGATTGGAGAAAACAAGTCCCTTCCTAATCTCTATTTTTAGCGATGGGTCATCTTTGCACCTCTAGTCATTTTGTTTTAACAACTATGAATACTTCAACTTCCAAATTGAACTTATTGGTTTCTCAATTTTTGGTATTAAAGTATCTTGGCTTTTGAAACCTCTTCATGATTCAAAGTTAGGTTATGGATTGCCTCATTGCACTCAAAGGATGGTTGAGAGAATCTCTTATTTCTTTACCAACTTGTGCTCTACCTAAGGGGGAAAGTGTTTATAGGCTCAACTTAAATCACTTCTTTTCTTTCAAGATAAATAATGGTTAGCACAAATTTGTGTTAATTCAAATCTTAAAATGCAAATGATCTCAAAATTATGCATTTATTTTGAAAATGTACTTCTAGAAAGAGGTTAGAAGGAAATTTTCAAGAACAATTAGAATTGGCCTAGGATTTGGAATTGGAATTGGTAGCAAGGAGAAAAGTACAAATATGGGTTATTTTAGAGGATAAGATAGCAACACGCTTTGGGTTGTTTCATAGACTATAACATTGGTCCAATTGTAATTTAAGATCCAAATCAAAGGATTTTTAGGTTATCTTAAAATTTCTTTCACCCATGCCTTGATAGATTACTTTAAACAAAAATTGTTCCAATATTGGGAAACAACTACATATCTGCTCAAAATATGCCTTATTGTCAAAAGTTGGTGAATAGAATAAATTGCTTCGATTTGGAAACATTTTCACGTGACAAACCAAAAATAAATCTACCCCAAAATTAGAGTTGGGGAAAAAAGTTGTCTTGACCTTGACACTCAATTCCTTTGTTCAAACTACTCCGATTTGGAAAGGAATGTGTCTTTCCATGTATTTGGGGCATTGCATTTTTTTTTTCTTCTCTTTATTTTGTTGTCTTCTTTTTCTTTTTCTTTTATTTTTTCCTTTTTTTTCCCACCCTATTTTACTTTTTTTTTATTTTTTTTATCTTTTGTGCCTATGTTCCTCGCTTGATGTCATTTTCGATTTTCACCAAGGGTTAGAACTGCATGTATATTGCATTTTCAGGTTTTTTTCCATGCATGCAGATATTTAATTATTTGAATTGGTCTTGAAGACTTGTCACTCCAAAGGATCATGTGTGAATCTATTTCTTCTCACCAAGGAAAGTTGATTGAGCTTGAAAAATTCTTCTGATCAAGGGAACTTGATTAATCTTGAAAAATTCGACCTTGGTTATCCTACTTTGACCTTGAATTGTGATTTTTGAGCAAGTATTCTAGAGTACTATACCTGTGATGTCGGGGTGGACTTAATGACATGGGACAAAACATACTTCAGGTTAGGGATTCAAGAAATGATGGGAAACTAGGCTTGAAATCCAATGTTAAACCCAAGTCCCCTAGTACTTATGATTGATTGACAAAAAGTTGGTGAATAATTGGACTAAGGTTGGTAAGAGTGGGACTAAACTTGGCAAAAGTTAGACTAAACTTGAAAAAAAAAAAAAGGTTGGTAAGAGTTGGACTAAGCTTACTGTTGACTTTTTGGTCAGATCCCTGTTTTGATTATGAAAAACCACAATATCTCATCTGTGTGCTTTCAGTACTTGAGTAGGTTTATGTTTTAGTTAGCACAGATGATGATGCAATGTGGAAGCCATAAGAGCACCTAAACGAGCATACCTTGGCGTATTCCATGGAGTTGCAAAGAAGCAGCGCATGAAGATTGATTTGTGTTTCAAGTTGTGTTATATTTTTATATTTATCACTCGAGTCTATATTAATTATCCATCGGTCTGTAATATTCCACATATCATGCATGGTAGGGACTATAAGCTCAAGATCGTTGAATGACCTTAGGGATCTTCCTTCGGTCGACCGACGTTGGATTTTCAAGGTTAGATCAAAGACCATAGATTGACTTTAGGTGCTAATTTTTCACATGAAAAGTCCCTATAAATTAGAAATAAGAATTATGTGAGAAGGAGTGACTTTAAATAGAAATCTAGACTTGAATGCACAAGTTTAGTGTGTTTGGTCGACCGAACCTGAACCTACATAAGCTCTCGGTCGACCAAGCCTCCCTAGGGTCAAAAAGTTGACTAGTTGGTCAACCATTTCTAAAATGAACTGCAATGCCCTAATCGACCGAACTAGCACGTGGGAAATTCCAAAGCTCTGGTCGACCGAACTCCCAATTGTAAAATGGCCCGGTAGATCAAACGTTCAACTTCGGTCAACCAAACTTAGCACGATTGACCGAACCTCGGAGGCTATGAAATCACCTCAAGTCTGATCGACCATCTCCTCAATTCAAAATCACCCTGGTCAACTAAACTGAGCAACCCGATCGATCGACCAAAACTTAAAAATCGTTGACCAAACCACTCGGGTTGCACAATTTTTACCAAGGTTATTTGGGATTAAAATAGAGTTAATTTTCTTAAACTCTTTTAATTTTTTTTTTTAATAATTCCCCTAGTGTCCCCAACTGTCATAATTCTTCCCATGTCTATATATATGAGCTCATTTGCAAAACTTAAGATAAGATTAAGGATTTGATTAAGGGAATATCCTTTGAATTGTTTAGAGCCTTATTCTTCACATACAAACCAAGACTCTCATCCTTTGCTCATTCCTTTGAAAAATCTTTTTGAGTGAGTGCATATTGAGATCACCTACATTCCCTTTACAAGCTATACTTTATTGGTTTTGATTGAGTGTTGATTTTGTTAATGAGAGTAAGCTATAAATTTTCCCCATAGATTTAACTCATAAATTTATTGTGTGGGGAAAATATTGCTAGTTTGTGTGCCTTTGCATATTGATTGCAAGACTCTTGAGCTTGTTTTTTGTTCTTGTAGAAATCATTTTTGACAAGCTTGGTTTTCTAATATCTCTTGCACATGATTTTATTTTCGCATCTTACATTTATCTGCGCATTTGGGTTTATGTGTATATAAACAGACCCCAGGTTGAGTATTATTGCTGCTAATTTGGATGTACCTAAGAATAATTTTAAATACCCAATTCACCCCCCTTTGGGAATACAACAATTCCAACAATTGGTATCAAAGCCTCACTGCACTTGGCTTAATAGCTTTTGTAAAAGATTGCAATGGCTCTCATTGGTGTGTCCCCATTTGGAGAGGAACGATCACCTTCCAGTCCTCCATTATTTTGTGGTGTTGATTACACAACTTGGAAAATTATAATGAGCACATTTATAAAATCAATGAACTGGAGGGCCTGACAGGTGATTGTCAAAGGAATTTGTATGCTTGTAAATAGAAATGATATTACTTTGATGCATGAAAATTCGTATGCCATGGACATGTTACATCTTGCATTAGATTCTAATATTTTCATTCGGTTTGTGGCATGTCAGGGTGCACAAGAATCTAGGATGAACTCGAAAAGAAATATGGAGAATCCTAGGGAAAGGAGACCACATCTCTAGAAGTGTGACACTCAAATAATCATAATGTGGTAAATAATGGGGTGATTACATTAACAGAAGTTGAGGTATATGAATCCAAATCTATATCTATTGATGATTCTTGTGCTAATTTTTGTAGTATATCATATGATGAATCATCTGATGCCTCATGTGGAAATTCTGTTAAAACTAGTAATTATACTAAGAATGATGCATGCAATGATTCATATGATAATGATTGTAATAATTTATGTGTTGAATTATGTGCTAATTTGATATATGAAAGCATGCCATTTTATGAAGAACTAGAAAATGATTTACTTAAAAAATGCATAAGCTTCTAGCTCGGATGTCTAAGTAGAAAACAGTCATGAAGAAAGAAAATAAAAGGGTGGCAACACAATTAGGCAATCTAAAAGATCATCATGCCACACTAGAAAAAAGAAAGATTATAGAGGAGGAAATAGAAGATTATTCTAGAACTATATTCAGAACTAAAAATAAAAAGAATAATCATAATAAACCCTTTGGAATCAAAAAGAAAATTCTTTTCAAAAAGGGTTCAGGCTTGATTCATAAATCCCATAGTCATTCATCTGCGCCTTTTTGTAAAAATATAACAAATAAGAAAATCCCTTCACGCATATACAAAATTTGCTTATTTTATAAAGTGATGTGGCACATTCAATTCACTTATCTATCTAGATGTGCCAGAGGCTTAGATAAAGAAATGATGTGGGTTGTCATGATGGTGAATCCCGTAGAACCAAAGGAAGATCGAGTCTCTATCGGAATTAAATAAATATTTTTAAATTCTTCCTTAGTTCTTAGGGTTAGGGTTAGTGGTGATTAAAAGGCTTAGGAAGTGGTTCGGGTTTAAAATGTAAAAACTTAGTATACACATCCACTTCCAAATGGACACAACATCTTTGCTAGGTGAATAATTTTTAATGCTTAACCAATATCTAATTAGGGATATCTTAAGTTAAGCACATTTTGTCCATCACACAAGTTTGAAGTTTAGGGGATCCATCTTTCACTATATATCATTTAATCCTAAACTCACTTGATTGTCATAAAAGCCTTGATCAAAATTCAATCATCACTCCAAGTTTAAGCACTAATGATCATAAATGCCTATTATACAAGTGCAAATTAAAAGATGTCCTCCTTGTAATCAAAATTAGAGGCATCCACTAAGATAATCAAGCTCCTCGTCAAAGTAAATCAAAATATTCTGTGAGCTTAAAATATAGAAATCCTCTATTTTGGTTCACCATCCCATCCATAGGACTCTTTACCAAACCACGATCATATGTGGTCAAGCTTATACCTATCCATCAGTTTGTATCCTTGCTACAAATCATGATCACATCTAAAGAATACCTTTCATCCTCCAAAGAGCATTGATCAATATATTCACATAATCCTTAATGCTCTTTGCCTAAGTGGTTTGGACATATTCACTTGCATTAAAATATTTTGAATTTTTTCTACCCATAATAAATACTCTTCTAAACTAAACAATAATTTTATTTGTTGAGAATATTTAAATTATCTTCACAAGCTCTCAAACTTTAAATCAAATAATTTAGAGCATCATCTTTGTAAACTAAGTTAAATGGCTAATATAATTGCTATAGGTTTCAACAAATATGGAAACGCAAATGACTGAGAAACCTATAAATGATTTTTAAATTTGAAAAGCCATTTGAACTTAGGCTTCTTACATATTGATATTCATAAGAAAAGAGGCAATGTAGGCTTAGTTTATTTAAAGAAATTTTCATTGTGACTTTTTGGTCCTCTAAGCCTAAGTATGATAAGCCAAGATTAAATCAAGAAAAATCTAAAACCCTTAACTAAGTAATGGGATAATGAAAAAGGCA
Organism: Malania oleifera; assembly: GCF_029873635.1. Classification (NCBI taxonomy): domain Eukaryota; kingdom Viridiplantae; phylum Streptophyta; class Magnoliopsida; order Santalales; family Ximeniaceae; genus Malania; species Malania oleifera. The sequence continues at coordinate 72,738,178 of NC_080417.1, read as the reverse complement.
TAAAATGGTTTAGCACATAACTCAGGGCGAACATTTCTCTTTCGTGGCTATATACTTTGAATGCCTTCATAATACTTATATCCATATGCCCTTGTGATAAATGTATTGCAAATTACTATCCTTAACATACTGATTGGTTAAATATCTTTGATGGATAGCTTATTTTTCTTGAACTATTGATTACTACTGGATTGCATGCTTGTGTCGAATGCCTCCTGCATGGCAGATGCAGTTGATGTGTATTGCATACTGGTAGTAGTTTTAGGTTCTTGTCTTCCTTGAATAGAATTATAAATTGCTTATTTGAACCTACCAGCTATAGGTTTTATGGGAAAAATTCCAATTTACAGACGACATGCTTTCGAAATTTCGACAGGAATTTTCTCAGAAGTAAAACCTTGTACATAGATGATTATAATAAAATTAATTTTAAAATATTTTTAAAAGGATGAGTGAAAATAAAATGAATATTAAATTTCTTCCTTACATAATCATCAGGTATTTAGGGAAGCTAAGCTCCATCCCTAGAGAAAGAGCATAAAGAACTCATATGCATCATGCTTTGATTTTTGAATATTGAGGCTCTTCTAAGAACCCTGAACATCATATCCAGCTTTTAAAGCTATATAATTAGATATGGAATGTTATTGGTTGTGAACACAAAATCATGCCTTAATATATCTTTTCTGATGCATGTGTAATCCATAGGGATTGTTATATTAGTTGCATAAAAGAGTAAATTAATCTTTACTAGTATATTTATTTTAAGAGATTTAAAATGAATGGCTTATACTCTTGACATACTTTGTGAAATCAATCTTGATGAGTATAAGTAGCTTATTTCATCTAAGCTATAATTCAAATTGAAAGGGGGAGCATCCAAACATAAATTCCCATCATGTTATGCTTACCAATATTTTCAACTTAGATTTGATTTGAATTCAATGTGGCATGTGCTTAAATGAAATGATCTTTGTGAAAATTTTAAGTTGATATATATTGCTTTGCCACATGTTGTTTGCGTTTGCCATATTATCTTGCATGTGATTGTTAAATGTTTAGGATCATAATGGTTGTGGTTTTCGGGTTATATTTTAGTATGTGCTTAATTGGCAAACCAGAAAATTTAACTGGCTTGATCTTTAAAGTTTCATTTTCAACAAGCACACCCCTAGTATCTCTTAACAACATCCTAAGGGGGATATATATTTATATTTATTATTATTATTATTATTATTATTATTATATACATATTTTTTTTAATTGCATAACTGGTTTGGTAACTTCACAAGAAAATGCATGTGAACTAGTTAGATCATATTCATGCTTAAACCTATTTTTTTATATGTCGCATGTCTTCAAATTCCAAATTTCTGTGGGTCTTATGAAATGCTTAAATTGAAATGGTTTGAGGATATTTCTGGTTTGACTATATTTTTCATGTTATTTAAATCTTTTAATAACCAATTATATTGGCTATGTGCTTAATTGCTATACTTTTCAAAAACCAGTTATATTATTTTTTACATGCCCTTTTGCTGATGACAAAAGGGGGAGATATGTTATAAGAGCAAAATTAGTTCTTTCTTCTTTCTCCCTGAACTTTGTTATTCAAAATGGCAAATGATAACTAAACTTTAATGCAAAACTTGAGTCATTCTGAAGTCTTCATGCTTGGCTGTGAACTTTATTGAATATCATTTTGTATCTGTGCATACTATTAGGGGAGCTTTGTCAGGCGAATCCATATTTTGCTCTTGTGTTTGTCATCATCAAAAAGAGGAAGATTGTTGACTTTTTCGTCAGATCCCTGTTTTGATTATGAAAAACCACAATATCTCATCTGTGTGCTTTCAGTACTTGAGCAAGTTTATGTTTTAGTTAGCACAGATGATGATGCAATGTGGAAGCTGTAAGAGCACCTGAACGAGCATACCTCGGCGTATTCCATGGAGTTGCAAAGGAGCAATGCATGAAGATCGATTTGTGTTTCAAGTTGTATTATATTTTTATATTTATCATTTGGGTCTGTATTAATTATCTATCAGTCTATAATAATCCGCATATCATACATGGTAGGGACTATAAGCTCAAGACCATTGAATGACCTTAGGGATCTTCCTTTGGTCGACCAATGCCGGATTTTTAAGGTTAGCTCAAAGACCATAGACTAACTTTAGGTCCTAATTTTTCACATGAAAAGTCCCCTATAACTTATAAATAAGAATTACGTGAGAAGGGGTGACTTTAAATAAAAATCTGGACTTGAATGCACAAGTTTAGTGTGTTCGGTCGATCAAACCTGAACACGCATAAACTCTCGGTTGACCGAACCTCCCCAGGGTAAAAAAGTTGACCAGTTGGTCGACCATTTCTAAAATGAACTGCAACACACTGGTCGACCGAACTGGCATGTGGGAAATCCCAATGCTCTGGTTGACCGAACTCCTAGTTGTAAAATGGCTTGGTCGACCGAACGTTCAACTTCAGTCAACTGAACTTAGCCCAGTCGACCGAACCTTAGAGGCTATGAAATCACCTCAAGTCTGGTCGATCATCTCTTTAGTTCAAAATCACCCTGGTCAACCGAACTGAGCAACCCGGTCGAATGAACCTTAAAAATGGTTGACCGAACCTCTGGGGTTGCACAATTTTTACCAAGGTTATGTGCAGTTAAAATAGAGTTAATTTTCACAAACTCTTTTAAAACAATTTTAATAATTCCCCTGGTGTCCTCAACAGTCATAATTCTTCCCATGTCTATATATATGAACTCATTTATAAAAATTAAGATAAGATTAAGGATTTGATTAAGGGAATATCTTCTAAATTTTTTAGAGCCTTTTTCTTCACATACAAACCAAAACTCTCATCCTTTGCTCATTCCTTTGAAAAATATTTTTGACCGAGAGCATATCTAGATCACCTACATTCCCTTTACAAGGTATACTCTCTTGGTTTTGATTGAGTGTTGATTTTGTTAATGAGAGTAAGCTATAAATTTTCCCCATAGATTTAGCTCACAAATTTATTGTGTGTTGAAAATTTTGCAAGCTTGTGTGTCTTTGCATATTGATTGCAAGACTCTTGTGCTTGTTTTGTGTTCTTGTAGAAATCATTTTTGACATGCTTGGTTTTCTAATATCTCTTGTGCTTAAAGTTTTTAAAAGTCTTTTTGAGATATTTGGTCATTCTCTTGGAAATATTTGAAACCCTATTTGTGACTGAGATATATTTATATATATTGTTTCAAAGACCGATTGATAATACACTCTTGCACTTGATTTCTTAGTGACATTAACTTGAGCGTTATTACACTCATATTTGCACTAAGCTTATAGATCTTACCATCTTGAAGTGCATTGATTATTACTTGTGCGCATTGGCACAAATCTGCTTGTATTAGAAGCAATCTGGTTATACGAAATATTTCATTTGAATATTTGTTGCATTTCCTGATGTGTGGTTGGAAGAAGGAGACTAGCCCTGTGAATAGTCTCAGATTGGTTTTTATCTGGTTAGGAAAGCTAGATGCACCATCTTGGTAAGGTGTTGTATTAGGTGCCACTCCACCTGTAAAGTGAGCCTTAGTGGAATCCTCTTATTTGTGAGCTTGAGGCGAGGATGTAGGCAATATATGTCGAGCCCCGATAACTTATTGTGTGTGCACTTTATATTTTCGCAATTTATTTACTACACGTGTACGTTATATTTTAAATGTTGCGTATGATTTTATTTCTGCATCTTACATTTATCTACGCATTTGGGTTTATGTGTTTATAGACAGACCTTAGGTTGAGTGTTACTGCTACTGATTTGGATATACTTAGGAATAAATTTTAAATACCCAATTCACCCCCCTCTTGGGAATACACCAATTCCAACACTTACCTTCTGTAGTAAGCTTCCTATATACCTAGTGCGGGATAAAGTCCTTATGTAGTTTGAACTATGAATGTTATTTTTTCTAAAGATAAGATAGATGTCTTAATTTGAGAGGACTTTCTATTTGGTTGTAATGAGGTTAGACTATTGCGGTTAATAAAGAAAGGATCATTATGCTCAAATTCATTGCATTTCGGGTCGAATATTTTTAGTGATTACCTTTTCATTTTCCTAATCTTCTTTTTTAGTTTTAATTATTTCCTTTATTTTACTAATCTTCTTTACCTTTTTTGTTGCTTTCTATTAGCCTTAGCGACTACGTAATCCTAATTGTCATGATTTTATTATAACAACTCATTAGTGGTCCAAAGTTAAACTAATCTTTGCATACTAAGCTGTGACAAGTATAAGTGGCAAAATCATACCGATACGAGTTTTATGTGCAAAGATCAAGCAAACACTCTCATAGGCAAAGATCAAGTGAATACTCAAATAGGCGAAGATCAAGTGGACACTCACTCGGGAGATTTCAAGCACACACTGATGGAAGTTAATGTAGAATCATATGTAATGGGGAGTGTTTGAAGTAGTATTTGATGTAACTCTTGTAGTTTTGATTCATGCATGTTTATTGAGCAAGAGTTGAGCAATTGAATGTGCATACTAGTATATAGGAAATCACTAAATCATAAGTTTCATACTTATGAGTTTTCAAAGACGAAACAATAAGTTTTATGAAAATATCCTATACTCAAATGTATTTTAATATGGGACAAGTTTTAAATAATCTTAGTGTTGTAAAATTTTATAGACTTGGTCTCGATTGGGTTAAAACCATGATTAAGCACCTAAATATCAAGTTTGTTAACAAACAGGGCAAACCGTTGATGGTTTGGCCTAGGTGCTTTGATGGTTTCAGGTAGAGACTTAAATGGAATTTGACTTGAATGAAACCGTCCACAGTTTGAGTGGAATCTGTAAACGGTTTGGAGAATTCGTTGATGGTTTGCAACAGGATTCAATATCCAATGGCTATAAACGACAAATTTTCAAATTATTAAATTATTTTCTAAAGCCAATGACCATAAAATGGCTAGTACTCCAAATGGCTATAAATACAAGGCTAAAGATTTGTTCTATGATTGATCTTAGTGATTAACATTTATTGAATATCATTCACAAGCACTTTGCATTTAGTTCATCATCTCAAGTGCTCAATATCTCTCTTGCTCCCAATCTTGTTATGATTCATTACTTTGAGAGATTTGTGTGAGGTTTTTATTGTATTAGATATCAGCTCATTCAAGGAACTTTGTTTGTAAATCATCTTCATCTTGTAAGGGTTCTTTGTGAACCAAGTGTTAAGGGATTCGTTCCCTTGTAAAGTCTCTGTGTGAGCAAAAGGGATTTGTTCTCATGTGTAGGCTCTGTGTGAGCAAAAGAAATTTTTTCCTATGTGAAGGCTCCAGGTGAGCATTAAGAGATTTGTTCCCTTGGAAAGGCCCTAGGTAAGCATAAATAGATTTGTTCCCTTGTGGTGTAAAGGCTTCTCCATCCTTGAAGGAGATCGTGATAGTGGATTGAGAATCCTTGAGTGTGTCTCAAGGCTTGGATGTAGGCATGGGGCTGAACCACGTTAATATTGTTTGTTGAGCTTTTTTTCCTTACTCTTTAATTTACATCTTGTGCATGATTACATTATATTATGATATAATCATTTGTATCTTTCCAAGATTTCATATTTTGTAGAGAAAAGTGAAAATGCGCAAAATAGTCTATTCACCCACCTCTAGACTTGACTCAAGGGCTAACACTTTCTTTGAATTTTCCTCCACTTCTTTGTATTGTTCTTACTATTTTCCTTACTCTTCTATCATTCTCACTTTTATTCTCCTATTCCTTATCTTTATTTCTCTTTTTCTATCAAAATAAGAATAAAATTCCCTAGTTTAGGGATAGATCAATTATAACTTGCCCCCTGTGTGGGAGCTAATCCTTTAACTAGGACTGAAAGAATAGTTTTAAGGCTCAAAATGGGCGAAGGAAGGGATAAGATTTACTTAAAAGGTATTTGAATGATGGCCTCTCTTTATCTTTATTATTTCCTTAGCAAAATGAGGTACTATGGGGCATTCCCAAGGTCATTATATGGATAGGGCTAATGAAACAAAGGCTAATAAAAGGCTTGACGAGTTAGCAAGTTGTGACTCTATGAGGTTATTATTTATCCAAATAATGGCATTCCATCACTTATACACAATCTTAATATGACACTTTTGAGCTTGCTTAAAACATTGATGTGTAAAGGCCTTAAGGTTTGAGGAATCTTGAAATACTAACTTGTAGTTTTGCTGGTATGTGTAACATTTTCTCATCCTAAAAATTCTTGCATTTGTACAACTAGTGTCACTCTTGAGATCTTATTTACCTCGATTGAAACTGTATTATTGAATGAACTTATTGTTTAAGTCTTTCCAATTTTGTGTACTGTCTTTATCCAAATACGCATACCATTTCAGCATTGGACCTGTAAGGCTTTCATGAAAAACATGCATAAGCGGCTTCTCATCCTCAAAATAATCATGCATTTTACTCTCATACATCTTCAAATGGATCCTTGAGCACCCAATTCCATTATGTTTCTTAAAATTAGGCATTCTGAATTTGGTAGGGATCTTTAAGTTAGTGAATAGGCACAGATCCTCAAAATCTACTATCTCCAAATTTTACATGTTTTGTACTACTCTTAATCATTCTTCAATGAAATCTATGCATTCCTTAGTGCTTGCCTGCGCATCCTCTTTATCTTGCTTTCCTTGTTCCTATTAGATATTATGTCAAACTTGGTCCTTGGCCTCTACAGGGAGGATTGAGGATAGAAGTGTATCTGATGGTGGACGGGGACCCTTGTAGTTCAATGGTGTCTTACCTTTGCTTAACAAAACCAAATCATCCACTACTTTCTCCAATGCTTCAAAATGTAAATCATCAACACAAGAATTCTCACCCTATTGGGATTTTAGAAGATCCATACTCGGGACTTAGAATTAGAGAATGAAAGGTTAGCAAGGACAATATGGGATTTTCTAGACACTAAGAGTCTTAAGAGATTATGAATTAATAAAGAGAATGTACAAAAGGAGAAGGGATTATCACTAATTAACAAATATGCATTAAAGTTAATTATGAAAAATGAATGAGGTTTTGGGGTCATTATGTTCACTTGGATTGCATAATATCTTGGGTTTTTGATTTTGAGTACAAGAAGAGCTTGTGATACCCTTTCAGGACTTCACTAGTTCAATCTATTATGTAATATTAGGATATAATGACTTCAACCTTTTTATTACAAGTAAAAAAGCTCCCTAGTGTCCTAATAGTGTGAGGTTATGTACGAATGTGGATAATTTACTACCTCCTTATGTTATGGATGTTAGGGGTAAAAGGTAACTATTGCAGAGTTCTACCTCTTCTTAAGGTTCTAAAGGTTCCTAGATTGTCCTCGTTGTAGCTAAGATAGGTTGGTAAGGCCCCCAATACTCACCCATTATAGGCTTCATATGGAAAGGGTCCAGTCTAAGTGAGGAGATTTTCATAAGGCCTATATGGAGAATGATGCCCCATGAAGGTCTCACTACTTATCACCTCTTTTAACCCTAATAGGTGATTATCTAGGTATAGAACTCGTGCAATGTTGGTCTATTGTGTGTGTGGGGAGTGAGTGAATGAGTAAATGCAGAAAAATGATATTAAAATAATAAGATAACTTTGCAATGTTAAGGAATGGTTGATCTATAAAGAGTAACATATAGTGAAATGCAAAGCAAAAACATACTTATGCTATAAGACAAACAAAATTAGAGTCAATCAAAAGTACTATAGATTAAGCTAATGAAAAAAAGCTATCTACAAAGCGAGTCACATAATTATTCACAATAGGAAAAAACAAAGGAAGGTAATACATACATGTGACTCCACTCTCTAAGTGTCCCTAGTGGAGTCTCTAAGTCATCGACACCACGTTTTTTTCACAGTGCCGCTAAGAAGGGAACAACAACCCCCAAACAAAAAAGTGTTGGCCTAACAAGGATTACAAATCTTGTTTTGATGATAACAAATCAAGGGAATTTAACATATTTTAGTTAAAGTGATGATATTTCAGGAATTAAGCATTAGATTTCAAGATAAATAGTGCATTGATAGCCTACATTCCAAACAAGTGATCAAAAAAAAGCTCAACAGATCAAAGTTTGACAAATCTTATGAAATCTTAAAGAATGTTGAAGCTCAAAGTCAAGATGGACTCAAAGGAAGACATACATGAAGACTTCACACTTCAAATGTTTAAGTCTTAAGAAAGTCTTATGTAAGTACTTCAATTAAAATCAATATGGATGCTTTGAAGCTTTTAGGAATGATTATTGACTTAGAGACCCATTTTAAAGATACTTGGAAAATATTTTTTTAAGGTCAAAAGTTATTTCAAAAAGGTTAAAATTATTTTTGAAATGAAAAGCACCATAACATTTTTTTCCCTTTTTTTTTGTTTTTACATCTACATTGATGAGCAATTTTCTCTATCAAAAACTCCTTATCTTAAAAAGTGTCCAACATAAAAATTATGATATTTTCTATTAGCTTTCTATTAATAACATGAAAGTTCAAATATGAGTTGTATACTGAAAGTTATACCCAAAATACTGAAAGGTGGTTGAAACTGACAACACCTCGTTTTAAAAGGCGAGTGACTTTCCAAATTTAAGATAAAGTAGCGTAGGAATGTTTTCAAAAATGTTTTATTGGGCTCCAAACTTTGTATAAACTTGGGAAATACTCCAAGTAAACTTGGACAATAAGAAATTACTTTTAGAACTCTATAAATACATGAAAAACCAAAGGATTTTCATATACAATTACTTACAATCTAGTAATCAAAGCCTATAATTCTCAAAGCTCTTTTGCTCACACATCTTTGCTGACGTTTTACTAAATTCCTACTGATACAACTACTTGTTTCTTGTGCTCTTACTAAGTTTCATTCAATCTAAAGAAGAACATGGTGATTAATTTCTTGAGCTTCAAATTCATTCTTTATTGATATTAAATTTGAAGTATATTAGTGCTCTAACTTGTACTAATAGGCTCTATTGTGAGAGTGTCTTGGTACACAAATTTTTTTTCTTCTTTACTGTTGTTTTGATGATTCAGGTTGTTGAATCATTGGTTTACCAAGCGTCAGGTATCACTTAGAGAGGAGGGCTCTTTCCTATTTGGAGTGTGTAAAAGGTTTGCTCCATCTAGTTAAGGGAGCGGTATAGTGAATCCTTCGGGTGCTGTACCTAAGGCGAGGACATAGGCGGGTATAGCCGAACCTCGTAAAAATCTTGGTGTCATTCTCTTCCCTATTCTCTTTAAATTACCACACATATAAATTGCATGGATGCTTATTTGAATTGCTGGATATTAATTTTCTTTTAAGAATTGCGAAGACCGTAAGGGAGTACGTTGATTAATCAATATAATTGCGGAAACCACAAGGGAGTACATTGATTGATTAATACCAAAGCTCTTTAATATATTGGTTGGTTACATAATTAAAATCAAGATACTTATTTGATATCGATATTTGAATTTTGGAATCTTGGTTGAATTTTCTATTTTTGTGATATCAAGCTAACTTCATTGATTGGATTGAATATCAATTATACTTGTGAAGTTGTTGTGTTTGAAGAGTGATTGAAAATTAACTCAAATTAAAAAAGGGGTTAACTCTTCAACTAAAGGAACTTGTAAAACAAAGGGATTTCAAAGAAAATTTTAAAAACCTAATTCACCCCCCCTCTTGAGAGTACACCTAACTTTTCAAAAAGACTTTTTGAAGAAAATGGGTAAAACAAACAAAAACATGGGACAAAAAGTTACCATCATTTTTCTTTTTGAAAACACAAGGAAAACAAAGAAAGCCCCTAAAAGGGTCTGCAAAACCAAATTTTTGGTTTTGAAGTACATTTGTGCATAAGAAATGTGATCAACTAACCATCTTAGTGATGGTTAGCCAACCAGCACCCCTATCAACACCCTTTTTGGTTCTCTAGTGTTAGTATCACCATCCAAGCACTCCATCATGACTTCGAGAAGCCTAGAGCATTTGCTCTAAAAGGGGTTGGCTTTAGAATCATAATTTTTATGAAAGCTTGAGAATGATGATGGATGCTAAAAACAAATGGTTTGAAAAAATGACGGGCTTGTATTACTAGTTTGAAAAATCAAAGTTTGATAAAATGGGCACCAGGCTTGTATTACTGGTCTTTGAAAATGGTGAGTGAAAATAGTGATTTTAGAAAATGAAATTTAAGTTGAAAAGTATGATAAAATGCATGAGTTTTAGAGATGTTAGGGCTTCATATCATTGGAAAACTTTTTTTTTTTTTGGATTTTTGAAAGCACTTTTGACTCTCTCAAAAAATGAGCAACTCGGAAGCTATCCCAAGTATAGGAGTTACGTCGTGTAATATTTAGCCCAAGGGCTAGATCGTCTCCTCAAGGAATGCATTTAATCTCAACTCTCACTTTCTCCCAATCAAAAAATAAAAGTTACTGAACTCAGTTCAGATTCAGGATTTTAAGATTGGTTGAGTTTATTCTTAACAAATTAATTAACATGCACATTAAACCCTAAAACTAGCATTCACTAAATTAAACAGCAAGAATGGAAACCCTAACCTACTTAGGAAACACTGAAACATGCATTAATTAAAAATGGCAACTTAGAACATGGAATTAAAAATACGCAATGGAAACTCATCCAAACACACACACGCGCAATAAAAACCGAACCTTTAACGAAATTAAGAACTCGAAATAAAATCATAATTTAATGCAAACGGAGCACGATAAAAATATGAACTTTAATAAAATGGACCCTAACTAAACCAAGCTTTCAACAAAAATTAAATCTTTAGAAAGAAAGACAACCAAATTGATTTTCTAAAATAAAAATAAATTCTTTTTTTTTTCTTTTTTTCTAATAACCAAAGCGGACCTCAACAAAATTAACTAAATACTCTGAACAATAATTTAATCTTATGCTAAGTTTAATTGAGAAAAAAGAAAAAGAATAAAATTAAATAAACCTTAACAATAACAATAACACCAAGACAAAGACCCAAACTTCAAACTTCAACTAAAACTCAATAAAAAAAATACAAGGATTCATATCATTATTTTATAGCAATAGTAAGATGAAACAACAAAACAAAAAAGTAAAAACAACTAAAGTAAAAGACATGAAAGAAAAGAAAAAATAAGAAAGAAAAAGAGAGAGAGAGAGAGAGAAACTAGAGTTGTTGTTGCCCTTGGTGGTCTCCTCGGAAACTCGTGGCTGTGCTGCTGTATGGCTGTGCTAGAGCAGCAGGGTGGCTGAGCAGGCTATGGGAAAGTGGCCGGAGAGGCGGGTTCGCAGGTTGGTTCTGCTGGTGGCTATGGCCGGAGGAGGTTGCAGAGGGGGACAGGGGAAGAGAAAACAGGGAGCAAGAGAGAGGAAACTGGGAGAGAAAAGAACAAAGGAAGGGAAAGAACAAGGGAGAGGGCCTAAGAAATAGAGAATGAGAATGGAGAAGAGAGGGAAGGAACAGGGGATAGAGAAGAGAGGAGTTTAGGGAAGGTGAAGAGAAGGAGAGTGAAAGAGAGTAAAGGAAAAGTGAAGAAGAGTGGTGCAGGGCACAGCCTGAGAAGAAAGAAGAGAAGAAAATAAATAAGGCGGAAGGGGAGTTGCCCTATGACCCAACGAGGAAGGAACTCGACCCACTTGGACAATTCGACCAGCCCATGCATGGCCGGGTCACATCAATATCCTTTTATATATATATATATATATATTATTTTATTTTCTCATTTTATTTGTTCTCTGTGTTCGCAGCCAAATTTTACCTTCCTAGAGCCTATTTTGCTCAAAACTCAAAACATGGAAGTTTTAGATAATCCTTTCCTCTTTCTCAAAAATTTTAATCATCTCAATCGAAGCTTGGACGGGAAAGTTATATGCGATTTACAAACAGGTGCTGGTTTTGGTTCCCGAGAATTTTCCAGAGATAAAAAATTGCCAAAAATTCATAAATTGTACAATAAAACTCAAGAATGATAAATTCAGAACTTTGTTAAAATATTAGACATAATTGGACATTTAATTAAAAATAGAAGTCGTAAATCCCGGTTTAAGATGCCCAATTACGTAGTTTTGACGCGTAATCAACTTTTTAGAAAAATAAAAATAACAAATAAACATGGTTCTTTTGATCTAACTCTATTGGTCAAGCCATAATCCTTCTCAAATCATACGATTTTTGAAAATTAAGAACTCCTATCATGCCAAATGATAAGGAGAAGAAGACACTATATAGTAAAACCCTCCTTTTTATCCCATCATTAGGCAAAGTTAGGTTTTGGAGACCAAGAGACATTATGGGTCATACCCAGTTTTGATTATGACAAATACTCAAGTATTTAATGTCTATTAAGTTTGTGTGCAGGTTCATATTTGCAAGATCACTTGATGGCTGAGAAGACTTAATGTCTAAAGACCCAGAAGACTTATTCTTGTTGTAATTTATTTTATGCTCATTCGGGTCTGTGATAGTAATTTAGGAAAAGGTCTGTAATAATCATTGCATATCATGCATGCAGATGCAATAAGTTAAAAAGACCTTAGAAATACCTTAGGTCCTTGCACATACACATAATTTGTCCCAATATCACATATATTATCAGGGGAATTAACTAAAGTAAAACAGGACTTAGAGGGATAAATTAGTGAGGCTTCGGGCGACCGAACTGTTGTGTTCAAAACACTTCGAGCAACTGAACCATTGACCAGTCAGAATATTGACTTGGTCTTGGGTGACCGAACCAAAAGGTACGTACTGTCCTCAGTCAACCGAATCATAATTCTGACTTTTCCCACCAACTCGGCAGCCTGAACTTCACATTCAAAAATGCCTTGGGCTACCGAAAACATGAGTTCAGTAAACCGAACTCAGGACCAGGCAACCAAACTTTGAACAGAATGGAAATTGCCTTAGTTCAGCAAACCAAACCCACACTCACACGATCGAACTTCAAAAGTCACCTTTTTCCATTGTGTCTGTTCAAGCGACTGAACCGTGGATCAGGCGCCTGAAACTCTCGAGTTGTTTTAATTTTTACCATGGTTAAGAAAGGTTAAATAGGGTTAATTTTCTTAAACAGTTTCAAAATAATTTTAATAATAGCTCTTATGTCCCAAAAGGTCAAAACTTAGCCCTTCTCTATATATATACGGGCTCATTTGCTTGGATTAGCAGAAGATTAACAAACTGATTAGCAAAAAAACTCTCTGGAAAATATCAAATCCTATTTTCTCATACTAAGCCTATACATTAAAAATAATTTAATTCCTTTGATATATCTATTATTGTGAGTGTTTTATTCATTGAGTATTATTGCTAGAAACCCTCTCTTGCTCTTGTGCATTTGATTTTTATTTGAGGGTTAAGCAAAGATTTTTTTTTCCTTAATTTTATATAGTAAATCTTTGGTTGGGAAAACATCTCACAGCCTTGTGGGTCTTTGAATAATCATTGCAAGACTCATTAGGGCTTGTATTTTAGTGTGCAAAAATATTTTCTACAAGTTTAGATTTGAATATCTCCTTGTGCTTGATATTGAGAAAAACTATTTTTGAGATATTCTAAAATTTCATTGGCTTGAATCTTTAAAATCCTAAACTGAGATTGAGATTTTATCATTACTTAGTTTCAAAGATTTGCTTGTAGATACACTCTTGTGCTTGATTTGAGATCATCACTATTCTGAATGTTGATTGCACATTTACATCATTGAGCTTATTGTTCTTTCATGATTGGTGTGTCTTGATTATTAATGGTACAAATCTTCTTGATTGAGAAGCATTTTATTTGTACACATCTTGTATTGAAATACTTTTATATTCCAAGCGTGGCCTGAGGGGGCGGTAATGCAACCCGGAAGGATTGGTTGTAAAGGTTGAGGTCAACCCTTTGCTAATTGACTTGATTGTATTAAGGTGCCGCTCCACCCGTTAAGTGAGCCTATAGTATAATCCTTATGCTTGTGAGCCAAGGCGAGGACGTTGGCAGTTTTCTGAACCTCGATAACTTTTCTGGTGTGACGACCTGCTTAATTTTCCCATATTTTTTTTATAATATAATAAATTCAATATCAAAAATCTCAGCAGATCATAATCCACCTGAACCCGTGGGTACCAGGGATACATCAGAACATATAACGGAAGCCTAAGCAGCAGGAAACATACAATCACATACATCTCATTATACCATACATCACAATAACAGAGTTACTACAATCATTGTACATATATATATATATATACACACAATACTCAACCCAAAAAAAGATGTCTTAGGGTCATTTCCACAAAACACATCCGACCCTATCAAAATACTCACCCTTCTGGAAGAGAAGATCTACCGTACTAGATCAGCGGGGCTTTACCCGCTCTTCTATCAGGGGCTCATGAAAAGTTTATAAAATTTTGAGGTGAGACACCTCTCAATAAGGGAAATAAACTAATACCAGTGTGTGGCAACATGAGTATTCTGTGTTATACATATACCATACAGAACATATTCAGTAACTGTTTTGTCAAATCTGGGAAAACATATATATCATCAAAACATGGCAGAACATATTGCATTTTCATAAACATATTTCATCTCATATAATAATAATACAAAACATTCCTGGTAGATTAGCTGGATGTTGTCATGTATTACCCCCACATAACTGAGTTGTGTGGCTCGAAGGCGGGACCTGACAATGGTGGGCCGACCACTACCAAGTCAAAAGTACAGTCTGTAAGTCTGATGGGTCTGTCAGACCTGGTCTGTACACCAGGGGCGCTCACACACTTCTTCAAAACCACAACCACCATCCAATCTCACACCACTCCATACAGTGGCGTTAACACAAATATCATGATCATAATGACCATGGACACATAGCAACGGTACCGTGCAAGTGCTAGCCTAGACCAAGCCAACCAGGTTCTGATATCAAATAACATATACTAAAATTGTGATACATGGATATTTCATATCATTAATTGTCAAATCAATCATGTCATTTTACATATATACGTATATCATGAAAATCATCGGCCCGTACGCCGGTGTTACACATTTTACCATAGCTCGGCTCGTACATCGGTAAATCATAGCACATCTCGTACGCTGGCAAATCACATCCATAGTTCGGCCGGTACACCGACAAATCATATATATAGCTCAGCCCGTATGCTGGCAAATCATATCATATAAAAATCATGGCTCGTATGCCGGTTTCCCATTATAAAAATCCATATCATTCACACATTCCTAGAAAACAATATTTCATAACAATTTTTACTCATGCCACACTAACAGGTTTTTCGCATATTCAACATACCATCATTTTCAACAGTATTTTCCCAAATATAAATCATATATAAATAGATATATTTATTTTCCTGAAATCAAATGCTATATATACATATATTCTCTTAAAAGAACTAGCTTAGTTTATCCCCTTACCTGATTCCTAAAAAGTCCCTAAGAAAATATGTCCCGCACCGGCAAGGTTCCCCGTTCAACACCCTAAAAATGGAATTTCCCAGAACTAAAGTTCAGTATTTCTACGCGTATAACACTTTCTACAACTTCCAAAAATCTAAATATTGAGTAGAAAGTTTTACCCTGGATTTGGGATGGTTTCCACTTTAGCCCCACCGACGATCCGCTCCGGTGGATTTGTAGAGAACTTTTCCAGGAGCGTCGTGGCGGCTTCAAATCCTCGAACCCGACAAAATCTGCGCAAGATTTCCATAAAAAATATGAGTTTTTCACTATTTATAGGGCTGGATTCGTCAACGAGCCACGTCATCTCATTGATGAGTCCTTTAATAATTTCATCGACAAAACCCACTCCTTGTCGACGAAATTTAGACTGCCCAGAACCCCTTTCGACATTTCCTCATCGACGAGACACGTCAGCTCATCGACGAGTCCTGTAGAAAGTTCATCGACGAATCCTATCCTCGTCGATGAGCTCTTGCTATACCCTCGTCGACGAGTTCCCTGTATTCGTCGACGAGGAGCTGAAAAATTTCTCGGGATTTCGCGTTCATCGATGAAGCCGACTGCCTCCTTCTGTTTTTGGTTTCCATTTCCTTTTCTTTTTATTATTTAAATACCATTATTCTTCGGGTCGTTACATTCTCCCCTCCTTATAAAATTTTGTCCTCGAAATTTACTTTTTACGTAACTCGTCATCCATTAATAAGAAAAGGGTCTACTTATTTTATTACTTACCCTCACTTATGGCGAAGGAACACCGTGGTTACATTCCGAGTCCTGGGAGATTACACATAAAAAAAAAGAAAAATTCTCCTAAAACTAAAATGCTACACTAATTAAACCATTACATGTACCTACAAAAGAAATACTACCTAACTGCTTACATTTTACCCAATCAAATTTCTTGGAATAAATGTGGATACCTCTGCCTCATCTGCTCCTCAAACTCCCAAGAAGTCTCTTCTATTGCATGATTCCTCCACAAAACTTTTACCTTAGGAATCTTCTTGTTACGTAGCTCCTGTACTTTCCTATCCAGAATATGTATTGGTACCTCTTCATACACCAATGAATTACTAAGCTCTAATTCATCATAACTGATGATATGAGAAGGATCTGAGACGTATTTCCTCAACATAGCAATATGGAATACGTCGTGGATCCTGGATAACATAGGTGGGAAAGCTAGCCTGTAGACTACCAACCCCACTTTATCTAGAATCTCAAATGGACCGATAAACCTAGGACAACGTTTACCCTTCTTCCCAAATCGCATAACCCCTTTCATCAGAGCTATCTTCAAAAACATATGATTACCCACATCAAATTCTAGATTCCTGCGGCGATTATCAGCATAACTTTTCTGTCAGCTCTGAGTTGCACTGATCTTGTCCCTAATAAACTGAACCTTATCACACGCTTGTTGCACAAGCTTCGACCCCACTACTCGCCGCTCACCCATTTCATCCCAAAACGAAGGAGAACTGCATCTCCTACCGTATAGAGCCTCAAATTGTGCCATGCTAATGCTGGTATGATAACTGTTATTATACCCAAATTCTACCAATGGCATGAACTGAGTCCAGTTTCCCCCAAAATCCAATACCCACGCATGGAGCATATCCTCTAATATCTGTATCGTCCTCTCAGCCTGCCCATCTGACTGAGGATGGAATGTCGTGCTAAAGGACAATTGAGACCCTAGTGCTTCCTACAGATTCTTCCAAAAACGCGACGTAAAATGCAGGTCTTGATCTGACACAATCGACACTGGCACCCCATGAGAATGAATTATCTCCTGAATGTAAATCTCAATTAAATGACTGAGGGAGTAACTGATCTTGATAGGTATAAAGTGGGCGGTTTTAGTCAAACAGTCAACAATCACCTAAATGGCATTCTGGCCATGTAATGACGTCAGCTGTCCTGACACGAAATCCATAGATATATGATCCCATTTCCACTCTGGGATAAATAACGGCTACAACTGCCTTGTCGGCCTCTGGTGCTTAGCCTTTACCTACTGGCATGTTAAACATTGAGCTACATACTCGGCAATCGCTCTCTTCATACCACTCCACCAGTACGACTCTCACAGATCTCTGTACATCCTTGTACTATCGGGATGGACTGTATACAAAGATTAGTGAGCCTCCTCTAAAATAGTCTTCCTGATCTCAGTATCGGCAGGAACGCATAATCTGGAACGGAACCGTAAAGCTCCGTCATCTGCAATACTGAACTCCTCCCCCTGACCACTCTGTACTCTGTCTATCACCTCTGCTAATTCTGGGTCTTCTTTCTGGGCGACTTTAATTCTCTTCTATAGAATAGGCTGTACTACTAGGCTGACAATACGCACTGGAGGATCACTCTCTACCAACTCTATGCTGAGTCTCTTCAAATCCATCATGATCGGATATTGGATCTCCATAGTGACTCACTCGAAAAATGAGCAGCTCGGAAGCTATCCCAAGTATAGGAGTTCTGTCGTGTAATATTAAGCCCAAGGGCTAGATTGTCTCCTCAGGGAATGCGTTTAATCTCAGATTTTACGTTCGACCAATAGAAAATAAAAATGTATTGAACTTGGTTCAGATTCAGGATTTTCAAGATGGTTCAATTTCACTTTTGACAAATTAAATGACATGCAATTTAAACCCTAAAACTAACATTCACTAAATTAAAAAGCAAGAATGAAAACCCTAACCTACTTAAGGAAACATTAAAGCATGTGTCAATTAAAGAAGAGAACTTTGAATATGAAATTAAAACACGCAAAGGAAACTTAACTAGACATGAATACACATGATAAAAAACGAACCTTTAACAAGAAGTAGGATCTCGAATCAAAATTAAACCATTATCGATCTAAACGAAAACAGAATATGATAAACCCAATTTTAACAAAGCCGACCCTAAACTAAGCTGAACCTCAAAAGAAAATTAAACTTGGAAAACTTCAAAGCAAAAACAATATATTTTTCTTTTTATATTTTATTAATTTTTTTTCAAGAAATCAAACTTAACATATTCAAACATAAAAACAAAACCAACAAAACACAAAAAAAAAAAAAAAATATAAATAATAAAAAAAACTTTAAAAAAAAATTAATACTCATAAAAATCAAATTCTCTAAATAATAACAATTCAACTTGAACTTTACTTGAAATAAAAACAAAAAAAAAAAAACAAAACATTGAAAGAGAATGGAAGAAAGGGAACAACAAGACAAATAATGAAATAAAATAAAATAAAATAAAGAGAGAGAGCCATGGAGAGCCAAGGGTCTGTTCTGCTGTGGGAGTTCTCGGTTTGCTGATCTGCTGGAGCTGCTGTGCTCTGCTAGGACTGCTGTGTGGTGGATGGATATGCTGGAGTGAAGGCTGGGCTGGTGCTTGGAGAGCTGGCTGAGGAGGAGAAGGGGAGAAGCTGCTCCTGTGGAAGGCCGAGACTGGAAGGAATTTTGGTGCTCAGGCTGCTATAATCTACTCTGCTGCTTACTGGTTTGGATTTGTTCTGCCGTGGTGCTCTCGGTGGTAGCTGGTATGGCAGCAGCAGAGTGCTCGGCTGGGCTGAGAGAAAATAGAGGAGAGTTGAGGGAGTTCAGGGGAAGAGAAAATAGAGAGCAAGAGAGAAGGAACTCAGAGAGAGAGAGAAGAGAACAGAGTAAGGAGAATACTAGAGATAAGGACAAAGGAAGAAAAGAAAGAGAGAGAAGAGAAGGGAAGGATAGAGAAAGGGAGAGAGTGGGGAGCCTTGCGGGCTGCCTGCACAGGGGGAGGAAGAGAAGGGAATTTAAGGATAGGGGGAAAGCCCTAGACCCGGATCCAACCAACCCAGCAACTTGACCCAATTGGAGTTAACCCGAATTGTTATATTTTTTTTTTCATTTTTTTCATTCTCTGTTCATCACAAATTTGACTCTTCTGGAGCCCGTTTCTCATAAAACTCAAAACACAAAAGTTGTAGTTAATCCTTTTCTATTTCTCTATAAATTTGAATCGTCTCAATCGGAGCTTGGAAAGAAAAGTTATACATGAAATACGAACAGGTGTTGGTTTTGGTTCCTAGGAATTTTCCTGCGACAAAAAATTACCAAAACTTCATAAATAGTGCAATAAAGTTCAAGAATGATGATTTTGACACTTTATTAAAACATTGGACAATTTTGGACATTTAATTAAAAATATAAACCGTAAAGCCCGAGTTAAGATACCCAATTACGCAGTTTTGACGTGTAATCAGTACCCTCGTCGATGAGTCGCCTCTATTCGTCAACGAGGAGCTGAAAAATTTCTTAGGATTATCCTTTCCAAAATTCAACGTCATTGACGAACGCTTCGCGTTCATCGACAAAGTCGACTACCTCCTTCTATTTCCAATTTCCATTTCCTTTTCTTTTTATTATTTAAATACCATTATTCTTCGGGTCGTTACATCTAGTGTTGTCTCTATTTACTTCTTTATCGTGCATGCTTAATTAAATCACTTGGCAGTTTAATTTTAGCTGAATATATAATATTAATATGTTTTATACGCACTAGATCGACCTTAGGCTTATGTAATACTACTGCTAGTGGATTGACCTATGAGATAAATCTTTTAAAATACCAATTCACCCCCTCTTGGGATTACAGTAAAGCTAACAATTTATATCAGAGCCTAGTTGCTTAAACTTAATAGTTATTTTGAAAAAAGATCTAGATGGCTCATAATACTGTAACCCCTTTCCCTAAGGGACCCTCTTCCATAGGCCCTCCGATTTTTAGTGGTGTCAATTACACCTTCTAGAAACAGAGGATCCGCATCTATCTTCAGAATATTGACTAAAAGTTGTGGAGAGTTGTCTTTAAGGGAAACTATGTTCCTATGAAAACTAAAGGTACAACTAGAGTTCCTAAGATTGAAGAGGAATATACTGATGATGATATAAAAGTTGTTAGTTTAAATGCTACTGCCATGAATAATCTGTATTGTGGTCTTGATGTGAATGAATTTAATAGAGTTATGGCATGTTCATTAGCTAAGGAGATATGGGATAAGTTAGAGGTCACATATGAAAGTACTAGAGATGTAAAAGATAGTAGGATTGATATGTTGACCAGTGAGTATGAAGCATTTAGGATGAATACTGGTGAGTCCATTCAGAGCATGTACACTAGATTTACACACATAATTAATTCACTACATGCATTAGGTAAGACCTATCCTACATATGAGATGATTAGGAAAGTCCTTAGTGATTTGCCTCCAGTTTGGGAAGCAAAGGCTATGACCATATTTGAGGGTAGAGACCTTAAGGCTATGTCACTAGATGAAATGATAGGTTCACTTATCACCTATGAGTTAGCTATTAATGAGAGACTAGATGAGCACAATAGAATGAATAAAGTAACTGCATTAAAAACATCTATTAATACTTCTAGTAAGTATAGTGAACTTGAATTTGGAGATGACATGGCTATGCTTACTAGAAAATTTAGCAGGTTCTTCAGGAAGAATAGTAAGTCATACAGAAAGTTTAGGGAGTCTGCATCTGAGAAGGGAGAGTTTATTAAAAGAAAAGAAAAATTGAATGCTCCCACGTGCTATATTTGCAACAAAGTCGGGCATATCAAACCGGATTGCCCTATGCTGAAAAAGGAGTTTAGGAAAAAGAAGAAAGCCATGAAAATAGGTACCTCGTGGGATAAACAAATCAGCAGCGATTCAAATTCAGATGGCAGCGACTCTGAGATTGCAAACTTGTGCCTAATGGCACGGGACGATGAGGTGTGTTTGAGATCGTCCTCTTCCAAGGACAAGTGGTACCTGGATAGCGGGTACTCATGGCATATGACACGCGACAAAACTAAGTTTGCATCCATCACTCCCAAAGATGACATTTGGCGACAATGCAAAGGGGCAAATCATTGGCGTAGGTAAAGTTGGTAAGTAACCTTCCCTAGTTATTGATAATGTACTACTTGTTGATGGTTTGAAACATAATTTGTTGAGTATTAACCAATTATGTGATAATGGATACAAAGCATCTTTTGAAAATGATAAATGCATTGTTGAGAGTAAATTAGATAATAAAGTACTTTTTTACAGCTGAACGTCATGAAAATGTGTATACAACTAGTTTTGATAATTTACCTTCTCAACAAGTTACATGTTTTTCCGCAATAGATGAAGCTAGCTGGTTATGACATAGACGTTTAGGACATGCTAATATGGGTCTCTTGTCAAAACTTGTGAAAAAGGACTTAGTTAAAGGCTTGCCAAAAACTCATTTTGTGAATGATAAAGTTTGTGATGCATGTCAAATGGGTAAGCAAACAAAATCAAATTTTAAGAAAAAGAAATTCATATCACCACTAGACCACTTGAAATGCTACACTTAGATTTATTAGGTCCAAATCAAGTTCAAAGTCTAGGTGGTAAATTGTATGCCTTTGTTATTGTGGATGATTATTCTAGGTTTACATGGGTGCTGTTCCTTTCTCATAAAGATAAATCATGTGAACAATTTATGAAATTATGTAGAAGAATTTAGAATGAAAAGGCTATAAAATCACACACATAAGAAGTGATAGGGAAACTGAATTCAAAAATGATGACATAGAAAACTATTGTGACTTAAAGGGCATTTCACATAATTTTTCTGCACCGAGGACCCCACAACAAAGCGATGTTGTAAAAAGAAAGAATAGGTCATTGCAGGAAATGGGTAAGACAATGCTAAATGAACATAAATTACCCAAATATTTCTGGGCAAAAGCTGTGAATATTGCAATGTATGTCATGAATAGACTGTTAATCAATCCTTCACTTAATAAGACTCCATATGAATTGTGGAACAACTATAGACCTAATATTTCCTATTTTCATGTTTTTGGTTATAAATGTTTTGTACTTAGAGATAATGAACATCTAAGGAAATTTGACTCTAAATTTGATGAAGGTATTTTCCTAGGCTATTCACTTAATAGTAAAACATATAGAGTTTTCAATAAACGAACCCTAACTGTTATTGAATCCATTCATGTTGTGTTTGATGAATCTAATCCATTTTCTAAAAGAAATGATGAAGATGATATTGATATTAGAGAAGGTTTAGATAAACTTTCTATTGAAAATAATGTGGACATCAATTCAGAAGCAAATGATAAATCAATTGAAAATGATAAAGTTGAAAGTGAGATTCAAGAACTACCTAGGGATTGGAAATACATTAGAAACCATCCTTTAGATCAAATTATAGGCGAACACCTTCACGTGGTGTAGCCACCCGATCCTCCTTAAGAAACCTAGTGAGTCACTTTGCTTTCTTATCCCAAGAAGAGCCCAAAAATATTAAGGAAGTCATAGAAGATGAGTCTTGGGTAATGTCTATGCAGGAAGAGCTTAACCAATTTAAAAGAAGTAAAGTGTGGACCCTAGTTCCTAGGCAAAATAATCATACTATTATTGGAACTAAATGGGTATATAGAAATAAGAAAGATGAGAATGGGGTAGTAACTAGAAATAAAGTTAGACTAGTTGCCTAGAGATATAATCAGGAAGAGGGGATCGATTTTGATGAAACCTATGCTCCTGTAGCTAGAATGGAAGCCATTCATATGTTGCTTGCTTATGCCACTTTTGAGAACTTTAAATTGTATCAAATGGATGTTAAAAGAGCATTTATAAATGGCTACATTAATGAAGAAGTGTATGTAAGACAACCACCCGATTTTGAAAAGCATAAATATCCTAATCATGTATACCGGTTGTCTAAAGTCTTGTACGGATTGAAACAAGCTCCTAGAGCTTGGTATGAGAGGCTTAGTGGTTTTCTATTAGAAAATGGGTTTACCCGTGGCAAAATTGACACTATACTTTTCATCAAATCTAAAAATGATGATATGCTCCTTGTTCAAATCTATGTTGATGATATTACTTTTGGAGCAACTAATAATGATTTGTGTAATGAGTTTGCCAAATGCATGCAAAGTAAATTCGAAATGAGCATGATGAGCGAACTAAGTTTCTTCTTAGGACTGCAAATTAAACAGGCTAAATATGGGACTTTCAGTTGCCAATCTAAATATGTTAGGGACTTGCTAAAGAGATTTAATATGGAAGATGGTAAAATTCTTGGCACTTCTATGAGCTCTTCCATCAAACTTGATCAAGATGAGTAAGGAATCTCTGTAAATGTGAAATTATATCGTGGCATGATTGGTAGTCTCCTATATATCTCACAGCTAGTCGACCTGATATCATGTTTAGTGTGTGCATGTGTGCTAGGTTTCAGGCCAATCCTAAAAGGTCTCATCTATTAGCATTCAAAAGAATTCTTAGGTACCTAGTTTGAACTGTAGAATTAGGCTCCCTAAGCATACGACATTTGAGATTGTTAGTTATACTGATGCTGACTTTGCTGGTAGTAAAGTTGATAGGAAGAGTACTAGTGATATTTGTCACTATTTAGGACAATCTTTGGTTTCTTGGTTCTTCAAGAAACAAAACACAGTTGCCTTTTCCACAGCTGAAGCAGAATATATTGTGGCTGGAAGTTGTTGTGCTCAAACACTCTATGTCAAATAACAACTTACGGATTTTGGATTGCACTATGACACGGTTCCCATTAAATGTGATAATACTAGTGCAATTAATATTTCTAGAAATCCTATCTCACATTCACGAACCAAACATATTGATATTAGACATCATTTCCTTCGTGATCATGTGTAGAAAGGGAATGTGGCACTTGTGTTTGTGTGCACCAATGAGCAGTGGGTTGATATTTTCACGAAACCACTTCCGAATGATAGATTCATACAAATTAGACGTGAGTTAGGTCTAATGCATAGCAGAGATGCTTCCTCAATTTTTGTATTAAGTGAACAAACTTAGGGTGAGCTTCCTAACAATTGGTATAACAATTGGTATCATTTTAAATCTATCATTGCATTATACTTTATGAGTTTATATGTGTTTTGAAATGCATGACTATCATAACTCTTGCATGTTGATAGCTATATTTATGTTTTATGTCTTGATCATACTGGACTGTTTGAGTTAAGTAGTTGTGCATAAACTTTTAATTCAAAACTCAATTAGGTCATTTCTTTACAAGTTTTTTTTTGGAAAAATGCTCTATTTTCAAACGGCCTGCTGTCAAAATTTCTAAAATCTTTCCCAAACATATCTTGTATTCAAATTAGTCATACCAAATGCCTATGCCTATGTGCTTTATGTTTCCTATAGCCCTTTTTGTTGTTTCCAAAAGAGGGAGAGGAGAAGAGGCCAAAATTGGGTACTTATGAAAATATTTGAGCTTATAAACCTTTCAAAATTCTCATTGCGCATATTGTCAGGGGTAACCTTTCAAGACTGTAACCCACTTTTGCATGGTGTATTTGTCATCATCAAAAAGGGGGAGAATGTTGACCTTATGGGTCATACCCAATTTTGATTATAACAAATACTCAAGTATTTAATGTCTATTAAGTTTGTGTGTAGGTTCATATTTGTAAGATCACTTGATGGCTGAGAGGACTTAAAGTCTAAAAATCTAGAAGACTTATTCATTTTGTAATTTATTTTATGCTCATTCTGGTCTGTAATAGTAATCTAGGAAAAGGTCTATAATAATCATTGCATATCATGCATATAGATGCAATAAGCTCAAAAGACCTTAGAAATACCGTAGGTCCTTGCACATATACATAATTTGTCCTCAATATCATATATATTATCAAGGAAATTAACTGAAGTAAAATAGGACTTAGAGGAATAAATCAGCAAGGCTTCAGGCAACCGAACTGTTGTGCTCAAAACACTTCGAGCGACCGAACCATTGA
Source organism: Malania oleifera (assembly GCF_029873635.1). Taxonomy (NCBI): domain Eukaryota; kingdom Viridiplantae; phylum Streptophyta; class Magnoliopsida; order Santalales; family Ximeniaceae; genus Malania; species Malania oleifera. The sequence goes on along the minus strand of NC_080417.1, from coordinate 72,712,811 downwards.
CAAGTCAATATGTTGACATGGTCTCGAGCAACCGAACCAAAAGGGACGTACCGTCCTCGGTCAACCGAATCATAATTCTGACTTTTCCCACCAACTTGGTAGCCTGAACTTCACATTCAAAAATACCTTGGGCTTTCGAACACATGTGTTTGGTAAACCAAACTCAAGTCCAGGCGATTGAACCTCGGACAAAATGGAAATCACCTTGGTTCAGAAAACCAAACCCACACTCAGGCGACTAAACTTCAAAAATCACCTTTTTCCATTGTGTCTGTTTAAGCGACCGAACCATGGATCAGGTGCCCAAAACTCTTGGGTTGTTTTAATTTTTACTACGGTTAAGAAATGTTAAATGGGGTTAATTTTCTTAAACAATTTTAAAATAATTTTAATAATTATCCCTATTTCCCAAACAGTCAAAAATTAGCCCTTCTTTATATATAAGGGCTCATTTGCTTGGATTAGCAGAAGATTAGCAAATTGATTAGCAAAAAAACTCTCTGGAAAATATCAAATCCTATTTTCTCATACTAAGCTCATACATTCAAAATACTTTCATTCCTTTGATATATCTAGCATTGTGAGTGTTTTATTCAATGAGTATTATTGCTAGAAACCCTCACTTGCTCTTGTGGATTTGATTTTTATTTGAGGGTTAAGCAAAGAATTTTTTCCCCTTGATTTTATATAGTAAATCTTTGGTTAGGAAAAAATCTCATAGCCTTGTGGGTCTTTGTACTATCATTGCAAGACTCATTAGGGCTTGTATTTTAGTGTGCAAAAATATTTTCTTCAAGCTTAGATTTGAATATCTCCTTGTGCTTGATATTAAGAAAAACTATTTTTGAGATATTCTAAATTTTCATTGGCTTGAATCTTTGGAACCCTAAACTGAGATTGAGATTTTATCATTACTTAGTTTCAAATATTTGCTTGTAGATACACTCTTGTGCTTGATTTGAGATAATCACTATTCTGAGTGTTGATTGCACATTTACACCATTGAGCTTATTATTCTTACATGATTGGTGTGTTCTGATTATTACTGGTACAAATCTTCTTGATTGAGAAGCATCTTATTTGTACACATCTTGTATTGAAATACTTTTATATTCCAAGCATGGCTTGGGGGGCGGTAATGCAACTCGGAAGGATTGGTTGTAAAGGTTGAGGTCAACCCTGTGCTAATTGACTTGGTTGTATTGAGATGCCGCTCCACCCGTTAAGTGAGCCTATAGTGTAATCCTTGTACTTGTGAGCCAAGGCGGGGACTTAGGCAGTTTTCCGAACCTCGATAACATTTCTGGTGTTGTATTTATTTACTCTTTTATCGTGCATGCTTAATTAAATCCCTTGTGCAGTTTAATTTTCACTGAATATATATACTGATTTGTTTTATATACACTAGATTGACCTTAGGCTTGTGTAATATGTTGCTAGTGGATTGACCTAAGAGATAAATTTTTAAAATACCAATTCATTCCCCCCCCCCCTCTTGGGATTACAGTAATGCTAACACAACGAATTATAGACGTATAAATAATTTTAATGAACTAGTTTAAATTTTAAAATTTAAAAAATCTATATGAGTTATAGGTGCTCCATTCACTTCAATAACCCACCTTCGCATCGCAAATTATAAGAATTAAAATTAAAGAGTCAAAAATATAAAATTAGGCATTAACAATCAAAATCAGTTAGATGTGATGTACTACAGAGAAGCATACCTCAGACCGGAGCTTTGTATCATCCATAGCATGAAGGTCTAGAAGGCCAACTCCAAAATCCCCCCTAAATTCAAAAGAATATAACCTATCAGATGCACCCATCCTGCCTGAAGTCTGGGCAGTTGGAGTGTATGGCTCAGAACTAGATTCCCCGTTGAAATTGAGATTTTTCATTAATTTTAAAAGCCTCTGTTTCTCCTCTCAATAGATTGCGCTCCATAACCCTTTCAACCACAACACAAGCACCCCAATTATTTTCCCATAAAATGAAATCCCATTAGCTTACATTCACATAACTAATGAATCAATTGATGATATTTAAACTAGCAAATCCATATTAGTAATTACACAATAAAGGAGTAAACTGCACCCACTACAAAAAAGTGATACAAAATTCCAAATGACCTTAGTTGGAACCATGAGATTGCTGTAAATTATTAGCAAAATGACCATATATACCAATAGTGAATTTTGCACAAACGACTAGGTTAAAATTCTGGCACAAACATGCACATCACATTTTCAACAACACCAAAGTGCTCCATTCTCATTCAAAGGGCAATAAGAAATAAGGAAACTCAAAATGGAAAACATGGGGGATTAAAATGAATTTTATAGAAGGGAAGAAAGGATTGTATGGTTTCTTCGTCATCCTAAACCCTCCCAAAACAAGCTTATAAAATCATTATTGGAAATAATATGAAAAAAGGGGAGGAACCCACACGGTAAACAACTCAAATCTCATCAAGATATAGAAAGGGGGGATGAATCCATATGTTCACATGAACACAATCCAATATCTGCAAATTCACTTCATCATCAGCCCATGGCATGTTCTTCCTCATTAAGAAAAAAACGTTTATTCATAGATAAAAATGTTTCTTTGTATGCGCTCTAAAGATCCAACAAAATACTCTCTCTCTCTCTCTCTCTCTCTTTTATACACTTCTAAATCTAGGTCAAGAAGAACAAACAATGGAGAAGATTGCAACCCAGTAACCCATCATCCAAAGAGAGGGGAAAATGAACTTTTAGTACAGGAATGAAAGACAGAAAACATCAAAATGGAGATTGATACAAAGTTACATTAGCTGATGTAGCTTCAAATTAAAATTGATAATAATAAAATTAAATAGCACTACAGTAAACTATTGAACGAAAAATGAAATTCAATTTCAGAAACTTAAGCTCCAATGGTAAAGCATAGTTCTTTCTCCTCTTGCGCTATTACATTCTCGAAGATTACTTGATCGGTTGCTAATCAATTCGTTGATTGAAACCCAAAAAATTTTCCAAATTCTTTCTAAAATCAAAACCCGAACCCCCAAAAATTATGGAGAATAGAACAATAGATACAGAAGAGATCGTGAAACGGTTTTGGGGAGGGGAAGAGAAATCAACAAGAAGAAGGATGATGCAAGGGGCGAGGAGAAGGCATAAGCTTATGAGAAACAACTTGGGTCTGTGGGGCTCCGGGAGTCCCTGATATGAATGGATACTGCAACAATTGCACAACCATTCATCTCTTCGTCGGTCCCCTCTGCAGGCAACGCGCGATGAAGTCCTACAATTGCCTCGACGCCGTGGGCTGCGGCGTCGGCAGGTGCGACATACAGATTGCCCACATCAGGCTGGCCCAAACCCCCGGATGCTCTTCCATGAATGGAAACCTCCCGACATATAATTACAAAATTTGACCCTGAGGCTCCAAATGTCGCTGGCACACCCGCGTACCTCCTGTTGTTCAGATCCGTGCTGACCCTCTCCGGGCTCATGTATGCGATCGTCCCAGCCGCAGAATTGTAGGGATAATGGAAGAGGCGAAAGGAGATGATGACCTTGTAGAGAGGGAGATTGGGGAAAGAAGGGAAAGGAGGAGGAATGGATGGAAAGGAGCGAGGGAGATTGGAGAACCCGCGCGGGTTTTAATTTCAATGTGAGACTATTAGTGATGACTTTTCAAAACTGTCACCGCGCTTTTTGAGTCCGATCTCTGTTTTGATATTAAAAAACACACGTGTCTTATATGTGTACTTAGTGCTTGAGCAGGTCATAATTTATGACACAGATAACAGACTGGAAGTGGATGCCAAATCAGGACTTAAAGCGCATAAAACTTAGTGTATTCCATGGAATCTTCAGAGCAAAAAAAGAAGGCATATTTGATTTGTATTTATAATGCATTTAAGTTTTGTTATTTTGATTTGTAATAATGCATGTATTTGCATGATATGTCTAAATGCTCTAATTGACCGTAGACAGACCTTAGGGCACCTAGAGTTTAACCAAAAACTCTTTTCATAAAAATTAAAATCAAACAACGGATTTGGAACAGCCTTAGGTGAGTCAACCGACGTTGATTTTTGGGCTTAATTTAAAAGCCCGGTCAACCGAATCCTTGGCAGTATAAATGCCCCGGTCGACCAAACAGGTCAGAAGTCAACATGTTGACTTTGCTCGGTCAACTATTCTGTTTTAAATGTTTTTTTTTTTTTTTCATCGACCGAATCAACACGTGTCTAACCCCCAACTGTTCGGGCAGCCAAATGTGTAATTCATTTTGGTCATGGTCGATCGAACCACATGAGTAGTCAACCGAACGTTAGCTTCATTCGACCAAATCTACGAAGGGTTCAAATCGCCATAAGACGGTTGACCAAATCCGTAGTTCAAAATTGACACGGTCGACTGAACCTATTAATATGATCGACCAAACCTTGAATATGGTTGACCGAACCTCTCGAGTTAGAAATTTTTTAAAGGACTAAAACGTCATTAATTTTTAATTAAACTTTTTCAAAATACCAAGCATGTCCCTAATGGTCATAATTTTCGAAAAATCTATAAATACTCCCTCATAACTCAATATTAGCAACTTTGATTAACTCCAAATTTCTCTCTAATCCTTTGTTAATCAAAGTTCCCCCAAACCTATTTTTATTGCAAAAATCTCCTTTTTTTGGCAAAATCTTTTATACAAACCTCTCCAAATCTTTTTCATGTTTTAATCTCAAAATTATTTTTAAGGAGAATATTTTATTTAGGGCATTTTATTTGCATATACTCTCACTTTTTATTTATTTCTTGAAAATTATTTTTGAGAGTATTACTTAGGTTTTCTCCTGGTTATTTCCTTGATAAATATTTTTGGGGAGAAAATTATTTACAGCACAAATATTTCTTGAGATTAAATTCCTAAATTTTTCAAATATTCTTTATTTACAAAAATATTTATAGGAGAACAATAATACTCATTTTTCATATATATTTTATTTGTACAAAATTATTTGATAGCACCCTTACTCTACTGAGCATAATGCATATCATTAGAGAGTGCATATATTTGAGCTTTAATGTGTACATCTCTACTTATATTTCAAAATTATGGTTTATATACAAAAATATTTTAATGTATCGGTTGGGTTCATTCCGTAAATTGAATTGGGGAATCTCAGCCCCGTAAGTGAAGCCGGTTGGGTTCAGCCCAAAAATTGAACTAGAGAGTCTTAACCCCATAAGTGAGACAAGTTTGACTCAGCCTTGTAATTGAATTAGGGTTTTCCTTGCCTCATAAGGAAAGGTTATGACGGCTTCTGCTTTGTTCGTTTAAGTTAGCAGATTTAGTGGAATCCTTGGAGGGTATGCCCAAGACGGGGACGTAGGCTGGTTTGGCCAAACCTTGATAACAAATATCATGTATCGCTCTCTCCTTATCTCATTTAATTTATGCCATTTAAATTCAGCATGTGCATGCTTGTTCATTTATGATTATAATTATTTGTATGCGCACTTTTATTTAAATGAGATATGCTGCACGTGTATGTTCACACTTATAATTTAATCATTTTTCATACACGTTATTATATTGAATGAGATATGATATGTGGTGAATCGGCGTAAATGTTTAATTTAACCGAAATATTTTTAAAACCCAATTCACTCTCCACTTGAGATCACACCAATTCCAACAACTACTATGAAATAAATTTTTATTATTATTATTTTTAAATAAAAGAACTATTAGTGACGGTTCTCTAAACCGTCACTAATAAGGCACTAATAGTGACGAATGTACAAAACCATTACTAATGTTGTGAAATAAATTTTTTTAAATAAAAGAATTATTAGTGATGGTTCTCTAAACAGTCACTAATAATGGATTAATAGTGATGAAACGCCAAAACCGTCACTAATAATATGAAATAAATTTTTTTATTTTATTTTAAAAATTAAAGAACTATTAGTGATGATTCTCTAAACTGTAACTAATAAGGCTCTAATAGTGATGAATGTGCAACACCGTCACTAATGGTATGAAATAATTTTTTTTTTTACTTTTTTAAAATAAAAGAACTATTAGTGACGGTTCTCTAAACTGTCAGTAATAAGACACTAATAGTGACAAATGTGCAAAACTGTCACTAATGCTATGAAATAAATTTTTTTTTTAGTTTTTTTTAAATAAAAGAACTATTAGTGATGGTTCTTTCAACCGTCACTAATAAGGGACTAATAGTGACGAAAATTCAAAACCGTCACTACTACTATGAAATAAATTTTTTTAATATTTTTTTAAATAAAAGAATTATTAGTAACGGTTCTCTAAACTGTCACTAATAATGGACTAATAGTGACGAAATGCCAAAACTGTCACTAATAGTATGAAATAATTTTTTTTTTATTTTTTTATAATAAAAGAACTAGTAGTGAGGGTTTTCTAAACCGTCACTAATAAGGGACTAATAGCGACGAAATGCCAAAACCTTCACTAATACTATGAAATAATTTTTTAAAATTTTTTTTTAAATAAAAAAATGAGTAGGATGGTTCCCTAAACTGTCACTAATAAGGGACTAATAGTGATGAATCTGCAAAACCGTCATAATGTTATGAAATAATTTTTTTTATTTTTTTTTAAATAAAAGAACTAGTAGTGACGGTTCTCTGAACCGTCACTAATAAGGGACTAATAGTGACGAATGTGCAAAATTGTCGCTAATATTTTGGACTTAATGCTTAAGGCCATAAATTGACTTTAGGTCACCAAAAGTATTGCATGAAAAGTCTCCCATAATCTTAAAATCAATCATCATATGAATAGAGACAATTTAATAAAGGGAAAAAGATCAAAATTCCCAAGAATGGCATGTTCGGTTGATCGAACTCAGTTACACTAAGATCTTCGATCGATTGAACTCCACCGGGTGAACAGGTTGACCGCTCGATCGACTGACTAGGAGTATATAGGCAAACCCTGGTCGATCGAACCTGTCTGGGTCAACAAGTTAACCGCTTGGTCGATCGACCAGAAATATATAGGCAACGCCCTGGTCAGCCGAACCCCTACGTGGGAATTGCTAACCGCCCGGTCGATCGAACCTCGTAGTTCAAATTGACCTGGAAGACCGAATTGCGCGGATTTGGAAAATCGTCTATGAATCCCTTAAGTACGTCGACCATCTTCCTAGTTCAAAATTCTCCTGATCGACCGAACCTAACCACTCGATCAACCGAACCTTAAGTTCGGTCAACCGGTGCTCTCGAGTTGGCGAGAATTACCGAGGTTAAAACACGATTAAAATTTATTAACCTCAGTTAAACTTTTTAAAAAATGATTAATATGTCCCGAGCGGTTATAATTTTGGGGAATTCTATATATAGCCCCTCATTTGCAAAAATTAGTCAATGATTAGTAAACTCAATTAGCAAAAATCCTCTGAAATTCAAAAATTCCTACTACCATTTTTGAGCATTCTACACTCATTCTTACTCGCTATTATTGCTAAAATCACTTTGTAAGTGTGTTTGAGTGTTTTTTCTCACTAGGCTTACACTCTCATTTGTTTGGTGATTGATTGAAATTTTTTTATCTTGAGAGTAAGCCCTAAGTGTTTCTAGAAAATTTTGTTAATAAGTCTTCTTTAGGAATATTTAATCGAGCTTTTGGGTTTTGCATTGTCATTGCAATACTCAAGTTGTTCATATTGGATTTTTGTTGCAAAAAATTATTTTACAAATCATTTTCAAAATATCTCTTGTGCTTATCTTTGATAAATACATTTTGAGATATTTGCTTAAGTGCTAAAGATTTTTGTTGCTATATCTTGTGATTGAGATTATTTTCTTGATACAAAGATCAAATAAATTTTAACAAACCATTGTTGAATATCTCTTGTGGTTTATTTTGAGAAAAACATTTGTTGAGATATTTGAAGTGTGATTGTGATCTTTATTGCTGCATTATGATTGAGACTATTTTTTTTTTACACAAAGATCTTATCACTTATACTCTCACGTACTGATTACATTATTTGCATAAATCTTTTAAAGTAGACACTAAGACCACATTGAGCTTATCTTATTATATCATTCGGTGGTATATTGATTACATTAGTACATAATATGCTTAGTTGAGAAGCATTTTGGTTGTACACAAATTTTATTGTAAATCTGTTGTATTCTTGGCATGGTTTGAGGGGGCGGTAATCCATCCCGAAAGGATTGGTTGTAAAAGGTTGAGATCAGTTCTATGTTAATTTGACTTGGTTGTAAATGTTGAAGTCAACTCTGTGCTAATTGACTTGGTTGTATTTAAGTGTTGCTCCACCTGTTAAGTGAGCATTAGTGGAATTCTCGGGCTTGTAAGTTAGAGGCGGGGACGTAGGCATAGTTTGCCAAACCCTGATAACATATCGTATGTGTGTTTATATTTTCACAATTTATATTCCAGCACGTGTATGTTATTTTGTTAATGCTGTGCATGATTTAATTTCTATACATTTCATTTATCTGCGCATTTGGGTTTATGAGTATATAGATAGACCCTAGGTTTAGTATTATTGTTGCTTATTTGAACATATTTAGGAATACATTTTAAATACCCAATTCACCTCCCTCTTGGGAATATATCAATTCTAACAATAATGACTCATAATAACTTATTTAAGTAACAATAAATAAATGAATTAACTATTCAATAAATATTTATTAATATAATTAATAAACAAATATTATTAGTATCACTCCATAACTTTTTTAAATATTTAATTGTAAAAAGAACATTCAATTTTATACTTAATATTACATAGTTATATTCTAATTTTAACTTATAATTTTTAAAATTTGTGCATAGCATGAGATATTTGTTAGTTACCAAAATTGTAACAATTAAAAGAATAAATACTAACCCAAATCATTAGTCTTTTTTTTTTCCTCACTCATTAAATAAAAATCAAACATAAATGTAATATTCTTTCAATATCTTTTTCTTTCTCTTTACGTTTCTCTGCTTACAAACATCGCAATATATATATTTTTTAAAAGTTAGAGAAATAATTACAAACATATCATTTGAAAAAAAATAATAATCAGAATCGTTCAATTTTCATATTTCTCATTGAGAAAGCTATCTGAAATATATATATTTGAGTCAAAATTAATCAAAAGATATAAAATTTAAGGACAATAAATTTCAACCAATCACAAATTTTCTTAAATTTATTAAAATTCAAATTCTAAAAAAAATATTTGAATCAATCATGTTTTGCGATCATAAACACCAATAAAAAAGTAGTAAAATATTTACAAAATTAAATTTTTTTTTTTTAAAATGGATTTGGGTTTTGCAGGTTTTGGAGAACATAACAATCCCTTTTAATATAATAGTATACCATCGTATTTTTCTATTACGCTCAAAATTTTGCTATGCCATCTTATGGAGACTCCCCTATAATAGATCACATGGAAATCCCTATTGTGCACTTATACAAGATATTTGGCCGTGTTTTTTTTTAAATTACTTTCAGTGTTGTTTTAATTTTGGTACATTGCTGCTATATTAAGCATTACCCTATATGTAGAAGAAGAGGAAGAAGATGATGAGGAAAAAGTGATGATAATAATGGCCTAAAAGTAAGTCGTCGCTATACTATCAAGATTATAAGGAAACTTACAAGACATATTGTTAGAAATACTAATAATATAAAATAATAAATTTATAAATAAAAAAAAATCACGATTCACAAATAGGTTGAGGTATGGATATCTTGCTCTTTTTAAGGAGATTCAAACATTCTACGATTTATTGGCTTAGCACACGAACCGATTGCAACAGATTTTCTCAAGACTTGTCTCCCCAAGGATACAACAGTCCGATCTGAATCGTATGACTCTCTTTAATTCTGCACAAATAGAGGAGTCCAAAGTTTCACAAAAAAAACACCTTTCTTTACTTGTCAAATTTTCTAAACTCAAAAGAAGAATGATAAGATCAGAATGAAGATAATTGATTTTTTTTCTTATGCTAATGCCTCAAGGGTTTATTTATAAGCACAAAATGACCTTTTAGTTTCCATGTACTTAATAAATAAGTTATGTATATATTAAGTAGATATAACCCTAGATTCAAGGTACATTCATCTAACTAACCTTGTGCATTTAAGAGATATATGAATAAATGATCATAACGCAATCCGAGAAACATCTTCATTTTTTCAAGATAAAATAATAATATATGTTTTTTTTTAAAGATAAAATAATAATATTAAAATACACTAACACATTTTAATCTCCACATTGTTTAATACTTTAACTTCATCACCTTCCGAATACACTTAAACCACCAATTGTGATGAGTATCAGGACCGGCAGTGTATAGTGAGTGGTGCAATATTGTGTTTCAATTTTTTTTTTTAATGATCCCATCTTAGAGTTCTATTTGAATTTAAAATTTTATTTGAGTTAAAAAAGAAAATAAGACAATTTTTTTATTATTATATGAAATGAAAACTTATTCTAATATTATTAAAAATTAAGAAAAAAAAATCAAAGATGAATCATGTGTGAATCAAATGTTGTTCATTGATTTGGCATATACTTTTCATTTTTTTTCCCTTACTTTTTTTTCATGGATAAATTTAAAAATTAAAATTTTAATATATATTTTAATATTTTTCAATTTATAAACAAACCTAAATAGCAAAATTTAAAGCATCATGTGGAACCACTTATGCAAAAATGTTTTTTAGAAAAAAAAGTGCTAAAATCAATAAGTGTTGAATTGGAAAAGGCTGCAAGTTATAAGTGTTGTTTGATTATATTTAAAATAAGTGTTGTTTGATACTTATTTTTATTATAGGGTGTTATATGATTATTTTTAAATAAATTAAAAATATTGATATTTTTAAGTAACAATTTCATTAATAATTTTTTAATTTTTTTCAATTAAAACATTTAATTTTTTATATTAAATAAAATAGTATAATTTTATAAGTTTTAATTAACAATAATCTTGTTATTAATGCATTTCTGTAACATACTATTATCATATTAATTTATGATAAAATTAATATTGTTAATGAAACTAAAATTTTTAATTTGTCGAACATTAATTTAAATTAATAGAAAGTTCTTGTTCAATCCAGAATTGAATTATATTTTATTAATAACTAATATGTCATAATACATAATAAAAATAACATATAATTATTTTTAGTATATTTTAAACATAAACATTAATATTTTATAATTAAAATTTTAATTGATAATTGTATTAAAATTTCAAATTAAAATTAGATATTTTCTATTAATTAAAATAATATAATATTATTTTTTGATTAACAATAATCTTGTTACTTATGCATATTTATAACATATGGTCATCAAAATAGTTTATGTTAAAAATTGTTTTAATAACTAAGCTAAAATTTTTGAATTTAATATTAATTTAAATTTATAGATGATTCTTTTTGTTTATTCCAAAATTTAATCATATTTTATTAATAATCAATATGTTATAATACATAGTAAAATAATATACAAGAATTTTGTAAAATATAATTTAAACTAAAAATGTAATATTTTTAATGAAAAATTTTGTTAATTGTTATTTTTAATTAATACATAAATATTTTTATTAAGTAAAAATAACATAATATTATTTTTTGATTAACAATAATCTTGTTCTCAATGCATAAAGATTATTTAAGTGAATTTTGAGAAGTAATCTAATATAATTTTTTAACTACTTATAAGTGATATTTTTCACAAACATAATTTGTTTTGTAATATAAGAAAATTTAGAAGATACTTTGTAATTTTAAAATATATATTTAGAAGATAACCATGTATTATTTATTAGGTATTATAATATATTAATTATAGATGAAACATAATGCAGGTTTGGAATAAAAAAAAAAAAAGAACTACCTACTCGTTTAAATATATATTTAAACACTAAAAATACTAATTTAATTAATAACATTATTTTAATATAAATTAATAATTTGTAGAACAAGCTATATATCACTTTTTTTTTTTGTAAAAATGATTTTTTAAAGTGACACGTACTTTTTGTTCAAGTGCTACTAAAGCTTAAAGGGAAATGTGAGTCCGCATGAAATGAAAATGTCTTTCTTAGCAAACATTGCGTATTTACAAAAACTGATCACATATATGAAAAGTATCACTTATAAGTAGTTAAAATTATATTAAATTACTTTTCAAAATTCACTTTTTTTAGATGTTAAGAATCATTTTTTTGCAATAAATTATAGTCGAAACTAAAGATCACTTTTTTTTTTCTTTTTCAATAAAAACACTTATTTTAAGTGATAAATACTATAAATATTTTTTTTCAAGTGCTATCAAGGCTTGAAGTGAAATCTAAGTCTCAAATGAAATGAAAATGCCCCTTTACCCAAACATTATGCATCCGCAAAAGCTAATCATTTCTATGAAAAATATCACTTAAAAGTAGCCAAAAAATTTATTACATTACTTCTCAAAAAGCACTTAAATAGTTTATAAGAATTATTTTTTGCAATACATTGTAGTATAGACTAAATGTCACTTTTTTTTTTTTAATATAAAAATTCTTATTTTAAGTGACAAGTGTTATATATATTCAATTCTAGCAAGGTTTAAAAGGAAATTTGTGTGAGAGTCCCATATAAAATGAAAATGCCCCTTTTACCAAATCAATATCTAAAAAACTGATAACATTTATGAAAAGTATCACTTATAAGTAATCAAAAAGTTATATTATATTATTTTTCAAAACTCACTTAAATAGTTCTTAAGAGTCATTTTTTTGCAATAAATTATAATGCAAATTAAATATCATTTTTTTTATTTTATAAAAATACTTATTTTAAGTGATAAGCACTATAAATATATATTTTTAAGTGCTATCAAGGCTTGAAGTGAAATCTAAGCAAAAAATTATATTAGATCACTTCTCAAAATTTACTTAAATAATTTATAAGAATCATTTTTTGCAATAAACATAAATTAAATATCACTTTTTTTTATTTAAAAATTCTAATTTTAAGGGATAAGTACTCTATATATTTTTGTTTTCTACGTGTTAGCTACCAGCATAAATAAAAGCACAGATGTCAAGAATGGGATTCGAACCCATGCCCTTTCGGACCAGTACCTGAAACTGGCGCCTTAGACCAACTCGGCCATCTTGACCTTTGACAACGTGAAATGTACTTTAAAACATAAACTATATTTAAAAAAACTAGATTCCCGCTAGCTGAAAAATATCACCTGAAGCAGAAGATAAGCACATGATGGACGTAGTTTTAATTGCCTAAAGGTGCCAGTTGGAAGAGCACCACCCCCATCAATTAACCTCTCTCCTCTTCTCTTTTCCGAGTTAAGACAGCTAAAGACTTGGTGATCGGCAACACCAATGGCAGCAAAAAGTAGTGCCGGCCTCTAGTAATGCCGGTGGGAGAATAAGCTTTGGCTTTCATGCGTTTGACGGGGACTTTGGAGGTGCCACTGAATACTGTATTACGTTATATGTGGAAGAACTGTTCCTAAAAATAAGATGAGATGCATTTACAATTTTGAAAATAGACTTGTATGTTTTCTATATATATATATATATATATATATATATATGTTATAATTTTTTTCAATCTTAAAAAATATTTAAGTTTATTATAATTTTTTTATAGGTCAAATAATGTTTATTTTGACTTAAATCTTTTGAGCAAATTATGAATTAAGGACATAATCCAATCACCTTATATTCAACTTGAATTAAGTCAAGGTGTGATTTTTGCCCAATTCAATAATTTCCTCGATGAACTCACCCATATCTAAATCAAGTTCTTCATTAATTATCTAAGACTTGATATAAGAATCTATTGAGATAAATCAAGCCTATCTATATCACCAACTTTTTTAAGATCCCGTTGACCAATGAGATCAATTTCTCTCTCAAAATCATTGAAACGTTGATTATCAATAGGCTTGGAATGCTCGGCACACAATCCTTTATACTTAATCATAATATAATCCTTCTCCTTATTAGTATAGTTAGCGACTAAAGAGTCATCACAATTTTCTTGATTTGTGAGATTGGGTTCTTCATTCTCTTCTATGTAATTGGCTAACAAAAGATACTCATGACCCTTATAGTTGATGTTGTCTATAAAAGGAGTTTGATGCCCTTGTGCTATTGAGTCTGAAGGAAATCATCATGAGAAGTTTGACCAAGAGAAGATTGTGGAGTGATTGAGACACTTGCCCTTAAATTTCTACCCGACAAAAAGTAGGTTGGCCAAACCCCTTCGGCCTTTCCTTTCGAAATATTGCGGGCAAGTTATAGCATAAGTTTTTGTTGTGGACCTTGTATCTCCAAATAGGTCTTTTTGCATGTTTTCTATCTAAGATATCATTTCATTCTTTAAATTACGATTCACTACAAAACAGAAGCCCTTTAGTAATGATTTTAAACCGTCACTAATACCAGAAAGTCAAGAAATGAAGAAATAAGGAGGAAGGAGGAACGTGAGGGAGTTGGGAGAGGGAATAGTTTCGAGCGAGAGAAGATTTGGGGGATTCAGCGTGAAGAAACGAAGGAGGAAGAGGGGTTTTCTGGGAAAGAGTTTTAGTGACGATTTCAAAAATTGCCACTAATAGTTCAATATCAGTGACGAACATTTTCGTCACTAATACTCAAAAAATTGTTGCTAATATTTTCTCGCAATAGTTTAAGCGGGAAATCTACCCTTAGTGATGAAAGTATTAGTGAAGAATTCATTTCATTTTCGTCACTAAAAATGCACTATTTGTTAGCTTTGGTGCAATCCCAAGAGGGGGGAGGGGTGAATTGGATATTTAAAAATTCTTTCCTAGGTCAACTAGTCTAACAATAGTATTGCGCAACCTATGGTCTATCTATGCAATTATAAATCCAATCATTCATAATAAAACATATACGTGCGGTAAATAAATTGCGAAAATGTAAATTACACACACGATATGTTATTGAGGTTCGGCCAAAGTGCCTACGTCCCTGCCTTGGCTCACCAGCACAAGGATTTCACTATAAGCTCACTTCATGGGTGGAGCGGCACCTAATACAATCAGGTCAATTAACGGGGCTGACATCAACCTACAACTACACCTAACTAGGATTGTGAGGCCCTGATTTTTGTATAATTTTTTTTCTCAATAATAAATAAATGATCACTTGTCATCAATAACATCCACAAATCGGCCACGTCAACAATCCTACTATCATTCGCACGACCTGACCCGCATTGGGTACTGGGTAAAAGGTCATTTTCTTTATAAAACCTAACAGTGGAAGACAATGTATTTATATGATTCAGAATACAATATCCAGAGTATCTACATACACACATATACATCATTATCATAAACAACTCTAGGGGAAATTACACACCCCCTAATCCAAAAACTCACCCTGTGTGTCAGGGTCCTAACTCCCTATGATCACGAAACTCTATCACCTGGTTTATCCCTGTTTCCTGAAAAATTTAGATAATTTGGATGAGACACATTTCAGTAAGAAGGAATAAATTATTTATAGTGTGTGGCCATATGAGTTCAATTATAATATACTTTACTTTTCAAATCATCATTTCATCTAAGAAAATACACTGATATACACATTCTCATAATCATATAGATATACAATACAAGCTTTTATAAGCTTTAAAACTATTTCTCAAATTCAATGATTTCCAACACACAATTATCTGCAAAGTTCTTGAGAATAGGAAAGATTACCCGCCCATACAAGTAGCTTCCCTTTGCCCTAACACATTATGCAGTCAGGTATGACCACATCTGATACTTATCAGGGCACTCACCTTACTCAGTAAGCCCTCAGGCGGAGAGATTCACCTCGCCTCAAATATTTATATTATTAACTCACACGGTTCCATTTCTTAATTTTATCATTCTTTATTTCTCAATTTCCATTCTTTCTTTTCATTTCTCATTTTAGCAAATTTTATCATTCTTTCATTTTTTTTATTTTTCGTTTTCATTTTACTTTCCAGCTCATGAGTATCCTCGGTATCAAATACCAACATCGCGTCTGTAACTCATGGCCACCCTGAGGATCTTTCTATCCACGCCATGCTTCCCCCTATGGTCAAGGTTGTGCGGTCCGAAGGATGGATCTAACCGCGATTAGCCGACCCGGTTAGATCAAATATCATATCACATATCGCGTCTGTAGTACGACTAGCAGACCTATAACCCTGATCCGGACTCAGGGAGCCCAACAACTCTACAAAATGGCACAGTCGACTGTCACGTCACATGCTCCAAGAGTCCGTGTGGTTGCACTAACACCACTAGCAATGGTACCGTGCTTAATATCATAACCATCCATCAGGATTCACTACCACATACCCGTACTCATTATGCGGTATTGACATTTCATCAATCATATTCCAGTATATCATAATTCAGTTTAATATAAATATTCTCATCATTTTCTGTGCACATTTCATCATCTCGTAATATCATATATTATAATTTTACGTATTTTTCACATTTTTCCAAAATACTCATATCAACAATTTGTACAACTCATTTCTCATGTAAATAATTTCCACTCACAAATAAATACCACATTTCATTATTTTCTAATATCGGAAATTCACAAAATCTCATCTTTCAGGCAAAGCATTTCTACTCACATATAAATACCATATTTCATTATTTTTCACTAATCACATCAATAATTTTCATTTCAATATTTTCTCAAAAATTACTCATCGTTATATTTCACCCTCCAAAGTATCACAATTTAAAATCATTCGAATGCCATACAATTTATCTGATATTTATATCGTAATAATTTTCAGACAAAATACCATAAGCACATTTTCACATAATAATTTAAATAGTAATTCTAAAAATACTGCTATAATTTATTCCCCTTACTTGGCTTACTGAGAGTCTCGTTAACACCTAGATCCTACGCCCTTGGCGCCTGAAATTTAACTCCTACAATTTACATTTTTTCCAGATTAATTAATCTATTTTTTCAAAATAATACCCATCTAACCTTCCCTAGGCTCCATATACCTTAAATTAATATTTAAACTAACATTTAACAGCCCTACTTAATTTTATGAATTTTGCCTGCGAGTCCCAAAATTACACCTGTGGTGCTCACCCGCGCCCTAAATTTTAGAAATCCTACTTCAACTCCAGATGCTCAACATTTTAGCATTTCTAAATTAATCATAATTAATTAAAAATAAGCCCCTTAATAACCCCCGTACCCCAAATTTGGGGTTTTGCCCATGATGACCCCACAAGAATTTCGTCCCATTAGACTTGTAGAGAATCATCCCTAGATTCTCATGGTGGTGTCTATTCGTCGATTAGGCTTATAATTTGCAAGAAATTAAAGAAAAAGGGAAAATTGGCTTATCCTAAGAGATACGTTTACGCCGCTCCTACCACAAATCCGCTCCGATAGATATGATGGCAGCGGAGAATGGAGCCTAACGGTATCTTTTGATTTTCGATCGGGCGAAAATTCGCCACAAAATCGAGGAGAGAGGGAGAGAGAATGAGAGGAGCAAGAGAGAGAGAAAGATTCTGTGCACGCAGGAAATAGGAGAAAGAAGAAGAAAAGAAGAAGAAGAAGATGCTTCCTAAAGCTTAAGCTTCAAGAAGCTTTAATTGTTTTGTTTTGTTTTGTTTTGTTTTATATACGTATATATATATATATATATATTATTATTATAACTTTTACATATATATATATATATATATCTAATGTATATTATAGTATTATTATTTAATTAATGATAATAATTATTTAATTAATTTAATTAAAAATTAATTAATTAATTAATTAAATTAAAAATTAATTAATTAATTAATTTTTTATTTTTTTATTTTTTTATTTATTTTATTATTATTATTAATTTTTTTTTTCATTCCCAAGCTTATCATTTTCTGGGATGTTATAAGGATAGTGCACCTAACTTTCCTAACAGGGTCTAAGCCAATCCGGGACTATTCAATTGGGTTAGTCTCATTCTTCAAGCCCACACATGGAATACAACAAATATTCAATATAAATTTTGTGTACACAGAAATATGCTTCTCAACAAGAAAATATGTACCACAATACAATCCAGATAATAATGCAAGCACAGATATGCTCAGTGCTTAATAATGTGTGCTAAACACTCAATCTAATGTAAATATATAGTCAAGATCTAGAGTGTATTTCCTAACAAACTTTGAAACAAATAATCAAAGAAAATCAATCACCACAAGTTTCAATGTGTTTCAATAAGAATATTCAAAATATCTCAAACAAGATTTTTTTTCAAAATAATAGATCAAGAGATATTTGAAAAATGTAAGCTTGTGAAAAATATCTTTGTAAGTCAAAAACACCCAAGCTTGATGAGTCTTGCAACCAAGATGCAAAGACTCACTAGTTACAAGGATTTTCCCACACAATGATCTATTGATTAAATCGGAGAAAAATCCTAGCAAAAACTCTCTACGAAAAATAATAAAGCAATCAAAACCAAGGAGAGTTTAAGCACTTTGAATCACTTAGTAACACTTTTAGGATGTTGGATTTCTCAAAAGAATAGCAAAGAATGAGTGTATGAGCTTAGTATGTGAAAGATATGATCTTTGAAAAACAGAGGATTTTTGGCTAATCAAGTATGCTAATATCTTTTAATTTTTAAAAATGAACCCATATATATATATATATATATATATATATATATAGAAGGCCAAAATTATAACCGTTAGGGACACACATTTAATTATTAAAAATGATTTAAATGAGTTTAAGAAATAAACCTTGATTTACCCTAATTAACTGAGGTAAAAAATTAAAACAACCTGAGAGTTTCAAGTGCCTGTGTAACGACCTGCTTATTTACCATATTAATACATAATAACATCCTGGTAAACCATAATCCACCTGGACCCAAGGTACCAGGGGTAACCTAAAATTCATTACTATTACCTAAACAACAGGAAACGTGATATCATATACAAATAAAAATATCAGTCAATACAATACCAGAGTTTACTACAACCGCCATATAAATATATACATCTCGAGAATATCCAAAAAGAGTCCTAGGGTTGTTACCCAAAAAGTCGTCTGACCCTAGCAAAATACTTACCCTTCAGGTAAGGTAGGACTATCGAACTTTAGTGTTGTGGAACTTTATCCGCTCTTCTATCTAGGGCTCCTAAAATGTTCATATAATTTGGGTGAGACACCTCTCAGTAAGGGAAGATAAACTAATACCAGTGTGTGACAGCATGAGTATTCTTGTGTTATACATATACAATACATAAACACACTTGGTAAAATAGTCTGTATCATATATAAGAAAACATATATAATCATAACAAGGTAGAACATATTAAATTTCCATAAACATATTTCATCTCATATAATAATAATAATAGAAAACATCATGGATGGTTAGCTGGTCAGTGTCATGTCTTACCCCCACATGACTGGGTTGTGTGGACCGAAGGTGGGACTCAAAAATGGCTCGTCGACCACTGGCGAATCAAAATAAAAAGTCTGTAAGTATGATGGGTCTGCCTCTACTGGTCCGTACACCAGGGCACTAATACTACAATAAACCACATCAACTGCTATTCTCCCACTGCCATATACGGCTAGCGGTAGTACTAACATATTATGATCGCGATCATATAGCTACGGTACCGTGCTCGTGAAAGCCTAAACCAAGCCAACCAAGTTCTGATATCATATAACATATTTCCAAATAATGATACATGACTATTTCATAATAATATTTGTCAAGTTAATAGCATCATATCATTTTCATAATATACCATGAAAATCATCGGCCCTTATGTCGGCATTTCGTATTTTATCAATCACGGCCCATACGCCGTATTACATACCGGATAAATTTCATGGCCTGTACGCCAACATATCTTATACAAGGCTCGGTCCGTACGTCGGCATAATATTTAAAAGGCTGGGCCCATACGCCAGCATATCATATAAAGAAAACCCTCGGCCCGTACGCTGGTATATCATAATAAAATTTTTGATCATTTTAACATTTTCCAGAAACAGTAAACCATACTCATTTTGTAACCGCAGTATCTCATGGTAAATTTTACTCATGCCACAAAAAATTGGTACTATTAATATTTAAATCATATCATTATTGACAACATTATTTCCCAAACATAATTCTACTATATATATTTAGTTCTTGAAAGTAAAAGCTGTAAAATTATACATATATTTCTATGAAAACAATTGACTTAGTTTATCCTCTTACCTGATTCCTGAAAAAGCCCCCAAAATTAACCAATCCTGTACCCGTAGGGTTCCCTGTTCAACACGTTCAAAACAACATCTCCTAGAACAAAATTTCAGTATTTTCTCGACTTTTACATTTTCTACAACTGTAAGAAAGTCAAATATTGAATAAAAAGTCTTATCCTAAACTTGGGATGGAATCCAACCTAGCCCCACCAACGATCCACTCCAGTAGATTTGAAGAGAACTTCCCTAGGAGTATCGTGGCGGCTTCGGATAGTCAATCCAGTGAAGAACGAACCCAGAAACCTAGAGAGAAAGGAGGTGAACTGAAGAGGAGAGAGAAATTCTGATTTTGTTGAATAATCTGAGCTCAAATCTGAGTTTAGAACTATTTATACACTGAACTTCGTCGACAAGACACGCCACTTCATTGACGAGGCCACGAAGGAAGTTTGTCGACGAACGCCTATCACTCGTTGACGAAATTCAGAGCTAAATAAAACCTCTCAGTATCTTTTTATCAACGAGACATGTGTCCCCTTTGACAAGCCCTTCATGTGTGCTCGTCGACGAACTCCTTGTGTTCATCGACGAGACCCTATTTAAAAACTCCAAGTACAATTCCTTTTTCTCATTTTTTCATTATTTAAATACCATAATTCTTCAGGTCACTATATTCTCCCCTTCTTATAAAATTTTGTCCTCGAAATTTTCTATTCCTACAATTCATCATCCCTTGAAAACAAACAGTCTACTTATTTTATTACTTACCCTCACTTATGACAGAGGAATACCATGGTTACACTCAAAGTTCTGGGAGATTACATATACAAAATAAAAATTCTCCCAAAACCAAAAGACTACGTATTAACTAAACTACTACATGTACCTGCAAAAGAAATATTATACAATCACTTACACTTTCCCTGGTCATGACTAAACCTCTTGGAACAATTGCGGGTATTTCTGCCTTATCTATTCCTCGAGCTCCCAAGAAGTCTCCTCTATTGCGTGATTTCCCCACATAACCTTTACTAGAGGAATCTTCTTATTACATAATTCCTGTATTTTTCTATCCAGAATTAGTACTAGTACCTCCTCATAAACTAGTGAATCACTAAGTTCTAATTCACCATAACTGATTACATGAGAAAGGTCCGGGACGTATCTCCTCAATATGGAAACGTGGAATACGTCGTGTATTCTGGACAACATAGGTGGTAAACCTAACCTGTAGGCAACCGGCCCCATTTTCTTTAGAATCTCAAACGGGCCAATAAGCCTAGGGCTAAGTTTACCTTTCTTTCCAAACCTCACGACCCCTTTGAACAGAGCTATTTTCAAAAATGCATGCTTACCAATATCAAACTCCAACTTCCTACGGTGGTTATCCGTGTAACTCTTCTGTCAGCTCTAAGGAGCACTGATTCTATCTCTAATGAGTCAAACCTTATTATACGCTTTTTGTACTAATTATAGCCCCACAACTTGCCGCTCACCCATCTCATCCCAATATATAGGAGAACGACATCTTCTACCATAGAGCGCCTCAAACGGTGCCATACCAATGCTGATCTGATAACTATTATTGTATACAAACTCCACCAGCAGCATAAACTGGGTCCAACTACTCCTAGAATCTAGCACGATGCTCGAAGCATATCTTCTAATATCTGTATCGTTCTCTCAGTTTGCCTATCCGACTGAGGATGAAATGCCATGCTAAAAGATAGCTTAGAACCTAGAGCTTACTCCAAGCTCCTTCAAAATCATGACGTGAAATGTGGGTCTCGATCTGACACTATAGATACTGGCACTCCATGAGAATGGACTATCTCTTGAATATAAATCTCTGCCAAGCGATTTAGGGAGTAGTTGATTTTGATAGGAAGGAAGCGGGCGGTCTTAGTCAAATGATCCATAATCACCCAAATGGCATTCTGGCCATGCAATGCTAGTTGAAATACTGACACAAAATCCATAGATATGTGATCCCATTTCCACTCTAGGATAAAAAGTGGCTGCAACTGGCCTGCAGGCCTCTGGTGCTCAGCTTTTACTTGCTGGCACGTCAAACATTGCACTTCATATTTAACAACTTCTTTCTTCACACCACTCCACCAATACAATTCTCGCAGATCCCTATACAGTTTCGTGCTGCCAAGATGAACTGTGTACAAAGATCTATAAGCCTCCTCTAAGATGGTCTTCCTAATATCAACATCGACAAGAACACATAATCTAGAACGGAACCACAAAGCTTCGTCATCTGTAATACAGAATTCCTCTCCTTGACCATTTTGCACTTTGACCAATACCTCTGCTAATTTTGGATCGTCTTTCTGAGCAACTTTAATCCTTTCCTACAGAGTAGGATGCACCACTAGACTGGAAATACATACATATGGATCACTCTTGACTAACTCTATACCTAGTCTCTCTAGATCCATCATGATTGGATACTGGATCTCCAAAACTGCCAACGCTGGTTCCACAGACTTCTTGCTCAATGCATCAACTACCACATTTGCTTTCCCTAGATGATAATTGATGGTACAATCAAAATCTTTAATAAGCACCAATTACCTTCTCTGCCTCATGTTCGGTTCCTTCTAAGTGAAAAAGTACTTTAGACTTTTATGGTTGGAGAAGATTTCACATCGTTCGCCATACAAATAATGCCTCCAAATCTTCAATGCATGTACTACTGCAGCCAAATCAAGATCGTGGGTAGGGTAGTTTTTTTCATATTCTTTTAACTATTTGGAAGCATACACTGCTACTCTACCATGCTGCATCAATACACAGGCAAGTCCCTTCAAGGACGCATCACTGTAGATAACATAATCCTCACCCCCTTGACAGGATGATCAACATTGGTGCCATGACAAGCCTCTGCTTCAATTCCTAAAAACTCTACTCACAGCTATCGTCCCATTCAAATCTGATGTTTTTCCTGGTCAGTCATGTCAGAGGTCCTAATAGGGCTGAGAATCGCTCAACGAAACAACGATAATACCTAGCTAGCCCAAAGAAACTCCTAATCTCCTTAACGTTCCTCAGTCTAGCCCAATTCACTACTGCATCAAACTTATTAGGATCCATAGAAATTCCATCCCCTAAGATAACATGCCCCAAAAACACAACTTTCTCGAACTAGAATTCACATTTACTTAACTTGGAGTACAACTTATTTTCCCTGAGCATTTGTAAAACTTGTCTTAAGTGCATCTTATGCTCCTTATAGCTCCTCGAATAGACCAGTACATCATCAATTAAAACAACAACAAACTGGTCAAAGTATTGGTGGAAGACTCTATTCATCAAGTCCATAAATATCGCAGGAGCATTTGTAAAACCAAACGGCATAATGACAAATTTATAATGCCCATATCTGGTCCTGAAAGCTGTCTTCAAGACGGCTTCTGCTTTCACTTTCACCTGATGATAGCCTGATTTGAGGTCAATCTTAGAATACACTCGTGTACCCTGGAACTGGTCAAATAAATCATCTATATAGGGCAGAGGATACTTGTTCTTGATTGTCACTTTATTAATTTCCCTATAATCTATACACATTCTCATGGTCTCATCTTTCTTCTTCACAAATGGAACTGGAGCTCCCCACGAAGATACACTAGGTCGTATAAAGCCCTTATCAAGAAAATCTTACAACTGATCTTTTAGTTCTGCCAACTCTACTGGTGCCATTCAGTAAAGTGTTTTAGAGATTGGCGTTGTACTCAAAAATAGATCAATAGTGAAATCTATCTCTCGATCAGGTGGCAAGCCTAGTAACTCATCTAGAAAAAAATTCGTAAATTCTCTTATTATAGGCGTACTAGTGAGCTTCAATTTATTCCCTACCATTTCCTTCACAAATGCCACAAATCCCTAAAAACCACTTAGAAGCAGTCTCCTCACCTGAATAACTGAAACTAACTGGGCTGAAGATTGCACTTGCGACCCTATAAACCTAAATTCTGATTTTCTTGGAGGTCTGAATATTACCTCTTTCAAACGACAGTCTATGCTAGCGTAATTGGCTACCAACCAGTCCATACCGAATATAACATCGAACTCATGCATGTTTAGCACTATCAGATCAACAGACAAAATTTTTCCTTGAATATCAACTGGACAACCCCAGAATACCCTACTACACCTCATTATTGACCCAGTCGATGTAGTCACCAATAATTCAGTATCTAAAAACAACTATGTTTCTATCCCACATAATTTAACACACCCCGTGGGCATGAATGAATGGGTGGCTCTTGAATCAAACAATACAATAACTTTAAAAGAAAGCATGCTAACCATATATGTCACCATGTCACCAGCTGTCTTAGCATCACCCGACGTCAAAGCGAAAATTTTGGCTAGAGCCATATTCCTCTGTTGGCCTCCACGTAGTGCCTGATAGCCTCCCCGGTATGGTCTAGGAGCAGGAGTAGCATCTGATGGTGTAGGGCAATCTCGTACCAAATGTCTTTGTCTACCGTAACAATAGCAGACAACTCTCCCTACTCGACACTCTCCCTAGTGTCTCCTCCAACAAGTCTGATAGATAGGAGAGTTCTGCACTGTCTAAACCTCACGACCCCCAGTCTCTTGCCTTCGTACTTTGCCATAGTTTCCTATCCTCCACTGACCCTGCCTAGAACCTTGCTAGTAGCCTGAAGATGCAGATCTCTTCTTCTGTCCCTATTCCTCTGCATCTATACTCTCATTAACCTTTACAAAGGCTGCTCTGTCGACTAACTCAACAAAGTCCTGTATCTTTAGCATTACCACCTACCTGTATATGCCTTACCTAAATCCTCTTTCAAACTGTCTCACTTTCTTTATCTTTTAAGGAATAATATACGAAGCAAAGTGAGAGAGCTCTATAAACCACGCTGCATACTGCTGGACCAACAGTTGCCCTTACTTCAGATTCAGGAACTCTTCCATTTTAGCTTCCCTAATAGTAGATGAAAAATATTTATCAAAGAATAATTCTTTAAATCGGTCCCATGTCATAACTATCGGTGTTGTCCTTTGCTGCTCTAGAAGTCTCACAGCAGTCCACCACCTCTCGGCCTCCCCCGTCAGTTTATAGGTGGCGAAAAGGACCCTTTGTTCCTCCGTATACTATAATACGGCCAAGGCTTTCTCGATCTCCTGCATCTAATTCTCGGTGGTTACAGGATTAACTCCTCTTGAAAATGTCAGAGGATTCATCTTAGTAAACTTCTTTATCGTGCACCCATGACCTGCAGACGGACCCCCTGCTCTCTAGATCTCCTAGCAATCTCAGCTATAACCTATTGAGCCACGCTACATAATACTGCATTAGAATCAGTCCCGCCTGCACTCGAGAGCCTTGCTCCATCACTGCCGTTCACATGGGCACTACCTCCTCTTGGATCCATCCTGAAAAATAATAAACGTAACTTAGAAATCCTATCCTTATAATTTACTCGCCTAACCTAACCCCTTATCTTAACATCCTCAGCTTATTCCTAGCTCTAGTCCTATATTGTAGGAACACAACCCGACAATAGTTTACTATGGTTTTCCTGAAATCGTCACCCTAGGAAAAACATAGAAACAACCATGGAAGTCCTGCCTCTAGACTGTAGAACACAACCTTAAATCATTTTCCTATACTCTGGTATCGTTTTCGTTGCACTCTAAAATCTACAGAATCTAGCAACCTAGGCTCTAATATCAAACTGTAACAACCTGCTTATTTACCATATAAATTTTTTTTCTACATAATAACATTCTGGTAAACCATAATCCACCTAGACCCAAGGTACTAGGGGTAACTTGAAATTCATTACTATTACCAAAACAATAGGAAATGTGATATCATATACAAATCAAAATATCATTCAATAAAATACCAGAGTTTACTACAACCGTCATATAAATATATACATCTCGAGAGTATCCAAAAAGAGTCCTAGGGTTGCTACCCAAAATTCCGTTTGACCTTAGAAAAATACCTACCCTTTAGGTATGGTAGGACTATCAAACTCTAGTGTTGCGGAGCTTTATTTGCTCTTTTACCTGGGGCTCTTGAAATGTTCATATAATTTGGCGTGGGACACCTCTCAGTAAGGGAAGATAAACTAATACCAATGTGTGGCAACATGAGTATTCTTGTGCTATACATATACAATACATAAACATACTTGGTAAAACAGTCTGTATCATATCTGAGAAAACATATATAATCATAACAAGGTAGGACATACTGAATTTCCATGAACATATTTCATCTCATATAAAAATAATAATAGAAAACGTCTTGGATGGTTAGCTGGCTGGTGTCATGTCTTACCCCCACATGATTGGGTTGTGCGGCCTAAAGGCGGGACTCGACAATGGCTGGCCGATCACTGGCGAATCAAAAGCAAAAGTTTGTAAGTACGATGGGTTTGCCTCTACTGGTCTGTACACCAGGGGCACCAACACTACAATAAGCCACACAGACTGCCATTCTCCCACTGCCTCGTACGGCTAGCGGTAGCACTAATATATCATGATCGTGATCATATAGCTACGGTACCGTACTCGTGAAAGCCTAAACCAAGCCAACCAAGTTTTGATATCATATAGAATATTTCCAAATAATGATACATGGCTATTTCATAATAATATTTGTCAAGTTAATATCATCATATCATTTTCATAATATAACATGAAAATCTTCGGCCCTTACGCTAGCATTTCGTATTTTATCAATCACGGCCTATACGCCGTATTGCATACCTGATAAATTTCTCGACTCATATGCTGACATAGCTTATATAGGCTCGGCTCATACAACAGCATATCATTTAAAGGCTCGATTCATGCGCTGGTATATCATATAAAGAAAACTCTCGGCCTGTATGCTGGTATATCATAATAAAATTTCTGTATCATTTTAACATTTTTTAGAAATAGTAAACCATTCTAATTTTGTAACCGCAGTATCTCATGGTAAATTTTACTCATGCCGCACAAAATCGGTACTATTCATATTTAAATCATATCATTATTGACAACAGTATTTCCCAAATATAATTCTACTATATATATTTATTTCCTAAAAGTAAAAGCTGTAAAATTGTACATATATTTCCATGAAAACAACTGACTTAGTTTATCCACTTACCTGATTCCTGAAAAAGCCCCCAAAATAAACCAATCCTGTACCCGCAGGGTTCCTTATTCAACACAGTAAAAACAACATCTCCTAGAACAAAATTTCAGTATTTTCTTGACTTGTACATTTTCTACAACTTTAGGAAAGTCAAATACTGAGTAAAAAGCCTTACCCTAAACTTGAGATGGAATCCAACCTAGCCCCACCAATGTTCCACTCCAGCAGATTTGAAGAGAACTTTCGTAGGAGTGTCGTGGCGGCTTTGGATTGTCGATCCGGCAAAGAACAGACCCAGAAACCTAGAGAGAAGGGAGGGGAACCGAAGAGGAGAGAGAAAATATGATTTTATTGAATAATCTGTGCTAAAATCCGAGTTTAGAACTATTTATACACTGGGTTTCATCAACGAGACATGTCACTTCATCGAAGAGGCCACGAAGGAAGTTCTTCAATGAACAACTATCACTTGTCGATGAAATTCAGAGCTGAATACAACCTCTTGGTATCTTCTCATTGACGAGACACGTTTCCTTATCGATGAGCCCCTCATGTGTTCTCATTGATGAACTCCCTGTGTTTGTCAACGAGACCCTTTTTAAAAACTCCAAATACAATTTCTTTTTCTCCTTTTTTCATTATTTAAATACCATAATTCTTCAGGTCACTACAGCCTGTCCCTTGGTTCGGTCGCCCGAATACAGACACAACATAAAAAGTGATTTTTGAAATTCAGGTGCCTGAACTTAGGTTTGGTTTCTTGACCAAAAGCGATTTCCATTCTGTCCGAGGTTCGGTCATCTAAACCAAAGTTTAGTTTATCGAATGACCAAGTTTGGTCGCCCGAGGGTAAAATGAATTGTAAGTTCGAGCACTCGGGGACAATGGAAAAGTACAAGGTACAAGTTCAGTCGACCGTGGACACTCAAATCATTTAAGTTCAGTCGCCCGAGTCTAGGTCAACTTTTTGACCAGTCCACGATTCGGTCGACCAAGGCAACTTGACTTGCCAGGTTAGGTCGCCCAAAGCCTCATGATTTTAACCTAAGGTTCATTCTTTAATTTTAATTTAACCCCTGATAATATGAGAACTATGTTGGGGCTTTTTGCACTAAGTGTGAGAACCTAAGGTCTATCTAAGGTGATTCTGAGCATATTGTCCTACCATGCATGATGCAAATTATTACAGGCCATATAGTGTTACAATCCATAATTAATTACAACCCAGAATGAAGAATATAAAAACACAATTACAAATAAGGTACAATATTCTTCAGTCTTCTATAATATCACCATACGCCATCATGATATAGCATTCTTTTCAATTCCATGTATTACATGTATGCAAGCCTCAGTGCAAACATTAGTACTAATTGTATTTTTCATTATCAAAACGAGATATAACCAACTAGGTCAACACCATTAGTGACGAATTTTATTTTCGTCACTAATAGCTCATTATTTGTGACGATTTTAGCTCCGTCACTAATAGTTTCGTCACTCATTATATGAACATTTCTTTAAATTAGACCCCAATTTGGGCTAAGGATAGACTATTGTCACTGTCGCGACATCCTCGAACACGAACTTGGGATGACTCAAAAATGATAATGAAGTGAAGTGGATTTTGAAAATGTGATTTTCGTGGAAAACATGGTGTATGAAGTTGCCACTAACCTTTTAGTGTGATTAAAACACTTGATTACTACCCAATTAAGGGTATAATTGGTCTGCGTTACTAGAGTCGGGCTTGGGAGTTCGGTTATGCGAGGGGAAGGTATTAACACCCCCTACGCGCCCGTTCTTATGAACGACACCTAATTAATTAAAAATTATCCCACAAATTAAACTTAATAAGCCTTTGAAAATTACTCCCTTTTGTGAATTTATGAAATGCACATGAATGAACAGAAATGAGAATAAATGGACAACACATAATATACAATATGTACGTATTCCCTCAGAATTGGGGTACACAAAGTTCGAAAAGCTCATACCCTTTTTGTTGCAATCATCGGGATGGAAAATTGAGAAAATAGTTTACAAAAATACACTCCCGAGGTTCTTGAAATTTTGTAGGATTTTTCTAAGTATGAAAAGTAATATTATGAGAGGTTTTTTTTGACTCATTCAGGATGAACACAAATTCCGAGACCTCAACAAACAATTTTTGTGAATTTTTCATATTTTTGTGTTTTTTCAATATTTTCCCAAATTTTGAAATAACAAAAAGACAATTAAGTGAAAATCAAGGCCCAAAAATATTTTGAAACTTTCTCCTAAGTTTTCTGAAATTTTTGTGATTTTTTCTGAAATTTTTATGGGTTTTCAAAAGTTTAAATATAAAATAAAATAAAATACTAAATCGGTTTCATCTTGGTTCAGAGGATCCAAACTGGCTTGGAAATGAACTGGTTAAAGGGGGTTGACCAGTTTTAGGCCCGGTCAAGGCCAATGGGTTTAAAGTATGTGCCCAAACATGTGCATGGATGTGCGCAAAAGTGTGTGCAAACCATGTGTGTGAATGATGCATGGTGCATGTATGAATGCATGACTATGTATGCACATGGATATGAATGAACATGTGCATATGATGGCATGTGCATGAGCATGTACGTGCATGAGTGTATGTGCATGTGCATGGGATTTTCAACGTGAGTTATGGGCATGAATGAGTAGACGTATGTGGCCTATGAATGAGCATGCATGAAATAATGTCATGATGTAATGCATGAATATATGTATGCATGGATAAGAACGAACATGCATGCATTGTGTGTGAATGGGCATGCATATGCATGCATGCATGAATGAACAATGACACATATAATGATGTGATGCATGAATATGTATGCATAGACAAGAATGAACATGCATGCATGGTGTGTGAATGGGCATGCATATGCATGCATGCATGAATAAGGACATGGATAATGATGTAATGCATGTGTATATGTTTGCATAGATAAGAATGAACATGCATGCATGGTGTGTGAATTGGTATACATATGCGTGCATGCATGAATGAACAATGACACGTATAATGATGTTATGCATGAATATGTGCGTGCATGGATAAGAACAAACCTACATGCATGCATGATGTGTGATGGGTATGCACATGCATGAATGGATGAAATCATGGGTGATGATGTAATGCATGAGTGTACGTGTGCATGGACAAGAATGAGCGTGCACACATGCATGATGTGTGACGGGTAGGCACATGCATGAATGGATGATGTCATGGGTGATGATGTGTGTGTGCATGGATGTCTGTATATATGTATGTGGGCATGTAAAGTGTATATGGTTGTGAGTGTTAATGTATGCATGAAAGTGTGTAAAGACTAAGGTGTGCTTGAGTGTGTGTACAAGTGTGTGCATGAAAGTGTGTAAAGATCGGTGTGTGCAATTGGTGTGTGAGTAAAGTGTGTGCATGAATGTGTGTAAAGACCAATGTGTGTCAATATTTGCATGTGCAAGTAAACAAGTTAGTACACAATTTTGTTAATGAGTTAGTATACATGTAAGTAAATAAGAAAATATACAAGTAAGTATATGTTAGTTTGCAAGTTAGTATGAGTTAGTATGCAAAGAAATAAATAAATGGGTTAGTGAACAAGTAAATAAATGAGTTAGAATGAGTTAGTATAAGTCAGTACAAATAAATAAATGTTAGTATACAAGTAATTAAAAGGGTTAGTATGCAAGTAAATAAAGGTTAAGAGTGCAAGAAAGTAAATGTTAGTATGCAAGTTAGCATAAGTTAGAGTACAAATAAATAAATGTTAGTATGCAAGTAACTAAAAAGGTTAGTATGCAAGTAAATAAAAGTTAGAGTGCGGAAAAGTAAATGTTAGTATGCAAGCAAATAAAGGGGTTAGTAAACAAGTAAATAAATGTTAGTAACAGGTTGTGGGAGTTAGTACATAAATTAGTAAGTTAGCATGTGAATAGTGTGTGAAATGATGTGTGAACAATGTGTAATGGTGTGTGAACAGTGTGTGTAATGGGTGCGTGGATTCTCTCCTCCAAACCCAAAATCCATTACTCTCCTTGCACCCCATGAAACCAAATCTCTTTCAACCATTTGTCTAGAAACAAAATTGGTTTAGGCATTTTTTGAAACAGCTAGTAGAAATTTGGCATTTAAGCACATGTATAGAGGGGTAGATTTTTCATAATAAAATCCATTCACAACTACCCTAGCAAAAAAAATTTCAACAAAGCCCAATGATAAAAAACAAAAATGAGATCAACTCCAATCATTAGCAATCGAACTTACCCAGATGGAAAATTTTAGAACTGAATAAAACTGAACACAAGGGTGGAGTTGCTGGTTCAACTTGACATCGGGGGGATGGAGGCAAGGTCACGGGTGGTGGATCTGGAAGAGTATAGAACTGTGGCCAGAGCTTTCTTTGCTGTTGTCTCTATGTTGGTTTTGGTTGTTACTCTTGCCAAGAGATGATGGTGGTGATGAAAGTCGTGAAGGAGGGCCGTGGATGACCTGCCGGAGATCAGAGGAGTGGACCCTATAGCCAGGTGATGTTGACAAAGCCAAGGTTGTCGGAGATGCCACCGGGGGTCTGATAGAGAGTGATAATGATGATGGTGCTGCGAGTGGTTGATGGCTTCTTGGGGAAGTTGGGAGTTGCAGGTGGCGATGAAAGGGGTCTTGCGATCTGTGGGTTGTGGTTCATGTGCGTGAGAGAGAGAGAGATCAAGGTTGAAGCGAGGGAGAGGTGTGGGAAATGGTTCATGTAGTAGCAGCATGGCTACTAGAGGAGGTAAGGGAGCGGTGGTGATGGTGGCATGGTTGCACGGCTGTGATGGTGTGCAAATGGTGGCTTGGGCATAGGCGATGATGTGTGGTCGTGCGGAGAGGTGGGACAAAAGGTGCGGCTATGGAGGAAAGTGGTGATTGAGGTAGACGTTGGAGGTGCTGGGAGGTGATGCTGGTGCTCTGGAGATCGTCGAGGAGCTCGCGAACGCTAGAGGAGTGAGTTGTGTGAGTATGAGGTGAGAGAGGTACTGAGGTGAGCCGTGCACAGCCAGCTTTACGGGGATCGCTTTGCGTCGTTTGCGACTGGTCGAGGACGAGCAAGGTTGGGACGAGAGGTGGTTGTGATTACGGTGGTGTGGCGAGAGAGAAAAAATGGAGAATGGGAGAGGGCTTATGAAAGTGGTTAGGGAGAGAGAGAATGGTGATGAGTGAATCTAAGAGGGAGGATGATGGTGAACAGTGACACCCCCCGGCACTGCTACAGTGCGTGACCCGTAGCCTTGATAGGCTTTTTCTTGAGTTTTTTGTTTTCTTCTCTTTTTTCTTTTTTTTTGTTGCAATAATAATAATAATAATAATAATAATAATAATAATAATAATAATAATTAGGGTTTTTTTTTTAAGGCATTTTTTCCTTTTTTTTTTTTTTTTTTACTCTTGTTGTCCACTTCTATCTTCCAAAAAAGAGAGACTCGACTTCGAAAAAGGTAAAACTTAATGTTGAATCAGGTGTAATCCCAAGAGGGGGGGGGGGGGTGAATTGGATATTAAAAAAATTTAAGTCACTTAATTTCCTTTTACACACTTCTTATAAATTTAGCAACTACTTCTTGTTGCTCAATTATGTATGTGTGTGGCAATCCTATTTATGCATGCAATATACTCAATTTAAATACAACGCGGAAAATAAAGAGTAGAGGGAAGAGAGAAGACAAATGCAATTTTATGAGATTTAGCCGACTTGGCCTACGTTCTCGCCTTGAGCAACCACTCAAGGATTCACTAAAACCCTGCTCCTTAAAGTCGGATGGAGCTTCCCTTACAAACCGCTGCTTACAAGAGGTATAACTCGCTCCTTATCCGCTGCTCACAAGAGGTACAACTTCCTCCTCACACCCGGTTCACAACCCGAACCGTGTTTACAATGAAATATGAAAATAACACTCAAAACAATGCTTCTAGCAAAAGCTTGTGAGTGCAATTCAATTTCCTAGCACATTAACATATGATATAACTTGAAGCTCGTGAATGTATGAAAACGATAAACTCGTTTTATGTATGATATGCTTGAACACACAAATCCCTATTTAATCAAAACTCCCAAGTGAAAATATATTTGGAATGCTTTGGAGTCAACTAGGGTTCTTGATTCACTTTGCAAAGATCCACAAGTATATTTGAAGCAAACTAGTTAGCAAAAAAAAAAAACTTTGTCTTGAAGACAAACACAATAAACTCACAAAGTTTCTTTCAAAGTTCAATCTTTCCACCAAACTATATTTTTCAATAAAAAGACCCTATGAACAAAATATATATATGTTTATATACTCTTGATTCCAACAATCAATGAACCAAGCTAACAAGACTTTCTCACAAAATAATTTTTTTTGTTTACAAAAATCAACTTTTATATGTGTATGCACACTCAAGAAAAAAAAAAAAACTCTTTCTAAAGATATTCAAGAAAACAGAAGATGTGATGAGAGGTTCTTGAGAAATAAAAACTTGAAATATCAAACCTCACTAGACGATTGAGGTACAGTTGAAAGAGATAATGAAACCCCTTTCATTTTCCGAAGAGATTTGCCCAATGAAGATGGAAGGAGTGCAGAAAATCAGCTCTAGGGTTCAAGTCTTGCAATCAGATGTATATTTTTCTTGTTGTGTGTCTTAGCTTTCTTCTAGGGTTTAGAAATTTAGTATATATAGTAAATGACCCTTAGGATTGATCTTAGCCGTTGGATCAATCAGATGGCTCGCGAGTTCACTTAATAAAAATCTGGTTTTTAGCAGCCCCGCGACTTCAGGCACCTGAGGGTAAAGGTCCAAGCGACCAAAGTTCCTTAAGCCTTGAAAAATCACATTCGAATACAGGGTCAGGCAACCGAAGTGGTGACTTCAGGCTCTTGAAGTGACTTCAGGGGCCTAAGGTTCCAAGGTCAGGTGACTGAAGAGCCTCGGTCAGGTTCTGTCATCTCCATTTAATTCTTCAGGCTACTGAACTTAATCTTCAGGCAACCGAAGAAATTCTTCAGGCGCTTGAGGTTTGAGTTCAGGCGACCAAAGTCCCCATTTTCTCATATTTTCATTTCTAATTAAAAATCTGCATGGCTCCTTAACTTTCCGTGCATGCTTAGTGTAAGTCTTGTTCACAAACTCAATACATAGATCAAATATCAAGTGATTTGTCATTATCAAAACAAGATTGGACTCATAGAGTCAACAATCTCATCCTTTTTGATGATGACAAATGCACGAGCAAAAATATATATATTATGGGTTACGCCTAACAAGGCTCCCCCTCAATTAATGCATCAAATATTCAATGGATGACAATATGCTCATGTTCATACACAAAGTGTTGAGCCTGAATCCAAATGAAATATAAAATATGCTCATAATGAATGTAATATGCTAGATTTCTCCCTTTGAATATCTCACCCTTTGCAAATTAGTTTTACCAAGACTCTTTGCTTCCATTTTATTATTTTTTCTTTTCCAGATTTTCTCTCCCTTTTGACATCAACAAAAAGGTGTAAACAAATAAAGCATGAGTAGACGCAACCTTATGTTCTTCTCCCCTTAGAGATCTTAAGGTTTTGAATGTGTCTAAATGTTGATACCAAATATTAATAATATGCACTTCCAAATGATTAAGTCGTAAGAGATGTTGCTCCCCCTGAATTATATCATCTAACACGATTCTAAGCAACCTCTCGACTATGCATGAGACCTAAGTCACGCCTAATTTGGATAAATCTATCCTTTGCAAGTGGTTTTATGAATATATCAGCCCATTGTTCATCCTTGCAGACAAACTCTAATGTTACATCCCTTTTTTGCACATGGTCACGAAGAAAGTGATGTCGTATTTCTATGTGCTTAGTTTGTGAATGTAATATGGGATTCTTTGAGATATTTATTGCACTCGTATTATCGTATCTTATGGGAATTGTTTCATAGCTTAATCTAAAATCCTTCAGTTGTTGCTTCATGTAAAGCATTTGAGCACAACAACTACCTGCCGCTATGTATTCAGCTTCAACTGTGGAAAGAGCGAATGAATTTTGTTTCTTGGAAAACCAAGAGACCAAGGAGTGTCCTAAGAAGTGAAAAGTACCACTAGTTGACTTCCTATCCACTTTACTACCCGCATAATCAACATCTGAATAACTAAGAATCTCAAATGATGTGTGCTTAGGATACCATAACCCAATGTCCACGGTTCCTATCAAATATCTAAGTATACGTTTAACAGCTAGCAAGTGAGACTCTTTTGGTGCAGACTGAAATCTTGCATAAAAACATACGCTAAACATTATATCTGGTCTACTGGCAGTCAGGTATAACAAGCTACCTATCATTCCACGATATAGTTTGACATTTACTGGTATACCTTGTTCATATTTATCTAATTTCAATGAAGTGCTCATAGGTGTACCTAGTATTTTTCCGTCTTCCATGTTAAACCTTTTGAGTAGGTCTCTAATATACTTTGATTGATTTATAAATATTCCATGATTTTCTTGTTTAATTTGAAGTCCTAGGAAGAAATTTAGTTCACCCATCATGCTCATCTCAAATTCATGTTGCATTGTATTGGCAAATTCATTACACAATTCTTTATCGGTAGCGCCAAAGATGATGTTATCTACATATACTTGCACTAGGAGAATATCATCTTTCTTAGCCTTTATAAACAGGGTTGTATCTATCTTTCCTCTTATAAATCCATTTTCTAATAGAAATCCGCTTAGCCTTTCATACCAAGCTCTAGGAGCTTGCTTTAAACTGTACAAGGCCTTTGTTAGTTTATAAACATGATCTGAATTCTTATGGTTTTCAAACCCTAGGGGTTGTTCTACATACACTTTCTCATTTATGTAGCCATTTAAAAATGCGCTTTTCGCGTCCATTTGATATAGCTTGAAATCCTTAAAAGCTGCATATGCTAATAACATTCGTATGACTTCCATCCTAACACACAAATCCTTATTTAATCAAAACTCCCAAGTGAAAATATATTTGGAATGCTTTGGAGTCAACTAGGGTTCTTGATTCACTTTGTAAAGATGCACAAGTATATTTGAAGCAAAATAGTTACCAAAAAAAAAAAAAACTTTGTCTTGAAGACAAACACAATAAACTCACAAAGTTTCTTTCAAAGTTCAATCTTTCCACCAAACTAGATTTTTCAATAAAAATACCCTATGAACAAAATATATATATATGTTTATATACTCTTGATTCCAACAATCAATGAACCAAGCTAACAAGACTTTCTCACAAAATGCTTTTTTTTTTTTTACAAAAATCAACTTTTATATGTGTATGCACACTTAAGAAAAAAAAAACTCTTTTTAAAGATACTCAAGAAAATAGAAGATGTGATGAGAGGTTCTTGAGAAATTAAAACTTGAAAGATCAAACTCGATTGAGGTACAATTGAAAGAGATAATGAAACCCCTTTGATTTTCCGAAGAGATTTTCCCAATGAAGATGGAAGGAGTGCAGAAAAATTAGCTCTAGGGTTCAAGTCTTGCAATCAGATGTATATTTTTCTTGTTGTGTGTCTTAACTTTCTTCTAGGGTTTAGACATTTAGTATATATAGTAAATGACCCTGAGGATTGATCTCAAACATTGGATCAATCAGATGGCTCGCGAGTTTACTTAATAAAAATCTAGTTTTTAGTAGCCCCGCGACTTCAGGTGCTTGAGGGTAAAGGTCCAGGCAACCGAAGTTCCTTAAGCCTTGAAAAATCACGTTCGAATACAGGGTCAGGTGACCGAAGTGGTGACTTTAGGCGCCTGAGGTTCCAAGGTCAGGTGACCGAAGAGCCTCAGCCAGGTTTTGTCTTCTCCATTTAATTCTTCAGGCTACTGAACTTAATCTTCAAGCAACCGAAGAAATTCTTCAGGTGCCTGAGGTTTGAGTTTAGGTGACCGAAGTCCCCATTTTCTCAAATTTTCATTTCTAATTAAAAATCTGCTTGGCTCCTTTTCTTGAATCTTTCATGAAACATATTTTTCTTGATTTTGAAAACATTTCAAGGTCCATGAGAGTTTCCTAACGATGTACATGAAATGCATGAATCCTAAAACTATTCTAAGTTATAATGAGCGTCAAATTAAATCATACAAAAATGTAAGTACATGAGTTCTAAATGTCCTTTCCCAAGATATTCTTGAACTTTGTCGCTTGCATCTTGATTCTCGTACTCTTTGAGTTCCATGGATCTTGCCAAGATTTGTTAACTTTCCGTGCATGCTTAGTGTAAGTCCTGTTCACAAACTCAATACACCGATCAAATATCAAGTGATTTGTCATTATCAAAACAAGATTGAACTCATAGAGTCAACACTTAATTCCCAAAAATAGGACCCAGACTCCATTTTTAAAAAATGCTCGGAACTCGATTAAAATGATCAAAGCTCAATTAAAGCAAACCAGGACTCGATTAAAGCACTCAGACTCGATTGGATTTCTTAAAAAGGGTCCAATTTCCAGGGTTAAGAGTTAGCTTTTATTGTGATAAGTCTTCTTGGGGAGGCCTTGTTAAAATTTGGTGTCGATAGGTACCCCTTTTTGTAAACTTTGTTGCTTTAATGTAACAGTTGGAACTCTCTTACGTTATTTGAAGCAACAAGTCTGTAAAGATAAAAGAAACCTATTTTAACCAGGCCACACAAACTATTTAGTAACTTTGAGTAAATCAGGTGTGTTTGCTTATCAAGGAGGAACAAGGTGTCTTTTTTCTTTTTTTTTTCTTTACAGTCAAGAGTTAGCCGCGGGGGGGGGGGGGGGGGGGGGTTAGTGATTATTGTTGGATGTAGAAGTTCGGGCTAGAGAGATGTTGTGCATCGGATGTAGGAAGCCGAGCCACAAGGGTGAAAAGACATCAAACCTCTGTGACAGTTTGCTTCGTATGTAGGAATCCGAGCCGTGGGGGTACAATGACCCAAACTTTTGTGTCGGTTTGCTACGGATGTAGGAATTAGAGTTGTGGGGGTACGATGACCCAAACCTCTGTGATGGTTTGCTGTAGATGTAGGAATCTGAGCCGTGGGGGTATGATGATCCAAACCTCTATGACGGTTTGTTATGGATGTAGGAATCTGAGCCATGGGAGTACGATGACCCAAACATCTGTGATGATTTGCTATGAATGTAGGAATCCAAGCCATGGGGGTACGATGACCCAAACCTTTGTGTCGGTTTGCTTCGGATGTAAGAATCCAAGTCGGAGGGGTATGATGACCCAAACCTTTGTGATGGTTTGCTGCGGATGTAGGAATCCAAGCTGTGAGGGTACGATGACTCAAACCTCTATGACGGTTTGTTTTAGATGTAGGAATCTGAGCCATGGTGGTATGATGACCCAAACCTTTGTGCCAGTTTGTTGCGGATTTAGGAATTTGAGCCGTGGGGGTACGATGATCCAAATGGTTTGCTTCATACGTAGGAATCCGAGCTATGGGGGTATGATGACCCAAACCTATGTGTTCGTTTACTGCAGATGTAGGAATCTGTGCCATGAGGGTACTGAATCTCTTCTAAAAATGAGTAGCACTATGGCTATCCTAAGTATAGGAGCTACATCATGTAATAATTAGCCCAAATAGGCCAAATCGTCTCATCAGGGAATGCATATTTGTTTTAACCTAGCGCAAGACAAGAAGAAGAAAATAAGAAACAATTTTACTAAACATGGTTCAGATTTGGTTTCTTTGTAGTTTTGAAATATTTATGATGGAATTGAAATGATGCAAAACCTAAACTAAAAACTTAACTCGTGTAAGACAAACCAAACAACCCACTAATTAAACATAGATAAACTAAAATCAAACCTCAACAATGACTTAAGATTAAACACCCGACTCAACACAATGATAACTTGAATGAATTATAAATATCATGCAATGTCTCAACTAAATAAAAATAAAAAAAACTAAACAATAAGTAAAGCTCAACTAAATAAATAAAATAAGCCTAACAATAGATTAACTCAAACAACTCTTAAATAAATATAACTAATTTTAAACTAATTAAAGCTCCAACAAGATATTTAACATGACATTGATTAGAACAAAACAACTAAACACCCACAAAGGAAAGAGAGAGAATAAGGGAGAGACTTAAACAAATATTTAGTTTCAACATTAACTTTAAATAAGGGCAAGGTAAACTCAATAACAAAAATGCTCAAAAATTATTAATTCCTACAATGACTTCAAAATAAAAAAGAGACAATCTGAATTTAATAATATAAATAACCCAAGAAGAATTTAATTTCAACAATTACTTTAAAGAAACATTGAACTTAACAATTTAAATAATCTAAAAAAAAGTTAAATTCAACAATGACATTAAATAAAATAAAGACAACTGAATTTAATAATACTCCAACAATTGTTAAAATAACACCGAGAGAGAGAGAGAGAGAGAGAGAGAGAGAGAGAGAGAGAGAGCAATGGAAGAGGAAGTAGGCTGCCGCGAAGATGAGGAGCAGCTTGGGTCTCCCTTGTGTCCAGCTGCGATGCAGCTCGCAAGGTTAGCCAACAGCTCCCAACACACAACACAACACAACACTCCCCCAGAAACCCTAGCTACCCATGCCTACTCTTTTTTTTTTTTACTTTTTCTCCTTTGTTAACCCCAACTACCTTTTTACTTCCATGCCCCTCAAAAGCTGACTCACTCGAAAAATGAGCAGCTCGGAAGCTATCCCAAGTATAGGAGTTCTTTCGTGTAATATTAAGCCCAAGGGCTAGATCGTCTCCTCAGGGAATGCATTTTAATCTCAGATTTTACGTTCTCCCAATCAAAATTAAATTGCACTAAACTCAGTTCAGATTCGGGTATTCAAGATTGTTGAGTTCCACTTTGAATTAAATGACATGTAATTTAAAGTCCTAAACTAAAATGCACTAAATAAAAGAAAATAAGAATAGAAACCCTACGTCTACTTAAAGAAATATTGGGACACGCGTTAATAAAAACTAGAAACTTAAAACATGGAACTAAAACATGCAAGAATGGAAACTCTAATCTACCTAAGGAAACATCAAGACACGCACTAATTAAAAATGGCAACTTTGGACACGGAATTAAGAGCACACTATGGAAACTCAAACAGACACAAACATGCACTAAAAATCGAAACTTTAACAAAAATCGAGAATTCGAACCAAAATTTAGTATTTTGAAAACTTAAGAAATACCCAAACAATATATAAAAACACGAACTTTAACAAGAAGGAACCTAAACTAAATCAAACTTCAATTAAAAATTAAATTTTTTTAAGAGAAGAGAACAACTAAATTAATCTACTACTAATTTATGGGAAGACAAAACAAAACAAAACACAAGAAAAAAACACAATTAAATAACCATTACAAAATAAAACATTAAAACTCAAACTTGCAAATAACATAGATAAATAATAATAAACACAATAGTATCCATCAAAAGAAATAAATAAAGAAATAAAGGAAAAAGAAGAAGAGAGAGAGAGAAATCCTTGAAGATGTGGCCGAGAGCTGGGGGTTCTTGGTGTGATCGGCCATGGCTGCTGCAGCTGCTAGTTTGGTGGAGGCTAGCCGGAGTCCTGGCTGTGGCACTGTGTCACGGGTTGCAGCAGAGGGGCTGCTGTTTGCAATAGAGAATGGCTCGAGTCCTGCTGTGCTGCTAGATGGTGTGGATTCGGGCTGGATGTGCTGGAAATTGGCCGAGACTGCTGTGGCACTGCCGTGTGGAGTTTGGGGTTGGTGCTGTGATTGAGAGGTAGAGGGGCTAAGCAAGATGGAAAAATGAAGAGAAAAATAGGGAGAGAAACAGGGGAAGAGAAGGAGAGATTGAGGGAGAGAAAGTAATGGGAAGAGAAGAAGAGATTGAAAAAAAACAAAGCCAACTAAAGAAGAAGAAGAAGAAGAAGAAGAAGAAGAAGAAGAGGAAGAGGAGAGGAGAGGAGAGCTTGGTGCGCAGAGCACCCGCTGGGAAAGAGGGGAAGAGAAGAATAAATAGAGATTGGGGAAGAAAGCCCTAGACCCGGATTAGAGATTTGACCCATTTAGAGGACCCGAATTATTATATTTTTTTATTCTATGTTCATTGCAAATTATGCTCTTCTGGAGCCCGTATCTCACAAAACTAAAAACACAAAAGTTGTAGATAATCCTTTCCTCTTTCTCTAGAAATTTTAATCGTCTCGATCGGACCTCGGACGGAAAAGTTATACATGAAATACGAACAGGTAT
Source organism: Malania oleifera (assembly GCF_029873635.1). Lineage (NCBI taxonomy): Eukaryota > Viridiplantae > Streptophyta > Magnoliopsida > Santalales > Ximeniaceae > Malania > Malania oleifera. Next base: position 72,671,079 of record NC_080417.1, on the reverse strand, counting down.
CGGTTTTGGTTCCCGGGAATTTTCCTGCGACAAAAAATGACCAAAACTTCATAAATAGTGCAATAAAGTGCAAGAATGATGATTTTGGAATTTTATTAAAATATTGGATAATTTTGGACATTTAATTAAAAATATAAACCGTAAAGCCCGGGTTAAGATGCCGAATTACGCAGTTTTGACGCGTAATCAAAAGCACACACACAGCTCCAAAAACCTTCTGCCAGCACACACACACAACTTGTTTTTTACTTCAGCTACTTTCAGTCCTACAATCCCCAATCACACACATGACTAGTATTTGAATTGCATGGCTAGGTCACACAAAGGACCCAACCCAGCTTCCTTTTTGTTGTTGTTGTGTTTTGTCTTCATTTTGCTTGCACCTTACACACACTTTTTGTTGACCCTATTGGTCACATCCCGTTTTGATCATGACAAATACCTTGATATTTAATGTCTATCAAATTTGTGTGCAGGTTTATATTATCGGATCATATGCTGGCACATGAGAAGACTTGAAGACTAGAGACCCTAAAGACTCATTGTAATTTATATTTTGTGTAATTTGGGTCTGTAATAGTAATATAGGAACAGTCTGTAATAATTACAGCATGTCATGCATGTAGGAACTAAAGATCAAGATCGTAGTTTGACCTTAGGGATCACCCTTCGGTCGACCGACACGGGACTTTTTCAACAAGAAAAATGACCTTAGATCAACCCCTAGGTCCTTGCACAACATTTAGCAAAGTCCCCAATATCACTCTTCATATAAGGGAAATTAAATTTGGCTAAAATGGTCCTTAAATTGAAAAGGTTGAGAGGGTTTGGGCGACTGAACCCAAGCCATGTAAAACGACTCGGGCGATCAAACAAGTCAGCATGTTGACTTCATGTTTCGGGCACCCGAACCTATATTGAGCGTATCTCCCTCGGGCACCCGAACCTGTGTTAGGTTCCTTTTCAACTACCTAGGTGCCTGAATGATCACGTTCAAAATGGGCTCGGGCGACCGAATATGCTGGCTCAGTTTACCGAACTTGGAACCGAGCACCCCAAACCTATGAACATTTAGCTATTGACTTTGGTTCAGCCAATCGGTACTCAATTTGGGCACTTGAACCATTAAATAATGGTTTTGTGACTGATTCTATTCGGGTACCTGAACCTCAGGCTAGGCACCCGAACCTCTTGGGTTAAAATATTTTTACTGATTTTTTAAAATAGGTAAAATGGGTTAATTTCATTAAACTTGTTTTAAACTTTTCTAATTATCCCCATTTAGTTCCCAACGGTAAAAAAAATCCTCTTTGCCTATAAATTCTTGTTCATTTGTAATAATTAGCAAGGATTTAGAAAAGTTGATTAAAGCCAAACTCTCTGAAATTCAAAAATCCTTCTTTAGCCTATAATACTCCAAAACACCCATACACTTCATTTTCTTAGATCTTTCAAGTGTTGTGAGTATTTCTAAAGTGTTTGTGTCTAATCTAGCCTGCTTATACTCTCACTAGATTATATTGATTGTTTGATTTTATTGAGAGTAGAAGCATCAATTTCTTCCACTGGTTTAACTTGATAAATCTTGTGTGGGAAGACTTAAAAGGTTCTGGTTCTTGCATTGTTATTGCAAGACACCTAAGCCTATATTTTTGTGTGCAAAAATAATTTTCAAAGCTTGTTTTCAAACAACTTTTGTGCTTGCTACATTGAAGAAAATATTTTTGAGTTTGTTTGAATATTATTGCTAACATCTTTAAAACCTTAATGTGACATTGAGATTTAGTTTATCTGGTTTTCAAAGAATAGCTTGTTTGATACATTCTTGTGCTTGATTGTTTATAGACATAACCTTGAGTGTTGATTGCACAAATAGAGCACCGAGCTTATAGTTCTTACATGTTTGGTGTGGATTGATTATTACTTGTGCATATTGTAGCACATATTTGCTTAGTGTGAGAAGCATATTTTCATGTACGCAAAAATTGTATTACACATTTTTTGTATTCCAGGCACGGGCATGAAGAGGGAAACTAATCCTATTGAATAGTCCCGGATTGGATTAGACTCGATTAGGAAAGTTAGGTGCACTATCCTGGTAAGGTGTAGATTGAGGCCAGCCCCGCTAATGTACCTGGTTGTAACTGGTGCTGCTCCACCCATTAAGTGAGCATTACTGGAATCCTCGGGCTTGCGAGCTAGAGGCGGGGACGTTGGCAGTATTGGCCGAACCCAGATAACATATCATGTGTTTGTTTATATTTCTGCACTTTATATTTACCACATGTGTATGTTATAGTGTGAATGATGTGCATGATTTAAATTCCGCATATTATACTTATCTGGGCATTTGGAACTACATAGACAGACCCTAGGTTGTGATTTTACTGTTGGTATTTAGGTCAAACCTAGGAAAAAGTTTTAAATTCCAATTCACCCCCCTCTTGGGAATACACCAAAGCTAACAATTGGTATCAGAGTCTCGTGGCATTGACTTAATCATTTTTTCTAAATGATCGAGATGGCTCATCATATTGGTGTATCCCCATTCGAAAAGGGACAGTCACCTACTTGTCCTCCATTATTTTGTGGTATCGATTACACTTCCTGGAAAATTAGAATGACCATAACTGGAGGGTATCACTTGTGACTGCTAGAGGAAGTTGTGCCCAAATAAATGAAAATGATTTTAACATGATTAATTCTAATGCCATGGATATATTATACTGTGCTTTAGAGTCTAATATTTTGCTTGAGATTTTGGCATGTGTAAGTGTAGGTGCAAAGGATATCTGGGATGAACTTGAAAGAAAATATGGAGTGACCCAAGAGAAAGAGATCACTCCTCTGGATGCTCCAAGTTTAAAAGATCAGGAGGAGGTAAATCATGAGCATGTAGCATTTATAGTCAGTGAGGTATATGATTCTCACTCTATCTCTTTTGATGACCCCTGTTGTGAATGTTGCTATATAACATTTACTGAATCTAATGATAAATCGATTGATGATTCCTGTGCTGAATGCTATGTTGTGTTACATACTGAATCATCTATTGAACATAATGATAATTATGTTAATAGTGCATGTGATGATTCATCTGTTGATTCCTGTAATATATTTTGTGATGAATCTTCAAATGTTTCTTATGATGATGATGGTATGAATGCATGAAATGATTCATATTTTATTTTGTTTGATAAATCCCGTGATGAATCATTGGATGAGATGCCTTCATGTGGAAAACTATAAAAGACTTCATTTAAAATGCATAGAATTCTAATTGAGATATCAAAGAAGAAAAATTTTTTGAAAAATGAAAATGAAAAGGTGGCAAAGCACTTAATGATTTGAAAGAATATCAAGCCACCCTAGAAAGGAGAAAAATTGAGAAGGTTTTGAAAATCATTTGTTTAGAAAGAAAAATTAAAAATTATTCTAAAATGTTTTTCAAATCCTCAAATGAGAAAGATAACCTAAACAACTCCTTTGGACTTAAAAAGAAAATTCTTTTCAAAAAGGATTCAGGTTATTTGCATAAAACCAATAGTCTAGCCTCTTTGAGGAAAAATTGAATAAATAAGTACAATCTTTTATGTATATTCATTACCTGCTTATTTTGAAAAACTATGTGGCACATATGGTTTAATTGCTTACTTAGAAGTGCCAGAGGCTTAGAAAAGGAAATGAAATGGATAATCAACAAAGAAAACCCCGTAGGACTTAAGGAAATACGGATTCAAATTGAAATTATCTTCTAATTAATTTTTCCTTAGTTTCTAGGTTTAGGGGTTGTAATGACTCTAGGTTTAGGAAGTGGTACATGCTTAAAATTCCAAATCTTAGTACATGTATTCACTATACACTATTGCTATACTAAGATCAATTGAGAATCAAGCCAATCTGTAGGTCCAAGTATACAACCAATATGAAATTAATAGAAATTTAACTGTTAAGAGTATTTATTCTTTACTTCGTCTCATAAGCTCTCAAATCATTAAATCATATCCTTTAGAGCTTCATATCCTTAGAGATGAGTTGAATGGCTGAGTTGGTTGCACTAGGTCTCAATCTAGATGGATGTATAAAATTTAAGTAGACCTATGCACATGCAGTTTAAGTTCAAAGCCATTCAAATTTGTGCTTCTCACACGTATTGAGATTCATAAGAAAAGAGGCAAAGTAGGATTATGTTTATGAAGAATACTGACTATGACTTTTTGGTCCATTAAAGCCTATACATTCAAAGCCAAGCTAAAATCATTGAAAATCTTATAACCTTGGCTAAAGAAAGTAGATAATTAAGAAAAGGCATAAAATGAATAAGTGCATAACTTAGGGGGAGCTTTTATCCTTCATATCTATATAAATTAAAATGCTCTTATATTCTTATATCATTTATGTCTTTATGCCTATATGTTTATAGCATTACAACACTATCCAAGATTCAATGAATGGTTATAATCTCTTTAATGGATAGTTTATGTTTTTTTGCACGAACTACTATTGAGCTATATTGGATATCTTGAGTTGATTATACTATTGGATAACATGCTCGTGTTGAAAGCCTCTTGTATGGAGGATGCAGTTGATGTGTAATTACATGCTGGTAGTGGATATAGGTTCTCGTGTGCCTTGAATTGAATTATAAACTGCTTGATTGAACCTATCAGGTATAGGTTTTATGGGAAAATGTCCGATTTACGGACGACATGCTGCCGAAATTTCGACAGAAATTTCCCAACATAAAACCTTGTCCAAAGATGATTATAATAAAATTAATGTTAAAATATTTTTGAAAGGATGAGTGAAAACTCAAATAGATAATTAAACTTCATCCTAGCATAATCATTAATCGTTTAGAAAGGCTTAGATCCATCCCTTTAGGAAGCGCATAAATGACCGATATGCATCACTTTCGTCTACTGAATTATTGAGGCTCTTATGAAATCCCTGAACATTATATCTTGCACTTGAATTTTATGGTTTGATAATGTTATTAGGTCATGAACATTATTGCATGTCTTAATATATACTCTCTGATGCATCTATGCTCTATAGGGACAACTATACTAATCAAGTGACAAATGTAATTGACAAATACTCAGTATAGTTGATTTTAAAGATTTGGATTAATGGCTTATACTACTGCATAATGAAATTAATCTTTGGTTAGTATAAGTTGTTAAAGAATCTAAACATGTACTCAAATTGATAGGGGGAGCATCTAAACATAAATTCTTAGTTTGTTTTGCTCACAAATTTTTTAGCTTAGATCTATTGTGAACTCATTGTGACATGTGACTGAATGAAATGTTTTTATTGAAAGTCATAATCTGAAGCATGTTTATATTGCCATAGTTGTTTGTATTTGCCATATGATTTTGCATGTGATTGTTAAAATTTTAGGATTATTATGGTTGTGGTTTTCTGGTTATATTTTAGTATGTGCTTCATTGACAAACTAGAAAATTTGTGCTTACTTGTTTTAAACTAAATCATTTTTAGCAAGCACTCCCAGTATATCTTGACAATATCATAAGGGGGAAATATATTTATACATATATATCGATTTACATATACTTTTTGGCAAGAAACATTCTCAAAGCTTAAAATTTTTTATGTCTTGTCTTATTACTTATATATATACTCTTTTGAAATGCATAGCTGGTTCGGTAACTTCACATGAAATGCATACGAACTAGTTAGACTACTTTTATGCTCAAACCTTCAATTTGGTATCATATACTATGTGCTGTCAAATCTTTCACGGGTCTAATGATATGATTTAAATTGCTATGGTTTGTGGATAATTCTGGTCTAATTATGTTTGTTATGTCCTTTGAACTTTTTAAATGACTAGTTATACAGTTTGTGTGCTTAATTGCTATATTTCATACTTTATGAGGTTATCTCTGTCATTCATTTCGTATTATATGACCATTCATATCTCTTGGATGATTGAGTGTTATATCTCTGCTTATTATATTGATCATACTAGACTGTTTGAGTTGAGTCAATTATTATAAATCATTTGTTGAACTCAATCAGGTCATTTCTATACATATATTCTTTTGGGAAATGTTCTATTTTAAAACGGCATGCTGTCAAATTTTTTAAAAGTTTTCCCAAAACCATATTTGCATTTGAATGATAATTATCTTTTATTTGCCTATATACTTAAGTGCTTTATCTAGGCCCTTTTTGCTATTGCCAAAAGGGGGAGAAGTAGACAAGTATTTGTCATTATCAAAAAGGGAGAGATTATTGACCCTATTGGTCACATCCCGTTTTGATCATGACAAATACCTTGGTATTTAATGTCTGTCAAGTTTGTGTGCAGATTTATATTATCAGATCATATGCTGGCATATGAGAAGACTTGAAAACTAAAGACCCTGAAGACTCATTGTAATTTATATTTTGTGTAATTTGGGCGTATAATAGTAATATAGGAACGGTCTGTAATAATTAATGCATGACATGCATGTAGGAACTAAAGCTCAAGACCGTAGTTTGACCTTAGGGATCACTCTTCAGTCGACCGACACTGGATTTTTTCTACAAGAAAAATTACCTTAGATTGACCCCTAGGTCCTTGCACAACACTTAGCAAAGTCCCCAACATCACTCTTCATATTAGGGAAATTAAATTTGGCTAAAATGGACCTTAAATTGAAAAGGTTGAGAGGGTTCGGGTGACTGAATCCAAGCCGTGTAAAAAGCCTCGGGCCCGAACAAGTCAACATGTTGACTTTATGTTTCGGGCACCTGAACCTATATTGAGCGTATCTCCCTCGGGCACTCAAACCTATGTCAGGTTCCTTTTCAACTACCCGAGCACCCGAACGATCAAATTCAAAATGGGCTCGGGCGACCGAGTATGCTGGTTTGGTTAATTGAACTTGGAACCGGGCACCCGAACCTATGAACATTTAGCTACTGACTTTGGTTCAGCTAGCCGGTTCTCAATTCAGGCACCCGAACCATTAAATAATGATTTTGTGACTAAGTATCGGGCACCTGAACCTCTCGGGTTAAAATATTTTTACTAATTTTTTAAAATGGGTAAAATGAGTTAATTTCATTAAACTTGTTTTAAACTTTTCTAATTATCCCTATTTAGTCCCCAACGGTCAAAAAATCCTCCTTGCCTATAAATACCTATTCATTTTTCATAATTAGTAAGGACTTAGAAAAATTGATTATGGCCAAACTCTCTCAAATTCAAAAATCCTTCTTTAGCCTATAACACTCCAAAACACCCATACACTTCATTCTCTTAGATCTTTCAAGTGTTGTGAGTATTTCTAAAGTGCTTGTGTCTAATCTAGCCTGCTCATACTCTCATTAGATTATATTGGTTATTTGATTTTATTGAGAGTAGAAGCATCAAGTTTTTCCACTGATTTAACTTGATAAATCTTGTGTGGGAAGACTTGGAAGGTTGTGGTTCTTGCATTGTTATTGCAAGACACCTAAGCCTATATTTTTGTGTGCAAAAATAATTTTCAAAGCTTGTTTTCAAACAACTCTTGTGCTTGTTACATTGAAGAAAATTTTTTTGAGTTTGTTTGAATATTATTGCTAACATCTTTGAAACTCTAATATGACATTGATATTTAGTTTAACTGGTTTTCAAATAATAGCTTGTTTGATACACTCTTGCCCTTGATTGTTTATAGACATAACCTTGAGTGTTGATTGCACAAATAGAGCACCGAGCTTATAGTTCTTACATGTTTGGTGTGGATTGATTATTACTTGTGCATATTGTAGTACATATCTGCTTTGTGTAAGAAGCATATTTCTGTGTACGCAAAAATTGTATTACACATTTATTGTATTCCAAGCAAGGGTCTGAAGAGGGAGACTAACCCTGTTGAATAGTCCCAGATTGGCTTCGACCCGGTTAGGAAAGTTAGGTGCACCATCTTGGTAAGGTGTAAGTTGAGGTCAGCCCCTCTAATTGACGTGGTTTGTAATCGGTGCCGCTCCACCTGTTAAGTGAGCATTAGTGGAATCCTCGGGCTTATGAGCTAGAGGCAGGGATGTAGGCAGTATTGGCCGAACCCCAATAACGTATCGTGTGTCGGTTTATATTTTCGTGCTTTATATTTATCACACGTGTATGTTATAGTGTGAATGATGCGCAAGATTTAAATTCCACATATTATACTTATCTGGGCATTTGGAACTGCATGGACAGACCCTAGGTTGTGAATGTACTACTATTATTTAGGTTGAACCTGGGAAAAAAATTTTAAATTCCAATTCACCACTCTCTTGGGAATACACCAAACACTCTTCTTTTCAAAGCCAACTCACGAGAGCTTCACAAACGACCCTTTTCACTTATGCATGTACACGCGAAGCCTCTAGTGCCTAACCCATCCTTATTGAAGTCTAGTGCACACATAGCCTTTATTTAAAGTTCCATTCCCCACAAGGCCTAATCCCATTCACGTGGCTTGCATGGGTCTCATCTTCACATACAGGCGACGTCTCCTTGTCAGGTACATAGTCTGGTTTCACATACTTCAATTTTTAATTTTTTTAAAAAATAATCCTTCAATAACAAAGCACGAAGGTTCGGAAATTTTTCGACAAAAATGGAATAATTATCTTAAATTATAGTGACATTTAATTAATGCATTTAAATACTTAATTACGAAACTTTGATGCGTAATCACACCCCCCAATTAACGTATTGCTAGTCTCTAGCAAATAACGTGAACACAATCAGACCAGGGGAGTAGCAAACTTTATTCCAATACTTAGGAAAACCACATGCCATAAAATATGCTTAATGAGTTTAGGAACACAGGACACAGATTAATCCAAATTAAGTATCAACTGAGATATTTATACATCATTTAGTAAAACAACCAAGACAATGGAATGTAACAAAGCTCACGTGTACAAAAGAGAATCAAAATTCCAAGATTGACCACCAGCAAACACCAATGGTTTCAAACACAACAATTAATCCGAGACAACCACATTGTGATGACCTGCTTAATTTCCACATTTTTTTTAAAATATAATAATAAAATCAATATCACATATCTCATATTCTCAGCTCAGCAGATCATAATATACCTGAACCCGTGGGTACCAGGGATAAATCAGAACAACCAACGGAAGCCTAGGCAGTAGGAAACATGCAATCATATACATCTCAATACCATATATCACAATGTACTAGAGTCACTAGAATCACTGTATTTCAATATATACATCCCGAAAATCATATCTAGGGACATTTCCCACAAAATCTAACTGTCCCTACAAAATTTACCCTTCAAAAAGGGCAGATAAACAACACTATATCAGCAGGGCTTTTCCTGCTCTCCTATCTGGGGCTCCTGAAAAGTTTATAAATTTTAGGGGTGAGACACCTCTCAGTAAGGGAAATAAACTAATACCAGTATGTGGCAACATGAGTATTCTATGTTCTACATATATCATACATAACATATTCAGTAACTGTTTGTCAAATCTGGGAAAACATATATATTATCAAATCATGGTAGACCATACTGCATTTTCATAAACATATTTCATCTCATATAATGATAATAAAAAAACATCCTTGGTAGGTTAGATGGCTGTTGTCATGTATTACCCCCACATGACTGGGTTGTGTGGCCCGAAGGCCGGACTTGACAATGGTTGGCCGACCACTGCCAAGTCAAACGTACAGTCTGTAAGTCTGATGGGTTTGCCTGACCTGGTCCGTACACCAGGGGCGATCACACACACTTCTTAAAAATCACATTGACCATCCAATCTCACACCACTCCGTAGAGCGGCGTTAACACAAATATCATGATCACGAAGACCATGGACACATAGCAATAGTACTGTGCAAGTGCTAGCCTAGACCAAGCCAACCAGGTTCTGATATCATATAGTATATATTGAAACTGTGATACATGGATATCTCATATCATAAATTTTCACATCAATCATATCATTTTTCATATATATATATATATATATATATATATATATTAGAAAAATCATCGGTCTGTATGTCGGTATTTCACATTTTACCATAGCTCGGCCCGTACGCCAGTAATCATAGCACAGCCCGTACCTTGGCAATCACATTCATAGTTCGGCCCATACCCCAACAAATCATATTATAGCACAGCCTATACGCTGGAAAATCACACACATAGCACGGCTTGTATGCCGACAAAATACATAAAAATCTCAGCCCGTATGCCGGTTTTCCATTATGAAAATCCGTATTATTCACACACTCCCAGAAAATAGTATTTCATAACAATTTATACTCATGCCACACTAACAGATTTTCACATATTCAACATACCATCATTTTCAACAGTATTTTTTCCAAATATATAAATCATATATAAATATATTATTTGCTAAAATCGAATGCTATATATACATATACATTTCCTTAAAAAGAACTAGCTTAGTTTATCCCCTTACTTGATTCCTGAAAAGCCCCTAAGAAAATCTACCCCACTCTCGTACGGTTCTCAACTCAACACCCTGAAAATAATATTTCCCAAAACTAAAGTTCAGTATTTTTAAGCGTATAATACTTTGCTCAACTATCAAAAATCCAAATATTGAGTAGAAAGCCTTACCTTGGATTTGGGATGGTTTCCACCTTACTTTTACCTACGATCCGCTCTGGCAGATTCAGAGAGAACTTCCCCAGGAGCATCGTGGTGACTTCGGATTGTCGATCCAGTGAAGATCTAGCTCGAAATTGACAAAAGAGAGAGAGAGGACCGAAGGGGAGAGAGAGAGAGAGGAGAGAGATTTCTTACTTATGAAGTAAATTTCCATATTTTTCTATTTATAGGACAGTGGATTTTGTTCACGAACCACGTCATTTGTTGACAAATCCTTACATAATTTCATTAATGAAATTCAGTTCTCGTCGACGAAATTCAGTCGGCTCAGAATGCCTCTCGGTACTTCTTCGTGAATGAATCCCCTTGTGCCTTTGTTGACGAATCCCCTGTGTTCGTTGACGAATCTTCTTATGCCTTCGTCGACGAATCCCCTGTGTTCGTTGACGAACGTGAAGCGTTCGTCGAAGAAGTCGACTGCCTCCTTCTGTTTCTGTTTCCATTCCCTTTTCTTTTATTGTTTAAATACCATTTTAAATTTGGGTCGTTACACGCATGGTCTTACTCTAATTCAAAACCATTGTACTGGCGTCTTTCACAATATTACACTTTAAAAGGCATCCACTTTCTTGATTAGTTAGGACCCTGGTAGTAGGTCACGCTACTACACTTTAAAAAGGTAACCACTTTTTTGTTTAGTTAGGACTCCTATAATAGGTAGCCCTTCCCAATACACAATTATTTCCATCTTTTTATTCCTTTTTTTTTTTCTTTTTTTTTTCTTCTTTTTGCAACCGATCCTTGGCTTGTTTCTTGTTTCCATTTGCTTCAAACTTTTTTTTTTTTATAAGCCATTAGGATATGGTTCATTAGAGTCCCAAAAAATTGAAATGTACATCAACCAGAAATGATCTGGGGTAGTCTTTCTTTGTCTTCTAACCTGTGAAGTGTGTGTATCAGAACTTCCAATATCCTTCTCTTGGTTATAACTAAATAAAATGGACAAAGCTGTCTTTTGATTTAAACTTTGATTGCACTACATCCTACATGTTCCATAAACTCAAAAAGAAAAAAAAAAAAAAATTGGGCATGTAACGTTCACAATTAAGGAATTCAGCATGTTTTGAGCTCAATAACAATATTTCCCAAATATGGAAAAAGGTAACATACAAACATCTATAATATGCAAATATCACATTAAAACTCATCTAGTGGAAAAACACAATATCACATGCAAATTATCTCTCTCCCCCCCCCCCCCCCAACTAAAATCAGACTTTGTCCTCAATGTGAAAGCACATGGGAAATGGAAAGGGTTTGCATAGGGGAAACAAACGAACAGGAAAAAAAAAAAGAACAATAGAGAGTCACAACCAACAAACATAGTAGAAAAAGAAAAGAAAGATGCAAATAAGAACAAATGAAAAGAAAAGAAAAAGAAAGACAGTAAAAGAGAAAGGTCAGAGGGCTCCCCTAGGGTCTTACAGGAGCAAGACCTCTTCATGTGGATCAAATAGAGTCATGAAAGGCTTGATACGCTGTCCATTGACTGTGAAGCTATTGTCACTCTTTGGATCTACAATTTATACCACGCCATGAGAGTGAAATTTTTTGACAATGTACGGGCCACCCCATCGGGATTTCAATTTCCCAAAAAACAAATACAGTCTAGAGTCATAGAGAAGCACTTGCTGAGTAGGGAAAAGTTGTTTGTCTTTGATTTTCCTATCATGCAGCAACTTCATCCGCTCCTTTTCTAAATGGGCATTTTTGTAAGCTTCCCTCCTAGATTCTTCAAGCTCACATACCTGCAATTTCCTTAAACCTTTGGCATCGTCAAGTGAAAAGTTAATCTTCTTTATAGCCTATAAATCACGATGCTGAATCTCAACAGGTAAATGAAATGCCTTACTGTAAACTAACCTGCAAGGAGATATCCCTAAATTCAACTTGAATGCAGTTCGGTAGGCCTAGAGTGCATCAACAAGTTTTTCTGACTAGTCTTTTTTATTAGGATGCACCGTTTTCTCAAGTATGATTTTGATCTCTCTTTTGGCCAACTCAGCTTGACCATTAATCTGAGGGTGGTATGGAGCAGAGACCTTATGGATCACTCCATACTTTTGCATGAGTTTTTCAAAAGGTTTGTTACAAAAGTGCAACCCTTCATCACTAATGATCGCCTTGGGCATGCCAAAATGTGCAAATAACTCCTTGAGAAAATGGATGACAACCCTGTGGTCATTTGTTCTACAAGATATAGCTTCCACTCATTTGAGACATAATCCACAACAACTAAAATGTAAGAATGCGCGAAAGAGTTTTGGAATGGTCTTATAAAGTCAATTCCCCAATAGTCAAAAATTTTAAGAGTCAAAATGAGAGACAGGCATTTCATTCTTTGCTGTGATTTTCCTTAATTTCTGACAAGCCTCATAGGTTTTACAAAAATTATTAACATCTTTACACATAGTAGGCCAGTAGAGTCCACTTTGTAAAATTTTTGAAACAGTTTTCTTTGTAGCAAAGTGGCCTCCACATGCTCCACTATGACAAAAATGCATCATAGAAGTAAATTCATCATCGGGCACACATCTGCAAACCAATTGATTAGAATAATATTTAAATAAATATGAATTATCAAAATAGTAGTGTCATACCTCTACAAGGAATTTATGCTTGTCTTGAGTTACCCAATGGTCTGGCATTCGGTCGATGACAAGGTAGTTCACAATATCAGCAAACCGAGGAGCGCGTGACACTGCAAAAAGATGCTCATCAGGAAAATCATCATTTAAGGGAGAAAGGGATACAAATATATCAGGTAGCTGCAAACGAGAAATATGGTCAGCTACAACATTTTCTACTCCCTTTTTATCTCAAATAGTAATGTCAAACTCCTGAAGCAGTAGAATCCATCTGATCAACCTGGGCTTAGCAACTTTTTTTGCCAACAAATATTTCAGAGTAGAGTGATCAGTAAAAATAATAACAAGAGATCCAATGACATAAGAACGAAATTTTTATAAGGCAAACACAACAGCCAATAACTCCTTCTCAGTGGTGGTATAATTTTTTTGAGCATCATTCAAGGTACGACTTGCATAATAGATGACAGATGGCGTGTTATCAAATCTTTAACCAAGAATGGCCCCAAGAGGAAATCACTAGCATCATTTATAATCTCAAATGGCAAGTCCCACCAAGGGGGTTACATAATGGGTGCATGGTCAAATTTTTTTTCAGTGTCCCAAAAGCATGTTGGCATGCATCAGTCCATAAAAATTCAATCTCAGTTTGCAATAAAGAACACAGTGATTTAGCAAAACTACTGAAATTTTGAATGAAAGCCTATAGAAGTCGGCATGCCCAAGGAAAGAACAGATATCCTTCACTGTCTTAGGGATAGGTAATTGGGAAATCAACTCTACCTTGGCTCTATCGACCTCTATACCACGCTCAGAAACTAAATGGCCAAATACCAAACCACTACTTACCATAAACTGACACTTTTCCCAATTCAACAACAAGTTCTTTTCTTCACATATATTTAGGATAGGTATCAAAAGACTTACCAAACACAGAAAAATCATCCATGAAAATTTCACACATCTCATCCAACATGTTAGAGAAAATACTCATTATGCAGCGCTGGAAAGTAGCGGGTGCATTGCATAATCCTAATGGCATCCTGCGAAAGGCGTAAGTACCAAATGGGGCAAGTGAAGGTGGTCTTCTTTTGATCCTATGGTGCTAAGAAAATTTGATAATACCTAGAAAAACCATATAGAAAACAATAGAAAGCATTACCAACTACTTTTTCGGGTATCTGATCTAGGAAGGGTAATGGGAAGTGATCTTTTTGGCTAACCAAATTTAATTTACGATAATCAATGCACATTCTCCAACCCGTTACTTTTCTAGATGGGATCAACTCTCCACTACCATTCTCAATGATGGTCAAACCAGATTTTTTTGGTACTACCTGCGTCGGGCTTACCCATTTGCTACAGGAGATAGGATAGATGATGTCAGTAGGTAATAATTTCAACACTTCTTTCTTTACCACTTCTTTCATGGTTGGATTCAATCTTCGTTGCGCATCATGAACTGGTCTTGCACATCCTTCTAGAAAGATGTTATGAGTACAGATTGCAGGATCAATACCCTTGATGTCTCCAATAGTCTAACCTATTGTTCCTCGATGCTACCTTAATACTTGCAATAACTCAATTTCCTACTTCAAAGTAAGATGAGAAGAAATTACCATAGGGAATGTGCCCTCAGTTGGGCCCAAAAAAACGTACTTCAAGTCCTCAGGTAGTGGCTTCAACTCAAGTGTAGGGACTTCTTGCTCCGATGAGTTCATGACTTCTGGTAAGTCAAAAGCTTCAAAAGTTGGCTTACGCCAACTACTTATATAACCTGCATCTAACAACCGAGGGAAACCATCTATCTTTGTGCATTTCCCCTCTAATTCTGTCAACTCTCCAGGCAAAGGAGTTGTCTCATAAAAAACATCAAGCTACTCGGGAGAGTCATTCTCAAATCCAATGTCAAAATCAAACACTGATAACAACTCTAAAATATCAAAATCATCTATCACATCAACTGCATGTACCTCGGAGTCATCACAACCACTTGGAATCTTGCAAGCATTGAACATGTTCATCTCCAATGTCATATTTCAGAATGTGAGCTTCAGTACTCCACGTCGACAATTGATCAACGCATTGGAGGTGGCAAGGAATGGGCATCCAAGTATGATGGGTGCATGGGAAATGGTGGAGATAAGCTGCTGCATATCCAAAATCACAAAGTCCACCGGGTAGTAAAATTTGTCGACTTGAACCAATACATCCTCAATAACACCCCGTGGTACCTTCATGGATCTGTCAGCCAACTATAGGAAAATAGAGGTCTTCTTCAGCTCACCTAACCCCAGTTGCTCATATATCGAGAATGGTAGCAAGTTCACACTGTTCCAAAAATCAAGTAGATCTCTTCCAATGCGAGATTCACTGATCATAATGAAGATGGTGGGAGAACCAGGATCTTTGAGTTTCTGAGGAGTTTCACTTAATATCAACACACTAACCTGCTCTGTCAAGAAAGCCTTCTTCTTTACATTCAATTTCCTCTTCATTGTGCACAAGTCCTTCAAAAATTTTTCATACGAAGGAACCTACTGTATGGCATCCAGAAGTGGAATATTAATCTTCACCTGCTTGAAGATCTCCTGAATCTTAGCATGGTATTTGTTCTTCTGGCCAGCTGTCAACCTCTGAGGATAGGGTACCACAGGTCGGTACTCCTTACTAGTCTCAGCCTCCACATCGGCTGACTTCTTCAATTCTGGGCTTACTTCCTCTGATTTCTTTTGGGCCTCATCTGCCTTAATAGCTACTTCTGATGTCGGGGCAACTATTTGCCTCTCAGTGGATATCTCAGGTCGGGAGACTTCTTTCCCACTTCTCAAAGTAATGAAGGCTTTTGCTGTCTCAATAGAATCCCCTGAAACATTATGTACTGGCTGCTATTGATGCCGGTATACCTAAGGATTAGGTTGAGGCTGTGCTTGGAATTTCTTTTTATCCAAGGTACTCAACTGTGTACTTATCTTATTAATGGTGCCTTGCAGTTCATTATTAGTTGTGGCTTGAATTTGCATGAATTGTTGAAGAGTATCCTTAAGAGACCTTTTTGGTGGAATGGGTGCTATATTAGATGTAAATTCTGGAGGTCAGTAGTGCTAACAAATCAGATGTGGCTGATACGGGTGTTGAGGCAGTGGTGCACAAGACTAGGAAGGTTGCTGAAACTGTGAAGAAGATTGACTAACCTGATCATTCCTTCATGAAAAATTTGGGTGATTCCTCCATCCTGGATTGTAAGTGTTTGAGAAAGGCTGATTGGGAGCTCTGCTAACCCAATTTGCTGACTGGATCTGATCAGACCTACTCTCCTGCACTACCTTCATGATAGGACAATCTTGGGCCTTATGGCTAGAATTGGCGCATAGAGAACACACCTTAACTAATTTTGCCACTTTCACCTTCTTTAACTCCATAACCTCTACCCTCCTAGCGAATACAGCAATACGAGCCCGTACATCAGTTTCCTTCTTTACCTCATATTTACCTCCACCACCAATTGCCCTGAGAGGTTGCACCGCCATTGATGCCCTATCAGATCGTGTATTCCATTGTTGTGCACTTTTAGCTAAGTAATCGAAGAATTCTAGTGCCTCATCTAGTTTTTTGTTGAAGTACTCCCCATTACACATAGTCTGAGCAAACTGTTTATAGTCAGGAGTGAGGGTAGTGTAGAAATAATTTACCAGCCTCCAAGACTCAAACCCATGATGCGGATAGATATTTATTAGCTCTTTGAACCTTTCTCAATAAGCCTAGAAGGTCTCATCACCTCTCTACATAAACTGACTAATTTGCTCCTATAGGAACCAGGTTCTCTAGAAAGGAAAAAAATTATGTAATAACTCACGCTGCACGTTAGTCCAATCAGAAATAAAGTTAGGTCTTAGAGAATTAAACCATATCTTCGCTTTATCCTTCAAGAAAAAAGGAAATAAATGAAGCTTAATGTATTCATCAGTTCCTAATCTAGTAATGAAGGTAGTACATGCCAACTCAAAATCTGTCAGATGCTGATAAGGACTCCCAGAATCCATCCCGTGGAGCTGAGGTATTACTGACAATATACCATGCTTAATTATGAAATTTGGTGCATTATTTGGCAAAGCAATACAGGATGGTGTGGTGGTGCGCATAAGCTGCAAAAAGTCTTTCAAAGTGTGTGGTGCAGGTGGAGGTGTAGGTGGATGTTCAGCCATAGTTTCCTCAAAATTTTCTTCAAAAAGGTCACTTAAAATCAATTTTAGTGTCCTCACTTACAATAGAAATAGGAAACCTACTACCTGTATTAGGTGACATTTTGTATAACCCATGTGAAATATCTCTAACCCAAGGTATCAAACATCAACCCAAATAGCAGACAGTAAGCAACATAGCAGCAGACAAACATAATCAAAATTTGTTTGTTTGTTTTTTTTAAATATTATATTTTTTTTGTGTTTTTAAATTATGATAAAAATCAAAATAAATGGAGAAACACTAGTTTGAAACTAATTCTTGTACTCCCCGGCAATGACGCCAAAAACTTGACTCACTTCTAAAAATAAGTAGCACTATGGCTATCCCAAGTATAGGAGTTATGTCATGTAATAATTAGCCCAAACAAGTCAGATCGTCTCCTCAAGGAATGCAGATTAGTTTTAAACTAGCACAAAATAGGAAAAAAAAAATACGAAAACAATTTTACTGAACATGGTTCAGATTCGGTTTCTTTGGGGGTTTGAAATATTTATGACGGAATTGAAATGATGCAAAACCTAAACTAAAAATTTAACTTGTGTAAGACCAACCAAACAACTCACTAATTCAACAAAGATAAACTAAAATTAAACCTCAACAATGACTTAAGATTAAACACCCAACTCAATACAATGATAACTTGAATGAATTATAAAGATCATGCAATGTCTCAACAAAATAAAAATAAACTAAACTAAACAATAAGTAAAGCTCAACTAAATAAATAAAATAAAACTAACAATAGATAAACTCAAACAACTCTTAAATAACAAAAAATAAATTTAAACTAATTAAAGCTCCAACAAGATATTTAACATGACATTGACTAGAACAAAACAACTAAACACTCAGAAAGGAAAGAGAGAGAATGAGGGAGAGACTAAAACAAATATTAGTTTCAACATTAACTTTAAATAAGGGCAAGGTAAACTCAATAACAAAAATAATCAATAAATATTAATTTCTACAATGACTTCAAAATAAAAAAGAGACAAACTGAATTTAATAATATAAATAACCCAAGAAGAATTTAATTTCAACAATTACTTAAAAGAAGCACTGAACTTAACAATTTAAATAATCTAAACAAGTACTTAAATTCAAAAAGAGAGAGAGAGAGAGAGAGAGTAAAAGCAAATAATATAAATAATCCAAATATAAGTTAAATTCAACAATGAAATTAAATAAAATAAAGATAATTAAATTTAATAATACTCCAACAATTGTTAAAATAACACCAAGAGAGAGAGAGAGGGCGAAAGAGAGAGAGAGAGAGAGAGAGAGAGAAAGAGAGAGAGAGCAATGGAAGAGGAAGTAGGCTGCTGTGAAGATGAGGAGAAGCTTGGGTCTCCCTTGTGTTTAGCTGCGGCACAAATCCCAAGGTTAGCAAGAAGCTTCCCACACGCAACACAACACTCCCCCAGAAACCCTAGTGATAGCTTTACCGTGATCCCATGAGGGGGGTGAATTGGTACTTTTAAAATTTAAGCCCTAGGTAAGTATCCTAATAGAAGTATATTCACAACCCTATGGTCAATCTAGTGCAAGTAATGTAAATCAGTTATAATATGTACCAGAAATTAGATAGAGCAATCTAATTAACAACACATGCACCAGAAAGCAATAAAGGAGAGTGACACGCAAAAGTATTATCGAGGTTCGGTAAATTGCCTACGTCCCCGCCTTGGCTAACAAGCACAAAGATTATCACTATACTTGCTCACTTAAACGGTTGGAGTGGCATCTAAACAAACCAGGTCAATTGGCACAGGGCTGACCTCAACCTTTATAACCAATCCTTACCGGACTGGATTACCGCCCCCTCAGGCCACGCTAGGAAATACAACAGTATTCTCTCAATCATATAGTACAGTGATTATGCTTTCACGTAAAGCAAATATGTACCCAATACGCGCATTGACATACACATCAATGATATGGATATAGTGTAAGCTCAGTGATGCAAATTATTGTGTTACCAACACTCAATATGATACAGTCAGTATGATGCTCAAAAGTGTTCAATACAAGCAATATCTTGGAATCTAAGGAAAGTACTTCAATAGAAAATCAATATTCCAAAGATAAGAATTAGATAATCAAACTAGTTCAAAATATTTTTCCTTAATGAAATATGCACAATAGTAGTTTGAAAATATTTGCTTGTTTGAAAAATCTTTGCACAACAAAAACCAAGCTATTGGACACTTGCAACAAAGATGCAAATATCCTAAACTCACTTAGTTTATCCCAGCACAAGATTTATAATAAAAATCAATGGGATAAACTTAAACTAAAATGTTATAATTGGTGTTCCCAAGAGGGGGGGTGAATGGGAATTTTAAAACTTTTTCACCTAGGTTGATCTATGCAACAACGGTATGTACACAACCTAGGATCAGTCTATATAATTTCCAAATGCGTAGATAAATATACTGTGGAAATTAAGTCAAATGCATCATTCACCCATAACATACACATGCGGTAAATATAAAATGTAGAAATATAAGCAAATACACGATATGTTATCAGGGTTTGGCCAACTGTGCCTACGTCCCCTCCTCAAGCTCGCAAGTTTGAGGATTCCAGTAATAGCTCACTTAATGGTGGAGAGGCACCGTTTACAACCAGGTCAAATTAACACAGGGCTGACCTCAACCTACACGCCTTGACAGGACGACGCACCTAGCTTTCCTCACCGGGTCTAAGCCAATCCGGGACTATTCTAGGGCTAGTCTCTCTCTTCAGGCTCGTTCCTGGAAATACAACAATATTTGAAATACAATGAAATGGTACAATGAAAATGCTTTCAAGTAAAGAAGATGTTTACCCAGATACGCGCAATCACAAACACCACAGTATGATTCAATATGTAAGCTCAATGTGGTCTAGATGGTTCAACTCTCAAAGTATTTTCTATCAGTGTAATGCGTACGTGAGAGTGTCAAACAAACAATCTTTGTATCACAAGAAATGTTCAATAAATAAGTTCACACAAAGATGTCTAGTCTCAAGTATTTCAATTAGCAGGATATTTCAAGGATGTGAGTATCAA
This sequence comes from Malania oleifera, assembly GCF_029873635.1. NCBI lineage: Eukaryota > Viridiplantae > Streptophyta > Magnoliopsida > Santalales > Ximeniaceae > Malania > Malania oleifera. Next base: position 72,650,515 of record NC_080417.1, on the reverse strand, counting down.
ATGAAATATGAGCTCGGTTTGCAAAAGATGCGTAATCTTTGTCTTCAGCAAATAATATATAAGTGAAAGAATATTACAACAAAGACCACTATCTCATAAAAAAATATCTCTTCAAATATATTTTTCAATACAAAGCACACTAGATATTTGAAAATGATTTTGAACAGATTTTGCAAACAAAATACTATAAGATCTTTTTAGGATATTGCAATGAATGTGCAAGCTTAGAAGATCTAACAAGGTCTTCTTAGGATAGACTTATCAAGAAAGTCACCTAAGAATCCTTAGGTTTTGCTCTCTAATAAAATCGTGCCAAGCAAACAAAATAAGGGGAGCAAACCTATTCAAACACACTCAATCCACTTACAAATGATGTAGGCAATGATAGAAGGCAAGCTTGAGTGAATGAAGCCCAAAAATGAGTAGAATAGGCTTTTTATTTTTCAGAGAATTCTTCCTTAATCAAAGTGGCTAATTTCTCTTAATTTTCTCAAATGAACTCATATATATAGGCAAGGGAGAAAATATGACCATTGGGGACCTATTGGGTATTATTAGAAAAGTTTAATGATGTTTAAAGCATTTTAACCTTGTTTAAAAAATATTAACTACGGTAAAAAATCAGGGCAACCCGAGAGGTCCTATCAACCAGAAATGGTTTGGTCGACTAGGACTCAAATGGCTCGGTCTACCAGGGGATTTTTGAACTGAAAGGCTCGGTCAATCAGGGAGGGAGATTTCCCAAACTTTCGAGGTTCGGTCGACCGGGCCTTGGTCAAACTGTTGACCTAGGGCCGGTTCGGTCGACCAGACCAAAGTGAACTATATTGGCTGGTCGACTGAAAGTGCACCAAGTGCGCATTTCAGTCTCGTATTGAACCAAACAAGTCCTATTCAAGTGCCTAACAAACATATGTGTAAATGTGTGTTTCCTATGGGCACTTGGGGTCCAAATTGAAGACACCAAAAAAGTCTGGTGTCGGTCGACCGAAGGGTACACCCTAAGGTCTTTCTAAGGTCCTTTCTCATTCATGGTTTGGTTTAAGCTTACATAGTAAATCATACATGTGATGTGTGTGAGCTTATTACAAACCAAATACCTAATTACTATTACAAACCAATTAAATATATTACAATGTGGAATAAAACTTTGGTCTTCGGGCTTTACTTGATTTTGTGCATATCTTTATTTTAACATTCTTGATTCCTGCACAAAAACTCAAACACGCATTAGATACAATGAGTATTTGTCATAATCAAAACCGGGCGTGACCAATAAGGTCAACATAAAACTCCCCAATAAAAATATTGCAAACAAACAATCAAATGAGAGTTTCTAGCAATCCTAGCAATCACAAGCACTCTAAAAATGTTCTCACAACTTAGAATATATCAAGGAGGTGAAGATTTGAGAGTTTTTGGCCAAAGAGTGTATTTTGAAAAGAGAGAGTTTTGGCTAATGTAAATTTCTAATCATTCTATAATCTTGCAAATGAGCCTATATTTATAGGCAGGGGTAAAATTATAACCGTTTGGGATATTTTGAGAATAATTAAAAAATACTGAAATAGTTAAAACACCATTAGCCCAATTTAACCTAGTTTTACTGCGGTTAAAATAATTTTAACCCACCGAGTTTCGGTCACCCGACCAGACTCAGTAATAAAAGTTATTCAAGATAGTTCGGTCGCCTGGATTCAAGTTTGGTGACCCAAATCAAAGTCAGTAGCATTGCTTCATAACTTCGGGTGCCCGGTCCAATATTCAGTGGCCCGAAACCGTGTGTTTGGTCGCCTGAGGTTCTTTCTGAACTAAAAGGATTGGTCACCCAAGTTGGTGGACTATCCCTTTCGAGGGGTTAGGACGCCTGTGAACAGTACACACCAAAATGTTTGGTCGCCCGAGAGCCCAAGTCAACTGTTGACTCTTCAACAGTTCGGGCGCCCGAACTTTCTCAAATTCCTGATAATTGTTCCATTTAAAGCACAAACCTACACACTTATATATTATATGATATGTGTGTGAGTTTTGGGATCTAGAGTCTTGCTATGGTCTTATTGAGCTTACCATATATCTTATATGCTTAATGTGCAGGTAAGACAAATACAAACCACATCCTAAGTTACTATTACAGACCCATATTACAATCATTGAATTTACAATTACAAATTAAAGTCTTCAGGGTCTTCTAGTTGCTTAAAGTGTCATTCATTGGGATATTCATTTAAGCCTACACAAACACTTGACAATCCTCACATACTTGAGTATTTGTCATTATCAAAATCGGGTGCGACCTATAAGGTCAACACCTAGCTACCCATGCTTACTTTTTTTTTTTTCACCTTTTCTCCTTTTTTAATCCCAGCTGCCTTTTTATTTCCATGCCCCTCAAAAGCACACACACACACACACACACAGCTCCAAAAACCCTCTATCAATGCACACACAACTTGCTTTTTACTTCAGACAATCCTCCTTACACACAAACTACCCAGCACCTCACTCTCCTAGCAAAACACACTCATGACTAATGTTTGAATTGCATGGCCGGGTGTCACAATCTAAGCTTGTTCAGGGCATTATGCTTGCTTGTGGCCGCTTATCTCATGTGCTTGGGATGAGTTTCCATCATGTAATACTAGTGTACGGTTATTTTTTGCTAGTAGTGTCTTTGTATGCCAAATAAGGCAGTATGACTCTTCGGTCACTTTGATGTTTCCTAGTGCTAGAGTGGGAATGACCTAGAAAGCTTTTTAGGGGAGGGTGAGTGTTCATCAGTCATTGTAAAACTCACTAGCTATTGTCAACATGTTTAGCCTACTTTCCTCCCTCTCTAAACACATGATGTCAACCTACGTTGTTAATGAATTATGTTTGCTTCAATGTTTACTGCTTGCTTGCAATGACTTTCATGAATGCTTACTGTTTCCGCTGCCATTTGATTGAATGCCAATGAAAGTGTTTAGTTGATGAATGTTGGTCAACGATAGGCTGGCTAGTTAAACAAGAGTGCTTTAGCTAGCGCCACACGACCTTTCACAAGGGTGTGAAAATTGTCGGACCGTGACACTTGGTATTAGAGCCCAAGGTTGAGTTGCTACATGAATTCAATTGCCTTCGTTATGGGATTTGGAAAGCTTTGGTAAGTGACCAAGGCACCAAAAAATGCCGAGAGGATCAGCATGTTAGAAGCATAGGTTGAGGCAACAACCAATACTGTGGCCATAAAGGTGGCCCAGATGAGAGAACTTGTTGATGAAGTGATGGGATCACGAAAACATCAAGCAGGTTTGACAGGTGACATGTTAGAGGACTTTCACCACACAGTTGAAACTTTGCAGTCGTGGATGGCTGATCTGGATGCAAAGGTGAATGTGATGGTTCTTGCTATGGGGAACTCCAACACTCTGGGAGTTAGCAAGACCAAGGTACCAGAACCCAGGACGTATGGGGGTGCCCGAGATGCCAAGGAGTTAGAGAACTTCTTGTTCGATGTGGAGCAGTACTTTCACGTTGTGAGGATGGTCTCAGAACAGGCAAAGGTGAATACCACGACCATGTACTTGGTTGGTGATGCCAAACTGTGGTGGTGTACCAAGTACCAAGAAATTGAAAATGGAAGCTGTGTAATCTATAGTTGGGAAGACTTGAAGAGAGAGCTCAAGGCCCAATTCTTTCTTGAAAATGTTGAATAAAATGCAAGGAGAAAACTGAGAGATCTCAAGCATATGAGGTCAAGCATATGAGGTCGATCAGGGAGTATGTGAAACAATTTTCTACTTTGATGTTGGATATTCGGGATATGTCAGAGAAGGACAAGTTGTTCTATTTTCTTAAGGGGACGAAACCATGGGCAAGAACTGAACTTCATAGGCAAAGGGTTCAAGACTTGTCAACTACACAAGCTGTTGCAGAACGCTTGACTGACTACGTTGGTGATGATACCACTTTGTCCAAATGGTTTGGAGGAGAGAGAAATAGTGGAAAGTCTTTCAAGAAAGGAAACCCTAAGAGTGGGGGAGCTGACACTAAATCATCAACCTCAAAGGAAGCTTCGTCATCTCAAGGGTTCAATACACCCAATGGAAAGGGGAAGAGTAAAATTTTGTGCTACTTGTGTGGTGGATCTCACAGAGTGAGTGAGTGTCAACACAAGGGATTACTCAATGCCTTACAAGCTTCCACTTTAGGAAAAGTGGTGGAAAGCGAGGAGGAAGAGGATGATGCCCTAAGGGTGGGTTCAGTGTGGCTGGTGAGCGTATTGGAAAAGCAGGCAAAAGCACCGAAAGTTAAATGAGAAAAAGGATAATGTTTGTGGACTTGAGGATAAATGGGAAGAGTACCCGCGCTATGGTGGATACGGGGGCTACTCACAATTTTGTTTTGTAGTTGAAAGTATGGAGACTCAACTTATCCTTAAAGAAGGATACATGACGCATGAAAGCAATTAACTTGTAGCCTAGCCTACTCTGGGAGTAGCCAAGCAAGTGATTGTGAAGCTTGGATAGTGGGAAGGTCATGCGAATTTCACAGCGGTGCCATTGGATGACTTTCTAGTCATTCTAGGAATGGAGTTCCTAAGGGGACGAGGGCAGTGCTGATGCCTTCGATTGGTTCCCTGTGTCTAATGGGAGATCACTCATGCATGGTGCAAGTCGTTGCAATGAAAGGAGACAATGGGAAGTCCCTTTCAGCCATACAACTCAATGAGGGATTGGGTCTGGGTGAGCAAACACGTCTAGCCACGGTGGTGGTAGACAAAGAAATTGGCCAAGAGCTGGAGCCTATGACCATCCAAGCAGTGTTGGATGAGTACAAGGAAGTGTTGCCAGATAAGATGCTTAACAATTTGCCTTCATGACAATCTGTGGAGCATGAGATTGAGTTGTTATCAGGAGTGAAACCACCTTCTAAAGGGTCATGTCGGATGGCACCTCCAGAGATAGTAAAGTTGGGGAAACAACTTGATGAATTGGAAGTGGGATGTGTTCATCCTTCCAAAACACCATTGGGAGCATTGGTGCTGTTTCATAGGAAACATGAAGAGCATCTACGGAAGGTGTTTGATAGGCTGGGGGGGAAATAGTCTGTATGTGAAGAAGCGGAAGTTCTCTTTCGCTCAGTGGAGCAAAAAATTCCTTCGTCATATGGTTGAACAAGGTCGTATCTAGAAAGGTATGGAGAAGGTAAGGATGATTCAAGAATGGAAGATCCCCACGATTGTGAAGGAGTTGTGTTCCTTTCTTGGCCTTAATAGATATTGCAGGAAGTTCGTTGAGGGGTATTCGTGGAGAATGACTCCAATGACAGGACTACTAGGAAGGTATTGTTGGCCGCACACGTGGGATAATGTGGTTGATTATACCAAAACTTATCTCACTTGCCAATAAGATAAGGGGGAGTGGAAGAAGTATGGCACCTTCATGGCCGCACCAAAGTGCTGTTCGGCAAAGGAAACAACACAATTGTTCCTTATAACTATTGTGAGATATTGGTGTTCTCCCCAAGTTGTTGTTTGTGAGCGAGACTTAATGTTCACTGACAACTTCTTAACAAAATTTTTAAAGATATTCAGGTGGCATATTGACATCTCTTCGAGTTCTCACCGACAGACAGACAGACAGATGAAGAGATTCAGAGAACTGCTAGATGAGTACTTGCGCCATTTTTTCAATGAGAACCAGGAGAATGGCGTGCAACTTATTGATGTGGCTCCATTCTATGGCAATGACCAAAAGAGTACAACAACCAACAAGATCCCTTTTGAGCTTGTTACAGGTTAGCTCCCACTGTTACCTCACACAGTTGGCAAGTTGTATAGACGAAAGAGTCCCAGGGCATACATCTTCACTAGAGAATGGAGACAGAATGTAGAATTTTCCCGAGCCTATCTGGAGAAAGCTTCTAAGAAGATGAAGAAGTTAGAAGATCAAATGAGAAGATTGTAGTTTCATGTCAACTGCCTCAAGTCATTCAACGCCAACACCGACGGCTTTAGCAGAAGTCAGTCCAACAGAGCAGAATTGAAGATAGTGCAACCTGAAAAACATGAAGTTGAAGAGATCCTTGCAGATAGAAAGTTCATATCCTCAAGGAAGAAGCGGCAGAAGTTCCTAGTGAAGTAGAAATGCCTTGATGAAAAAAAAAAAAAAAAATTTAGCTAGATTTCTGCGGGAGATATTCAACCGTTCATGGACAAATTTGAAGTGTACCTACCGCCAAAGTCTATGAGGACATCAACCACATAAGTAGGGGAGAATGTCACGAGCTAAGCTTGTTTAGCGCATTATGCTTGCCTGTGACCACTTATCTCGTGTGCTTGGGATGGGTATCCATCATGTAAATACTAGTGTAGGGTTATTTTCTGCTAGTAGTGTCTTTGTATGCCAAATAAGGTAGTATGACTCCTCGATCACTTTGATGTTTCCTAGTGCTAGAGTGGGAATGGCCTAGAAAGTTCTTTAGAGGAGGGTGAGTGTTCATCAGTCATTGTAAAACTCACTAGCTATTGTCAACATGTTTAGCCTACTTGCCTCCCTCGCTAAACACATGATGTCAACGGAGGTGTTGTTAACAAATTATGTTTGCTTCAATGTTTACTGCTTGCTTGCCATGACTTTCATGAATGTTTACTATTTCTGCTGCCATTTGATTGAATGCTAATGAAAGTGTTTCATGGATGATTGTTGGTAAATGATAAACTAGCTAGTTAAATAAGAGTGCATTAGCAAGCGCCGCACGAACCTTCACAAGGGTGTGAAAATAGTCGGACCATGACACTGGGTCATATAAAAGACCCGACCTAGCTTCCTTTTTTGTTGTTGTGTATTTTCTTCATTTTTCTTGCACCTCACACACACTCTTCTTTTCAAAGCCCACTCATGAGAGCTTCATGCACGACCCTCTTCACTTATGCACGTACACGCAAAGCCTTAAGTGCCTAGCCCATCTTTATTGAAGTCCAGTGCACACACGAGCTTTATTTAAAGCTCCAATCCCCACACGGTCCGATCCTCTTCACATGGTTTGCATGGGTCTTATCTTCATATACACGTGGCATCTCCTTGTCACGTACATTGCACGGTTTCACATGCTTCAATTTATACTTTTTTACAAAATTATTCTGCAATAACAAAGCATGAAGGTCCAGAAATTTTTCGACAAAAATGGAATAATTATCTTAAATTATCAAACGAGCTCATTGATTAAAATATGAGACATAATTAAGTATTAAATTAAAATAGTGACATTTAATTAATGCATTTAAATATTTAATTACGCAATTTTAATGCGTAATCACACCCTCCAACTAAGGTTTTGCTAGTCCCTAGCAAATAATGTGAACACAATCAGACCAGGGGAGTGGCAAACTTAATTCCAATACATATGAAAACCACATGCCATAAAATATGCTTAATGAGTTTAGGAACACAGGACACAGATTAATCCTAGTTAAGTATCAATTAAGAGATTTATACATCATTTAGTAAAACAACCAAGATAATGGAGTGTAACAAAGCTCACGTGTACAAGAGAGGATCAAAATTCCAACATTGACCACCTGCAAACATCAATCATTTCAAACACACCAATTAATCTAAGACAACCACATGGTCTTACTCTAATTCAAAACCATTGTACTGGAAGCTTTCACACTATTACACTTTAAAAGGCACCCACTTTCTTGATTAGTTAGGACCCCGGTAGTAGGTCACGCTACTACACTTTAAAAAGGTACCCACGTTTTTGTTTAGTTAGGACCCTGGTTATAGGTAGTCCTTCCCAATACACAATTGTTCCCATCTTTTTATTTATTTTTTATCTTTTTTTTTCTTCTTTTTTCAACTGATCCCTGGCTTGTTTCTTGTTTCCATTTGCTTCAAACTTTTTTTTTTTCCTAAGCCATTAGGATATGGTTCATTAGAGTCCCAAACAATTGAAATGTACATCAACTAGAAATGATCGAGGGTATTCTTTCTAAGTCTTCTAACCTATGAAGTGTGTGTATCATAACTTCCAACATCCTTCTCTTGGTTATAACTAAATAAAATGGGCAAAGCTCTCTTTTGATTTAAACTTTGATTGCACTACATCCTACATGTTCCATACCCTCAAAAAGGAAAAAAAATTTGGGCATGTAACGTTCACAAATAGGGAATTCAGCATGCTCTAAGATCAATAACAATATTTCCCAAATGTGGACAAAGGTAACATGCATACATCTATAATATGCAAATATCACATTAAAACTCATCAGGTGGAAACACGCAGTCTCACATGCAAATTCTCTCCCCCCAACTAAAATGAGACATTGTTCTCAATGTCGATTTGCTGCGGATGTAGGAATCCGAGCCGTAGGGGTACGATGACCCAAACCTTTGTGATGGTTTGCTGCGGATGTAGGAATTTAAGCCGTGGGGGTATGATGACCCAAACCTCTATAACGGTTTGTTGTGAATGTACAATTTCGAACCGTGGGGGTACGATGACCCAAACCTCTGTGATGGTTTGCTACGGATGTTGGAATCCAAGCTGTGAGGGTATGATGACCCAAACCTCTCTGATGGTTTGCTATGGATGTAGGAATCCGAGCCGAGGGAGTACGACGACCCAAACCTCTGTGACAGTTTGGTGTGGATGTAGGAATCTGAGCCATGGGGTATGATGACCCAAACATTTGTGTTAGTTTGCTTCAGATGTAGGAATTCAAGTTGTGGGGGTACGATGACCCAAACCTCTATGATGGTTTGCTATAGATGTAGGAATCCAAGTTGTGTCTATGACGGTTTGCAGCAGATGTAGGAATCCGAGTCGTGGGAGTACGACGACCCAAACCTCTCTGACGATTTGCTGCGGATGTAGGAATCCGAGCCATGGGGGTATGCTAATCCAAACATTTGTGTCGGTTTGCATCGAATGTAGGAACTTGAGCCGTGGGTGTACAATGACCCAAATCTCTATGAGGGTTTGCTGCAAATGTAGGAATTTGAGCCGTGGGTGTAGGATGACCCAAACCTATGTGACGGTTTGCTACGGATGTAGGAATCCGAACCATGGGGGTATGATGACCCAAACCTTTGTGCCAACTTATTGCAGATGTAGGAATCCGAGTCGTGGGGGTACGATGACCCAAACCTCTTTGATGATTTGCTTCGGATGTAGGAATCCGAGCCATGGGGGTATGATGACCTAAACCTTTGTATTGGTTTGCTACGGATGTAGAGATCCAAGCCGTGGGGATACGATGACCCTAACCTCTATGACGGTTTGGTAACAACTAGAAGAATAATGGTATTTAAATAATAAAAAGAAAGGTATATGGAAACAGGAACAAAAGGAGGAATCCGACTTCATCGATAACGTTGCATTTTGGATAGGATAATCCCAAGAAATTTTCTAGGCCTCTTCGATGAAAACAAGGGTTTTCTCGATGAGGGTTCTTTAGGATCTCGTCGACGAAGTTCCGTCTCATCGATGAGAAGATACCGAGAGGGGATTTTTGGTAGTGTGAAATTTGTCGACGAGGGTTCAGGTTCATCGATGAACTTTCTAGAGGACTCGTCGACGAATCCTGCAGTTTAAATAGTGGTTAAACTTGATTTTTCAACTTAATTTGGCCACATAATTCCTCTCTCTCCCTACCTTTGGTTCTCCTTCCTTTTCGCTCAATTTTTGGGTCTATTTGCCATTGGATTGACGATCCGAAACCACCACAACACTCTTGGGAAAGTTCTTTGCATATCTGCTGGAGTGGATCATCGGTGGGGCTGAGTTGGAAACCATCTGAGATTCAGGGTAAGGCTTTCTACTCAGTATTTGGCTTTTTTACAGTTGTAGAAAGCATAGTACGCGTAGAAATACTGAACTTTAGTTATGAGGAATGTTGTTTCCAGGGTGTTGAACGAGGAACCCTGCGGGTGCGGGGCTATTTTTTTAGGGGTTTTTCAGGACTCAGGTAAGGGGATAAACTAAGCTAGCTATTTTATGAAAATATATGTATGTTATTACAACATCTGATTTCAGGAAAATAAATATATTTATATATGTTTTATATTTGGAAAATACTGCCGAAAATGATGTTATGTTAAATATATGAAAAACCTGTTTTGTGTGGCATGAGTAGAAAATTATTATGAAATACTGTTTTTTGGGAATTGATAAAGATATGGATTTTTATAATGAAAAATCGGCGTATAGGTTGAGATTTTTATATGTTTGCCAGCGTACGGGCCGTGCTATTTGTATGATTTGCTGGCGTACGGGTCAAGCTATGAATATGTTTTGCTGGCGTACAGGCCGTGCTATGTATATGATTTGCCAGCGTACGGGCTGAGCTATGGATATGATTTTCTAGCGTATGGGCCGAGCTATGGATATGTTTACCAGCGTACGGGCCGAGCTATGGATATAATTTGCTAGCGTATGGGCTGAACTATGGTAAAATATGAAATACCAATGTACGAGCTGATGATTTTCATGATATACGTATATATGCAAAATGATATGATTGATTTGATAATTAAAGGTATGAAATATCCATGTATCATAGTTTCAGTATATGCTATATGTTATCAGAACTTGGTTGGCTTGGTCTAGGCTAGCACTTGCACGGTACCGGTGCAATGTGTTCATGATTTATCATGATATTTGTGTTAACGCCGCTGTACGGAGTGGTGTAAGATTGGATGGTTGATGTGGTTTTTAAGAAGTGTGTGAGTGCCCCTAGTGTACGGACCAGGTCTGGTAGACCCATCAAACTTACAAACTGTACTCTTAACTTGGCAATGGTCGGCCAACCATTGTCAGGTCCTACCTTCGGGTCACACAACCCAGTTATGTGGGGGTAATACATGACAACAACCAGCTAACCTACCAGGATTGTTTTGTATTATTATTATGTGAGATGAATAATGCTATGGAAAGCATTATGTTCTTCCATGTTTTGATTATACATGTTTTCCCAAAAATAATATATATATATATATATATATATACAGTTTTACTGGTTATGTTTATGATTATATGTATACCACAAAAATGCTCATGTTTCCACACACTAGTGTTAGTTTATTTCCCTTACTAAGAGGTGTCTCACCCCAAACTTCATAAACATTTTAGGAGCCCCTGATAGGAGAGCGGATAAAGCTCCATTGAGATAGTACAACTGGTTTGCCCTTTTAGAAGAGTAAGTGTTTTGATAGGGCCGGAAGTATTTTGTGGAAATGGCCCTAAGACATCTTTTGGGTTGTGTATTGTGTATATATAAATACATTGGTTGTAGTAACTCTGGTATTGTGATGTATGGTGAAGTGAGGTGTTTGATTTATGTTTCCTGCTGCCTAGGCTTCCGTGATGTGTTTCTAATGTATCCTTGTTACCCACGGGTATAGGTTGATTATGATCTGCTAAATTTGTTATTATGGTTTTATTTATATTAAAAAAAATTTATATGTGAAAATTAAGCAAGTCATCACAATTTGGTATCAGAGCCTAGGTTGCTAGGTTTTGTAGACTTTAGAATGCAGCAGAAACGATACCAAAGTATAGGAAATGATTTAAGGTTGTTCTACAGTCTAGAGGCAGGACTTCCATGGTGGTTTCTGTGTTTTTCCTAGGGTGATGATTTCAGGAAAACCATAGTAAACTATTGTCGAGTTATGTCCCTAGAATGTAGGATTGGGGTTAGAAATGAGTTGAGAATGTTGAGATGGGAGGCTAAGTTTAGACGGGTAAATTATAAGGATAGGATTACTGAGTTGTAATTTTTATTTTTTAGGATGGATCCAAGAGGGGGTAGTGCCCATGTGAGTGGCGGCGATGGAGCAGGGCCATCAGGTGCAGGAGAGACAGACTCTGATGCAATATTACGTAGCATGGCTCAGCAAGTTATGGCTAAGATCTCTAGGAGCTCGAGGGAGCAGGGTGGTCCGTCGGTTGGCCATGGGTGTACTATCGAGAAGTTTACGAAGATGAATCCTCTGGCATTCTCAGGTGGAGTTGATCCTGCAGTCGCTGAGAATTGGATACAGGAGACCGAGAAAGTCTTGGCTGTGTTGTAGTGTACTGAGGAACAGAGGGTCCTCTTTGCCACCTATAGATTGAAGGGAGAGGCCGAGAGGTGGTGGATTGTGGTGAGACTGCTGGAGCAGCAGAGGACAACTCTGATAGCCATAACATGGGATCGGTTTAAAGAGTTGTTCTTCGATAGATATTTTCCAGTTACTATCAAGGAGGCTAAAGTGAAAGAGTTCTTGAGTCTGAAGTAGAGACAAAAGAAAAGATCTGCATCTACGGGCTATCAGCAAGGTCATAGACCGGGTCAATGGAGGAGAGGAAACCATGGCAGAGGATGGAGACAAGAGACTGGAGGACGCGAGGTTCAGGTAGTGCGGGGTCCCCTTGTCTGCCAAACTTGTGAGAGGAGACACTAAGGAGAGTGTCGGGCAGGTGGAGGTATCTACTACAACTGCGGTAGACCAGGGCACATGGTGCGAGATTACCCTACCCCACTAGATGCAGTTCCAGCTCCCAGACCATACTGGGGAGGTTATCAAGTGCCACGTGGGGGCCAGCAGAGGAATATGGCTCCAGCCAGGGTGTTTACTCTGACGTTGGGTGAGGCTGAGACGGCAGGTAACATGGTGATAGGTATGGTTATTATGTTTTCTTTTAAAATTATTGCATTGTTTGATTCAGGAGCCATGTATTCATTTGTGTCTTCGAAGTGCACTAGACTTTGTAGGGCAGCAACACAATTGTTAGATACTGAACTGTTGGTATCTACACCGACTGGGTTGGCAGTGAGGTGTAATAGGGTGCTCTGGAATTGTTCAGTTGATATTTAAGGGAAAATTATGTCTGCTAATATGATAGTGCTAGATATGCATGGATTCGATGTGATCTTCAGCATGGATTGGCTAGAAGCTAATTTTGCCATCATAGATTGCCATTCACAGGAAGTGATATTCAGACCTCCAGGATGAGCAGAATTCAAGTTCATAGGGTCGTGAGTGCAATCCTTGCCTCAGCTAGTTTTAGCTATTCATGAGAGGAGACTATTGATGAGTGGTTGCTAGGGATTTGTGGCTGTTGTAAAGGAGATGTCAGAGAATGAAATGAAATTTGCTAACACTTCTGTAGTAAAAGAGTTTACAGATGTTTTTCCAGAAGAGTCGCTAGGTTTGCCACCCGATCGTGAGGTAAATTTCCCTATTGATCTACTTCCAGGTACGACGTCGATTTCTAAAGTACCTTACTGAATGAAACCAGTAGAATTGGAAGAATTGAAGAATCAGCTGAAAGATTTGTTGGATAAGGGCTTTATACGACCTAGTGTATCTTCATGGGGAGCTCCAGTTTTATGCAAAAAGAAGAAGAATGGGTCCATGAGGATGTGTATAGATTACAGGAAAATCAATAAAGTGACAATTAAGAACAAATATCCCCTACCCCATATCGATGATTTGTTTGACCAGCTCTAGGGTACACAGGTGTATTTGAAGATTGACCTTATATATGGTTATCATTAGGTAAAAGTGAAAGCAGAAGATGTCTCGAAGATGGCCTTTAGGATTAGGTACGGGCATTACGAATTTCTTGTTATGCCATTCGGTTTGAAGAATGCTCCTATGGTATTTATGGACTTGATGAACAGAGTCTTTCACCAATACCTAGACCAGTTTGTTGTTGTTTTTATTGATGATGTACTGGTCTTTTCGAGGAGCTATGAGGAGCATGAGACACACTTGAGGCAGGTTTTGCAGACGCTTTAGGAAAAGATGTTGTACGCTAAGTTCAGTAAATGTGACTTCTAGCTTGAGAAGGTCGTGTTTTTGGGGCATGTTATATCTGGAGATGGTATTTATATGGATCCTAGTAAGATCGAGACGGTAGTGAATTGGGCTAGACTGAGGAACGTACAGGAGATCAGGAGTTTCTTGGGGTTAGCTGGTTATTACCGTCGTTTTGTTAAAGGATTCTCAGCTTTATCAAGGCCTCTGACATGATTGACTAGGAAGAATGTCATATTCGAATGGGACGATAGATGCGAGCAGAGTTTCTAGGAATTGAAGCAAAGGCTAGTCACAACACCAGTATTGATCATCCCATCAAGGGGTAAGGGATATGTCATTTACAATGATGCGTCATTGAAGGGACTTGGCTGTGTATTAATACAGCATGGCAGGGTGGTGGCGTATGCGTCTAGGTAGTTAAAAGAATATGAAAAGAACTACCCTACTCATGATCTTGAATTAGCTGCTGTAGTGCACGCATTTAAGATTTGGAGGCATTACCTGTATGGTGAGTGGTGTGAGATCTTGTCCGACCATAAAAGTTTAAAATATTGTTTCACTCAGAAGGAATTAAATATGAGGCATAGAAGCTGGTTGGATCTAATTAAGGATTTCGATTGTACCATCAGTTATCACACGGGGAAAGCAAACATGGTAGTTGATGCATTGAGCAGGAAATCTGGGGAATCAGTATCGGCGACTATGGAGATCCAATATCCGATCACGATGGATCTGGAGAGACTTGGCATCGAATTAGTTGAGAGTGGTTCTTAGGCTCACATTGCCAGTTTAGTAGTGCAACCTATCTTGCAGAAAAGAATTAAAGCTGCTAAAAAAGAAGACCCAAAATTAGCAGAGGTGATGGATAGAGTACAGAGTGATCAGGGGGAGGAATTCAGTATTGCAGATGATAGGGCTTTGTAGTTCCATTCCAGATTATGTGTTCCTACCGATACTGACATTAGGAAGACTATTTTAGAGGAGGCTCACAGATCTTTGTATATAGTTCATCCTAACAGTACGAAAATGCACAAGGATATGCGAGAGTTTTATTGGTAGAGTGGTATGAAAATAGAGATTTCTGAGTATGTAGCCTAGTGTTTGATGTGCCAGCAGGTAAAAGTTAAGCACTAGAGGCCAGCGGGTTAGTTGCAGCTGCTATTTATCCCATAGTGGAAGTGGGATCATATATCCATGGACTTCGTGTCAGGACTGCCGACGGCGTTGCATGACTAGAATGCCATCTAGGTGATTGTTGACCGTTTGACTTAGACTGCCCATTTCTTACCTATCAAGATCATATATTCCCTCAACCGTTTAGCAGAGATTTACGTTCAGGAGATAGTTCATTCTCATGGAGTTCTCGTATTTATTGTGTCAGATCGAGACCCCCATTTCACTTCATGATTCTAGAAAAGCTTGCAGAAAGCTTTAGGGTCTCAACTATCATTTAGCACGGCATTCCATCCTCAATCGGATGGGCAGACTGAGAGGACGATACAGATACTAGAAGATATGCTCCGAGCATGTGTTTTAGATTTTGGGGGTAGCTGGACTCAGTTCATGCCACTGGTAGAGTTTGCGTATAGTAATAGTTACCAGTACAACATCGACATGGAACCATTTAAAGCTTTATATGATAGAAAATGTTGTTCTCCATTATTTTGGGATGAAGTGGGTGAGCGGCGAGTAGTGAGACCAGAGCTTGTTCAGCAAGCGCATGACAAGGTTCAGCTTATCAAAGACAGAATTAGTGCAGCTTAGAGCCGATAAAGGAGTTATGCTGATAATCGTCGTAGGAATTTAGAGTTCGATGTGGGTGACCATGTATTTTTGAAGATAGCTCCGTTAAGAGGAGTTATGAGGTTTGGAAGGAAGGGTAAACTTAGCCCTAGGTTCATCGGTTCGTTTGAGATTTTAGAGAAAGTGGGACCAGTTGCCTATAGGCTAACTTTGCCACCTATACTATCCAGGTTGCACAACGTATTCCACATATCTATGTTGAGGAAATACGTTCCAAACCCTTTTCATATTATAAGCTATGGTGAGTTAGAGCTCAGTGATTTGCTAGTCTATGAGGAGGTACTAGTGTAGATTCTGGACAGAAAGGAACAGGAATTACATAATAAGAAGATTCCTCTAGTAAAAGTTTTGTGGAGGAATCATACAGTTGAAGAGGCTTCATGAGAGTCTAAGGAGCAGATGAAACAGAAGTATCCATACTTATTCCAAGAAATTTAACCAGGGTAAAAGGTAAGTAGCTAGGTAATGTTCTTTTGCAGGTACATGAAATAGTTTAATTAGTAAGTGGTATTTTAGTTTTGAGAGAATTTTCTTTTGTATATGTAATCTCTCAGGACTTGGAATTTATCCACAGTATTCCTTCACCATAAGTGAGGGTAAGTAATAAAATAAGTAGACTGCTTTGTTTTAAGGAATAATGAGTTGCGTGAACAGTAAATTTTGAGGACGAAATTTTATAAGGAGGGGAGAATGTAACGACCCGAAGAATAATGGTATTTAAATAATAAAAAAAAAGGAAAATAGAAACAGGAATAGAAGGAGGCAGCTGACTTCAGCATTCGTCGACGACATTGCATTTTGGATGGGATAATCCTAAGAAATTTTCCAGGCATCGTCGACGAACACAGGGGATTCATCAACAAGGGTTCTTCAAGATCTCGTCCATGAGAAGATACCAAGAGAGGATTTTTGGTAGTCTGAAATTTGTCGACGAGGGTTCAGGTTCATCGACGAACTTTCTAGAGGACTCGTCGACGAATCTTGCAGTATAAATAGTGGTTAAATGCGATTTTTGAGCTTAATTTGACCACATAATTCCTCTCTTTCCCTCCCTTCGGTTCTCCGTCTTTTTCTTTCAATTTTCGGGTCCGTTTGCTATCGGATTGACAATCCAAAGCCACCACAACACTCCTGGGAAAGTTCTCTGCATGTCTACTAGAGTGGATCGTCGGTGGGGTTGAGTTAAAAACCATCCCAGATTCAGGGTAAGGCTTTCTACTCAGTATTTGGATCTTTTATAGTTGTAGAAAGCGTAGTATAAGTAGAAATACTGAACTTTAGTTCTGAGGAATGTTGTTTTCAGGGTGTTGAACGGGGAACCCTATGGGTGTGGGGCTATTTTTTTTAAGGGCTTTTCAAGACTCAGGTAAGGGGATAAACTAAGCTAGTTATTTTATGAAAATATATGTATGTTCTCTTCATAACCCTAAACTATAAACCCTAAACCCTAAAACCCTAAACCCTAAACCCTAAACCCTAAACCCTAAACCCTAAACCCTAAAACCCTAAACCCTGTTTCGTGTGGCATGAGTAGAAAATTATTATAAAATACTGTTTTCTGGGAATTAATAAAGATATGGATTTTTATAATGAAAAACCAGCGTATGGGCGGAGATTTTTATATGTTTTCCAGCATACGGGTTGTGTTATGGGTATGATTTGCCAGCGTACGAGCCAAGTTATCGATATGTTTTGCCAAGGTATGGGTCATGCTATGTATATGATTTTCTAGCGTATGGGCTGAGCTATGGATATGATTTTTTGGTGTATGGGCTGAGCTATGGATATGTTTGCCGGCGTATAGGCCGAGCTATGGATATGATTTATTGGTGTACGAGCTGAGCTATGGTAAAATTTGAAATACCGGCATACGGGCCGACGATTTTCATGATATACGTATATATGCAAAATGATATGATTGATTTTATAATTAAAGGTATGAAATATGCATGTATCACAGTTTCAGTATATGCTATATGTTATCAGAACTTGGTTGGCTTGGTCTAGACTAGCACTTGCACGGTACCAATGCTATGTGTTCATGATTTATCATGATATTTGTGTTAACGCGGCTGTACGGAATGTTGTGAGATTGGATGGTCGATGTGGCTTTTAAGAAGTGTGTGAGCGCCCCTAGTGTATGGACCAGGTCTAGCAGACCCATCGGACTTACAGACTGTACTCTTGACCTGGAAGTTGTCTGCCAACCATTGTCAGGTCCCTCCTTCGGGCCACACCACCCAGTCATGTGGGGGTAATACATGACAACATCCAACTAACCTACCAGGATTGTTTTGTATTATTATTATGTGAGATTAATTATGCTATGGAAACCATTATGTTTTGTCATGTTTTGATTATACATGTTTTCCCAAAAATGATATATATACAGTTTTACTGGTTATGTTTATAATTATATGTATACCACAAAAATGCTCATGTTGCCACACACCTGTATTAGTTTATTTCCCTTACTGAGAGGTGTCTCACCCTGAACTTCATAAACATTTTAGGAGCCCCTAATAGGAGAGCGGATAAAGCTCCGTTGAGATAGTACAACTAGTTTGCCCTTCCAGAAGGATAAGTGTTTTGATAGGGTCAGAAGTATTTTGGAGAAATGACCCTAAGACATCTTTTGGGTTGTGTATTATGTATATATAAATACAGTGGTTGTAGTAACTCTAGTATTGTGATGTATGGTGTAATGAGGTGTTTATGATTTATGTTTCCTGCATGATAGGCTTCCGTGATGTGTTTCTGATGTATCCTTGTTACATATGAGTATAGGTTGATTATGATTTACTGAATTTGTTATTATGGTTTTATTTATATTAAAAAAAATTTATATGTGGAAATTAAGTAGGTCGCCACAAGTTTGTTGCGGATGTAGGAATCCGAGCCGTGGGGGTATGATGACCCAAACCTTTGTGATGGTTTGTTGCGGATGTAGGAATTCAAGCCATGGGAGTACGATGACCCAAACCTCTGTGATGATTTGCTATGGATGTAGGTGTATCTAAGCCATATGGGTACGATGACCCAAACCTTTGTGTCGATTTGCTTTAAATGTTAGAATCCAAGCCGTAGGGGTACGATGACCCAAACCTCTATGATGGTTTGCTGCAGATGTAGGAATTCGAGTCGTGGGGGTACAATGATTCAAACCTTTGTGCGGTTTGCTACAGATGTAGGAATCCAAGCCATGGGGGTACGATGACCCAAACCTTTGTGATGGTGTAGTTTGCACTTTTTAGAAAATGGTCACTCCATTGGAAATGTTCCCTCCGGGGAGTGGTTACTGTAAGATTTTTTAGCAAATGAGTTTTTAGGTTTGAAACCTAGTTGACTCGCTGGGGAAGATCAATCGGGGACGAAATCATGAGATCTTTTTTCGAAAGTCAGTATTTTGGGAAAATGTGTTAAATCCTAGTTGGCCTACTGAGGGTGATCAATCAAGTGCGTGATCCTGAGATTCCTTTGGGAAGTCTCCTTAGGTGCTGGACTCAAAGTTACTCTATGGGGTATGATCAATCCGGTGCTGGATTTCGAGGTTATTTGGCTGTCTTTAGACCACCAGATTTGTAACTCAAAAACCAATGCCTTGATTGGTTCCTGAGGTTAGCTGCCCCAGTTTCAAGGTATGTTAATCTGTGCATGGGGTTCGTTGCCCGAGTTTCAGACATTGTACAGACAAGAATGGTTCAATCAAGGATGCCAAAGGATTATTCACAAGCTTATTTTACAAGAAAAGTATGAATACATGGTTTTTTATTGCTATGTGTATGCATGTTGCTAAATTGTGATTCTTGAATGCAAGGGCATGTTGCCACATGTACATGATTCCTGTTACATGATATGCTTGCATGCTACTACCTATAATGCGAATGCCTTTCCTTATATGCATAAAATGTGTGAGGATGCATAACCTTTCTTTTTCCAATGCGACTGTAGTGAACGACCAAACACCTGATTTTGTTCATGCTTTTGAATTCTAGTCTGACATGAAGGTATCTGACTTGGCCCAAATGAAACTCGACACAAATTTTGCCGTAGTTAAATTTATCTATCACTGATCTCAGCCTTGTTTTTAATTTTCCCTTCGATATGGGGGCACCTAAATTGGTTCCGCTGGAACTCGTCATGGAATTTGCCCCAGTTGCATTTATCTATTGCTGGCCCTAGCTTTGTTTTCAATTTTCTCTCCGATATGGGGGCACCTAAATTGGCTCCGCTGGAACTCATCATGGAATCTGCCCTGTTGCATTTGTCTGTTGTTGGCCTTGGCTCTATTTTCAAATTCTAAAATTCCACTGATCCTGGCCATCTTTCAGATTCAATAGGCGCCCAAAATTTGCCCTAGTGTTTACTTGTCACTGATTCTAATGTTTGCTTGCTTGAGGCTGATCTTGGCCATTTTTGCATTCTCAGCAAGGACCCTTTATGAGTAGCTTCCTTAACGTTTAAAATCAATTTGAACTTCAAATGAAATGCAATAAGATGTCTCACTTTCATCGGACAGAAGGCTTGACCTTGTGTGTCTTACTATGCTTGGTATACAAGAAACAAATTTACCAGTACTGTGAACTTAAGGAGTCACTTCAATGGGTAAGCATCTTTCTTGTTTCTCCTACTTTTTATGTATTGGCCTCCTAAACAAAAATTCCCCATTGCCTAAATACTGAGGAATTTTTTCTTGCTTGTACTATGAATAGTGCCTTAGTAAGTAGTTTGATTAATATTCAAATCTTAGGGAGGACATTAAGACAAGGGATGAAATGTAGGTTAGGGATTCAGATTTAAAAAAAAAAAAAAAAAGGAAACTAAGGCACAAAATTTCCTCCCCCAAACAATACCTTCTGTCCCTAGTTTGGGGATACGTTTGCAAAGTGTTGATCGAACTTGTCACTTGAACAAGCTACCTACATACCTTTTTAGGATCAGGTCATTACGTAGTTCAGAATCAAACATTGAGTTTGACAAATCATTTGAGACAATAACGTGTGCCAATCTAGTCAGGTCTTTCATTCGGGCTGTAATGTGGGATGTGGGTATTGGTCAAAGAAGAAAGGGTATATGAGGCTCAACATTGTCAATTTCATCGAAAGGCAAGTTGGCCAAAGATCCCAAATGAAGTGCATCCCTTATCTTCTTTTTCCTACCCTCTTTTTCTCTTGTTGCTATGTTTTCTTCTTTCACTACACCCTACGTTTTTTTTTTTTTTTTCATGTAGGAGTATTGACTCTATTTTGATTTCAATTCCATTAGGGACTGATGTTTTAAAATTGCCCTAGTGTGGGGTGTGATCATTTGACGGTTTAGCCAAGAAATTAAATATTTCAAGCTTAATGAGGCTAACAAAGGGTGTTTTATTTTGTCAATTTTAAGGTAGTGAAAAAAAAGGCCTGCCGTCACTTTGGTAGCTAATTGTTGTTTCGCATGATTTGTTGGAACCTTGAAAAATCCTGACCCAGTTCAAATTTTGGGAGATGACTTCTTTGAAGAAAATGGTTTAATACTCAGGCTCAAAGAGTTTAACAAATGATAAATGAGCACTCAGTTCTTTTTAGGGGAAAACTGGTCGGCCAAAAATGGCCACCCTTCATTTGGCTAAAATATAATCATCATATTTTAAAGACACCGATTATAACTTGAATATTTATGAGTGAAATCCTTCAGCTTGGAGGTTTTTATTTTTTATTTTTTATTTTTTATTTTTTTATTTTTTATTTTTCCCTTTTCATCATTTTTTAAACCCATTAATTGCTAACTCCAAGTCATTTGTTCTAGTAAAATTGATTCTTGTGTCAATGCAGACAAAAGTGGACAACATTTTGAACAAGGTAATGGGGTGAAACTAAAATTCATTTCATTTAAATTAAATTCAAATGCATTCAAAACAAAACGACAACATTCTTCTAGGTTCATGATCTCTGTTTCACATATTTTGACTCGATGGTCCTAACTGCACTCTATGCCATGGTTAGGTAGCGGATTCTCTGTGTATACCGGGTTCTTCGTCGTCAAATGCCAAACATCCAGCATCTCTTAGGCATTGTACCTTGTGCTTTAGTGCCTAGTAGTGGTCAATGGTAAGATCGAGGGTATTAGAGTGATATGCCACCACGCATCTAGATCGTATCACTACGAGCGAGGATGCCGTTAAGCTATTCCTGGGATAACCGAGATGAGCTTTCTTTTGAGCAATAAAGGGAACAGTTCTAAATAGGCCATGGGAATTGGTTCTACTTTATTAGGACCCCCTCCGCATTTCTGAAAGTCCGGGTGGGTGGATGAAGGCCCACAAGGAATGATCTGGTGTTTCGTGTCGATATGTGCGATCGAGTTGATGGTGGGCCCCTGTCCACTATGCTCTTTTGTGTCAAGCACCAACCATCCAAAATCTCTCAATGACTGCAACTTGTGCTTAAAAGGTGAACATTTTTCAATCGAATGACCTATTGCTCCAGTGTGATACTCACATCGAGCACCTGGGTCATACCATTTTAGGAAAGGGGTTGTGACAGGAGTCCCTGGAATATGTTAGATTAATCTTTTTGTTAACAGTGAAGGGAATAGATCTGAATACTTCATCAGGATAGGGTTTATTTTCCAGACTTTCCTTTGGACATCTCTATCTTGTGCTTGAATATTTGGCTGGGAAGATACAGGCCTAGAAGAAACAATTAGAGGTTTTGCACATGCCAGCATTGTTTGGTCAGTGTTAGGTCTGAAGATAACATTGTTTCTAGGTGCACAATGCTACCTCCCCTGATGATATAGCCCCTAGATCATTTGAACTTCCTTGCTCTTCTTTCTTCCGTCCTTTCTTGGAGGGCTCTATTCTGACTCGATGTATCTTGCTTGCCCAGTATTGATTGCCCCTTCAATTCTTCCTTTGGTGATTGCCTAATCAGGACCATTTCGAGGGGTGCCTCTAGGGAGATGGACAACACATTTCCTTTCAAGAGGGTTGTCACCTAGATGAATTACCTTCCCTTTTTTAGTCAAAGGGTGACCCCTTGCTATTATCTCTTTCCTTTGATAAGAGTATCTGTTTGCTTTCTCCTCCGTATTCTGTGAAGTCAACCCATCTGAAACTATATCATTGTTGTACTAAGTGATGAAATCATGCTCTAAATCCCTCCATGTGTGAACTTTTACCTAACTACGCCATATTAAGGCTTCCCCAGTCAAACTATTTGGAAGTAGTAGGTGAGCAAATCATGTCATCATGCGCCACCATTCTCCGGACATACATCCCTAGATGAGCTAAAGGGCACTCAGATTTTTTGAACTTCTCAAAGTCTAGGATGTTGATCTTTATGGGGAGAATAGAGTCTGACACCCAACTAGGGTTACTAGCGGCTGATGAATCAAAAATGCTTGCTGCCTCCAAAGCTAACAGCTACTTTTTCTCCATTCTCCTTTCATGACTTATTCTTGAGATGGGAGTTTGTTCTTCACTTGCTTCTTTAGCCACTTTCCCTTTTTACAATGCATGGACATCCTTCTTCAATTGAAAACTTGGGTCCTGAGTCTTTAGGACAAATGTGTGCAAGCTTGGGCGCAAACTAGCTAGCAACTTTGCTGGTGATCTAGCTGGTGATGATGGATGCTCACTAATAGGTAAAAACAGAGGCTCACTCTCAAATGCCTATTCTAGAGATTGCATGGTCTTACTTAAAGAGGCAACTATCTCTATTAACTTATCCATCTAATTCTTAATATCTTGACTTTCTCGGTAGATCCTCTCTTAACTTTGCTCAATGGCCCTTACACGACTTTCCAGCTGACTCTACCTGATCCCTTCTTTCTTTGAGTATTATATAAGTGAATGGAAGTCTCAATTGTGGCGACCGGGCTTGTTTCCTGCTTCTACATAGACAACCCATGCTTTAGGAAAATGTATGCATGAATACGTAATGTCATGAATGTTCAATACATGGATGTAATGAGGATGAACTGTGTAATGGATGACACCAAATGCTTGAGTTACCAAAATTATTAAAATAGCCTTCCTTAATTCATGAAATGGGTACATAGATAAGTTTTGTAAAGACCCAAAAATTATAATAATTAAATATTATAGAGAAAGGGAAAATTTAAAAGGAAGAAAGTAGGGTTCGTTGATGAACGCCCTGGTTTCATCGAAAAACTCCCATATAGGTCTGTGGACGAATTGTAGTGTTTCGTCAATGAAAAGATACCGAGAGGGGGGGTAATTCAGACCCATTAGTTCATCGATGAGCTCTATACCTTCGTCGATAAACTCCCTTCTTTGGTTCGTCGATGAGTGCACGTGTCTCGTCGAGGAAGCCATATGGCAAGCCACTTATATATACATGAAAATCAGATTTTCAGCGCAGAAATCAGTTTCCCTTCCATTTTCTCTCTCTAAAATCTAGCCCTCTCACCTTCTCTCTAAGTTTTCATCCCCGTTTTCCTCGGTTCGATGATCAAAAACTACCATGATGATCATGGGGAGGTTCTCTACAACTTAGCCGAAGCACAATTTTGGTTTGAGGAATTTGGACACCATCCCAAAATCAAGGTAAATAGGTTGTTTAAGGGTTTAGTAGTTATCAGGCTTTTCTGAACCCAGATTTTGGGTTAGATGGAAATATACTGGTGTTTGGGCATATTAAATTAGGGTGTTGTGATTGTAGGGTTTAGGTTTCCAAACACCTTAGGTATGGGATAAGGACCCCAGCAGGTGTTTTCCCAAGAACTCAGGTAATAGTGATAAATAATTAATAGTTCAGGAATTTTATGAATAAAAGATAAATGTGAGCCTGGGGAAAAGGCAGATATGGTTATTATTCCGAGATGGGTTAATTGAATTGGGAAATGAATATAAGCACAGGATTCTATGTTTGGCGTGGCGGGCATAGGAATATAATTGGAGTCAGATCTCCTAACCAGTTAGGTAAAGGAATTATGCTATGCTAGTAATTGCAGAAATTGTTAATAGTAAAGTTTATGTATTTTGGAATATGGTTTATAGATGGATAAAGGTAATAAAATTATATGTTTTCCAGATCAATATACAGTTCGTAAGTTATTTTATTACTAAAAAATACAGATTTCAGAATATGAGATATTTATTTATTTAGTTGTGTGGCATGAGTTAATATTAGATCGGTACAAATTTTACACAGCTTTTAGTATAACATGATTTAGAGTATATACTTAGAAATATATTTAATAGAATTTATAGAATACCATGATATACAAATTTTAGAACCATAACATTTAGATACTCAGTTGTTAAGATATTCAGTCATTACAGTTATTTAGACTAGCTTATAAAATGTTATGGTTATTACATAATCATGGTAAAAAAGTAAGATAAATATATAGAATAAAATTATATAGTATCAGACCCTGATGGATCAGATCAGCCAGTAGGGCACGATACCGTAGCGATTTCAGATCAGAGTACAACCACATATCTTAGATCATGTATGGAATTCAGTCAATCGTGCCTTGGAGGGATTGCAGGCTCCCCAGAAGTCTGAGTTGAGGTGGTTGGTTTGACGATGGAGATGTCAGTTACCGTGCCTTAGGAGGGATCGCAGGCTCCCCAGTATTCTGGGTTGAGGTGGCTAGTCTGATGATGATAGAGTTTCAGTTGACTTATCTTGTAAGCCAACCAGTGTTAAGTCCCGCCTACAGGCTGCACAACCCTGTCATGAGGGGTTAAATCATGACATACAACCATTCAGAGAAGTCTTCACAGTTATATATATAGATTTACAGAAATTAGCAGACTTACCTACAAATTATAAAAGTATGATTAAATAGTATGTTAAAAAACAGTTATATTTTAAATCGCCTAGGTGTGAGTTACACAATATTTTATTTTACATGTCATCTCAGTTCAATTATTTATTAGTATATTATTCATGTAAAATCAGTTGCCACACATTGGTAATAGCATATTTCGTCTTACTAAGAGTTGTCTTATCCCAGTAATTTAATATATTTCAGGTGATCTAGCTAGATGAGTAGATCAAGCTTGGAGGTAGAGGGAATAGTTATACTGCCCTGTCAGAAGGGTAAGTGGTTTTGGGGAGATGTACTTATCATTAGTTTATAAGGGATCTGGTAGAGGATTTTTGAGTAGATATGTATGTACTAATGTTTGAGAAATTACTGAATTCTGGTATTGTAAACAAGGGTGTATGACTTTACGTTTTCTGCTGCATAGGAATGCTATCTTGTGAATAGGAATTTCCTCAGTGCCCACCTGGGGCCTGAGATGTTATAATAGATAATACATGGGTATCAAAGTAATTTTAATTAAAAATAATGGTATGAATTTTTGGGTCGTTACAAGTTTCTTATCCCTTTTTCCAGTACAACCATATCCCTTTAAACTGTGCCCAAGACGCTCTTTTTGCAAGGTCGAGTTGATCTAAGCCTCATTTCGAAGCACCCTTCTCAATGTCATTATCTTTCCTTCGGCTTGTATGCACTGAGTCTTTTTTCACTTCACATCTTCTTGGCACCAGAGGTTTATCAGGCATTCCCATCCCTTGCTTTTTTGGCGATGGGCTTCGCCTTCATGAGTCCTTCTTCTAGCCCAGGTTGACTTGGGGATGCTCTTAGCAAGATTCCTATGACTTGAGGATTGACTCAGTTGGTGACGTAGCTGTTGTAATTTCCCCGTGTTTCCATCAAACGCTCACTTGAACTGATGATGCAGACCGTTCTCAATGTAGCTGCGATTTTTCCAATCGACTTATGGGCTTCGTCCTGCTTAAAATCAAACTCTGATTCACTTAGCCCATGAGTCATCAGTATGAATTGACTAGAACCCACTTGCCTTTTGAATATGAGGGGAGCGTACGCGGTCCATCCCTATAGTCATAGTAATGTGGGAAGTTACCACATTGGTAGACCATATCGGAACTCCCCATCCATGGCACCATCCATGAAGATCCTCTAGTTTTCCATTTGTGTATTCTTTTGGCCCATTCTTCTTTGCTCAAATGCTGCTCCCACGAAGCATTTTCAAAGTATGTCAGAAAAATCTAGAGTCTCGAGTATAAAGGATGAAAATGGTTCTCCTTGCACGACATATGACTCATGAACCACACATAGAGCAGTGGAACACAACACTTAAATAGGCCCTTTCCCTTAGATTGGCAATAATCCAGAGATCCAATTGTTTCTACTAAGATGCTTGGCACCACATTGACCCCGTTTTGGACTTGGGCAACAAAAGAGACAACTTTCTAATCAATGACTCTTATTTCTTTTGGGAAGATCAACAACCCATAAATGGTGAGGGCCAGTATGCTCATATGACTTTCTTCTGATTCTTCTAGTTTCACCAGAGCTTTCAATACTTCCCAAGAGATGGCTTTCGCGTCCTTGCTGACTTTGTCATTCACTCTTTAGGCCTTAACACCAGTTACCCTACTTAGCTCTTTTCTGAATAAGGTGGTGGGATTAGGCACATAAGCTTTGTAGTTCTTTGGAAAATTTAGTAGAGATACATATTCTTCTATGCTGGGAACCATGTCTACTCCTTCCATGGTGAAGCAATGATAAGAAGGGTTCCAAAACTCTATTAGGATGTTTACTACATCATGATTGGCAGTTATATGTAGCAGAAAGCCTATGTGACCATACAATTCTGAAAAACACAGTCATCTTTCGGCTGTCCAATCAATCCAGATTTTCCTTATCTCCTTAAGATCGTTGGTCCAGTTTGACCCAGACTGGCAACTCCTTCTGAGCTATGATTCAGACTATCCCTGTGGTGGTTCTACTGAGCTTCAAAATAAGTCTGGACCATGATCTCCTCTTCTTTGCATATTGCCATTGGGCTTGTCATGAATTAAATTCAAGCTATCTTAGAATTTTGGTGACACAAAGATGAGCACATCATACATGGCTATGCGTGAAA
This sequence comes from Malania oleifera, assembly GCF_029873635.1. Lineage (NCBI taxonomy): Eukaryota > Viridiplantae > Streptophyta > Magnoliopsida > Santalales > Ximeniaceae > Malania > Malania oleifera. Next base: position 72,623,002 of record NC_080417.1, on the reverse strand, counting down.
TTATGCATAAGGTGCATGAATGCAATGCAACCTAAATAGTCACTTTACTAGAATTTTGGAAAAAATCTTATCCGTTGATGATCCCAAGAATGATCCATTTTCCCCTTGGCAAGGTACTTTGGGAAATAAAATTTGACTTTCCAAAAATGAATTGGGCGTTTTCCAAAATATTGGCCAAGTGATATAAATGCCTAACATGGATGCAGGATGTACACAACACAAAAAATTTTCAAAACATATGCATAAAAGACATGGATTACAAAATGTAGATAAGGATGTGGCTCCTGTCCCAACCTCGAGGTAAGCCTGGATATACACGGGGTTCTCTGAGGCTCTAACTAGGCAAAGGGGTTTTGGACAACCATGTGTGGGTAGGCTCTAATTCCTATAAACAACAGGTTCTCAAATTGAAACTCTATCCTCCCTCACAAAGGTCCGGACAAAGTTCAAATTGAGTGGAGTGGTTTGCACGCCCCCAAGGACCATATCCCATGAAGGCTAATGGTACTCTGTGAAAGTGGAATAATGTTCCCAAGAGGGGGGTGAATTAGGTTATTTAAAAATTTTAAGTTGCTTTTAAATTCTTTGTTTAGTTCTCACAGAAAAACTTAAGTTAATCAATCAATAATCAATCAACAACTAAAACCCACAATTAGTTGAAAAATTAAACAATCCAATCAACCACACAATGATTTAAGATAAGCAACACAAACACTTAAACAATCAAGATTTTTGCAACTCTTTGAAAGCTTTCAACTTTTGATGACAACCTTTTAATTTGTATGCAAGCCCTGTTTTGGATTAATTTTTATTGTGTTCTCTTAATTAAGATTTCCGCAAATTAACCAATGTATTCCCTTATGGGTTTCTGCAAACGGTTAATTGAAACGTACTTTCTATAGATTAAGAGTCTTCTTTGAATTCACCGTTTAAGCCCTGCAACTTTCACTTAGCATACACAAGAATATATAAAGTATAGAAATTCAAAGAGTAGGGTTGAGAAGAACACCAAGTCTTTTATGAGGTTCAGCTTATCCCCAGCCTACGTCCTCATCTTTGGCCAATACCACCTAAGGGTTCCACTAAATCAGTTCATTTCTGGGCAAAACAACACTATTACAATCCCTCCTTCAACTAGGCTAGAGAGAGCCTCTTGAAACGATAACCCTTGCTTGGTCCAACAACGATTTAAGGACTTGAACTGTCAATCAATCTACAAGAAAAGATTCAAGAGAATTTGTACAAGAGATGCTCTCAAAAGAGTTGATTAGTACAATTTCAAACTATATACTCCAAAGTAATTCAATATGAAATTTAAATTGAAGCTCAAAGGAGTGTATCACCAATTAAGTCTTTCAATGATTGAAAGATTCAGAATTGAGGCACAAGATCAGTGTTGAGAGTTAGAAAAGCTTTAGTAGAATTCATGCACAATGAGTGAGCAAGAGAGCCTTTGAATACTTGAGAGCAATTGAGAGTATGAATGCCGAATTTGATGCTTGGTAGTTTAATTCAATGATCTTGAGGCTTATTTAAAGATTTGGAAAAACATTTAACTTCATCCTCAAGTTTAGTTGGAGTAGTGCCCAAGTTTTAACTAAGCTGGAGCCCCAAGCAATCAAAATCTTAAAAAACATTCCTTTAAAAAATTTGAAATCTGCCATGTGGCAGTAGCCTAGTGCTTTTGGTGAGGCGTCTGTCGCGTTAATACCCAGTTTAAAAACAAAGTCACTAGGGTGGCAGTCGCTTAGTAGAATCCAGTTAGGCTTCTCAGATTACCTCATCAGGCGCCTATCAGGGTCTAGGCAATAGCCTAATGCCCTTCTGTTTGTGTATTTTAAAACCATTTAATTTGGCAGCCTACTGACGATTCCAGTCAAGCTCCTATCAAGACAAAATGCTGATTTTAAAATGATTTTTGTAAGAACTCTCTTTGCTTCTCAATTCATGGAATTTTCAATTTGTTTTCTAAAAAAATATATTCCAAGATTTTAAGTTTTACGTCTTTAGGTCTCTTGTTCCTAATGAGCTTAAAAAATAATTTCATATTTGAATATACTCGAAGTACTTACAAAGCTTGTCCTATTGACTCATTTATCTCTTCAATTCTTGAACTCCTTGAAATCTTGAGTTTATTGCTTTGAGTTCTTTTAATTCTGAGCCTTATTGTTCTTCAAGCTTTCAATCTTGATCACCAATATTGATGTGAGCTTTCAAAGCTGGTCCTTGTGATCATATGAAGTATGCTAAGCTCCAATATCTATTTTTCCTAAAACATCACAGCTTTGAAACAAATTAAATAACCTTACTTTGTTATCATCAAAATTAAGAGTTTTAAGCCTTGTTTAGGCCAACAATATCCCCCTTTTTTATGATGATAAATAAGGAGCAAAAAATAAAGTGAGCCTTAAAAGGCTCCCCCTTACAATAAGCATAAAACCAAACTTCAATGTTTCATTATAACAAAATTTCATATACTCCATGATTTCATTTATCATGCTCATCATCATTTCATAAATCATATCATGCTCATAAAAAATGACATAAACATTACGCTCATCATATGACATAAACATTACACTCATCATACATTCATCAAGTAAGTAACCATATTTTGCTTATAAACATACTCCCTCTTTTGACATCATTCAAAAAGCAGAAATACAACCATATAATAGACATACAAAAGAAATTTGTTCCATACATCCATCAAAAGTGAGCAAATAGTCATATTCTTAAAGTTTACAAAACAGCATGACATATCAAAATTAGTCCTCAGATCCAGTAGTATCATCTCTAGCATCTTCATCTTCTTTAGAGTCTTCCTTAGAAACTTCATCTTCTTTCTCAATGTCTTTAGAATCCTTTTTATATTTTTCTTTGGAAGCGTCATCACTCTCCTCTTGTTCTTCTGATTCAACATCACTAGGAGGTGCTGAACTGATATCCATAGGGGTTACACCTTGGGAGGAACTAGTGAGATGTTGTTCTAACTTCTCAAGGTGCTGATCAAGTGAGGAGTACTGAGTTTCCATATTGGTGACTTTTTCTTGAAGGGAAATGAGTCCAGCTCTCATGTCAGTGCTAAAGCTAGAGTAGCGATGATAAAAAGGGTGGAACCACGCAGGCATATTTACGTCATCTGGAGCAAGATTAGGATCTTTTGGGTCTGGTTGAGCTAGCTTGTTCCCTTTATATAGCCATCCTTGTGTGAATTTCTTATAACCTATCAATTTGAGAGGTGGAGGAAAATAGATCATAATGGGTTATTTTGACGAATTTTGAAGATTGTGTGATGACCTGGTAATGAGCAAAGAGTAAGGATAGGATTCCACCGTAAGGAAGAACAACTCTAGGTGCTTCCATTTTTATAACCATCCACTTAAGCATTAAGCTACCCAAATCCAATTATTTCCCTTTAAGCAAGCACCATATGACAAAACAGTCTAAGAATGAAACGTGCTCATATGATCCAACTTTTGATAGGACATTGAAAGCAATCAACTTGTGTAGGATTAAAGCTTGTAGATTGAGTTGTTTATAAAGTGGAGGATTGCCAAAGTATATAGGTGGATCATTCATTACAAGAGGCAAGAATTCTTGTGGGGGTGAAACCTTGCTCCATAATCCATTGTTTTTCTATGGGATTGCACTCAAATTCACCTCTTTCGATGCAAAGCAATTTTCCTACCGATTAAGGTGTGAGAGTGATTGATTGTCCTAGGAGGTCGGTTGAAACACCTACTTCCTTTTTCACCAAATTTGAGTAGAAAATTTTGGTCAAGTCGGGATAGAATCCCTTGGCTTTGTTTTGAATGAACTTATCCAAACCGATATCTTTGAATAAAGCTAGGATTTCAGGAAAATCATATTCAACGAAAGGAACATCTAGAACTTTATAGAATTTGGGTTCGATGTTCTAAATATAGGTTTGATACAACGATTTGGTGTGTGCAGAGGTCAGCCATTTCTCTATTTCATCATTGTTGGCTTGATGAGAGAAGGAAGCCTTGTTCTTGTGTCCGGTTGTTTTCATTTGTAGCATATTGAAGAGTTGTCTAGAATCCTAAAACCCTAGTTTGAGAAGGTTTAGGGTTTAATTTGGTGAAGTGGAGATTGAGTAAGAGAAGGATTTGAGGAAGAAAGAGAGGTAAGGAAGAAAGAAAGGGTTTTGGAGAGGTATAGAAGAGTAGACAGGTGGTCGTTGTTTTAAAATAAGGTGTTTTTGCATGTTTAGAATATGAATCACTGCTTGTTAGATGTCTATCACTTGAAGGGTCAGGCGCTTGATGATTTAAATTTCACCAGGCAGTAGCCTGTCAGGCACCTTCGTCTCAGCTGGCAGTCGCCTGTCATGCAGGCTATGTGCAAATTCTTCTGATTCCTTTTCTTATTTACTTCACGAATGTGTAGCATCCCTAATTCTCATCTAATAACTACAAATCGATCTTCTGAAAGTGGTTTTGTAAATATATCTGCCAATTGATCATTTGTATTTACAAACTGTAGAACTATTTCTTCTTTTTGTACGTGATCTCTCAAGAAGTGATGTCTAATATCCATGTGCTTTGTTCTTGAGTGAGATACTGGATTTTTTGAAATATTTATGGCACTTGTATTGTCACACTTAATTGGAATTGTTTGATATTCAAGATTGAAGTCTTTTAGTTGTTGTTTCATATATAGTGTTTGTGCACAACAACTCCTGACTGCTACATATTTAGCCTCAACAGTTGACAAGGCCACAAAGTTTTGTTTCTTTGAAAACCAAGATACTAATTATTTTCCCAAGAAGTAACATATGCCACTTCTGCTCTTCCTATCAATTTTGCATCCGGCATAATCTGTATCTGAGTAGCTAATCATTCCTAAGCTGGTGTCTTTTGGATAACATAGACCTAGTTCAATTGTGCCTAATAAGTATCTTAGAATTCTTTTGATAGCAACTTGATGAGATTCCCTAGGTGCTGATTGAAATCTAGCACACATGCATACACTAAACATAACATCGGGTCTACTAGCTATTAAATACAATAAGCTTCCTATCATTCCTCGATAATGTTTTATGTCAACTTGTTTTTCCTTTTCATCCTTATCAAGGCTTATGGAGGTCCTCATAGGAGTTCCTATAGGTTTACTATCTTCCATATCAAACTATTTCAGCATATCTCCAATTTATTTGGTTTGATTAATGAGTGTTCCATTTTTAACTTGCTTGATTTGTAACCCTAGGAAGTAATTTAGCTCTCCCATCATACTCATTTCAAACTCTTTTTGCATGCATTTTACAAATTCTTTTCATAGATCTTCATTTGTAGCACAAAATATGATATCATCCACATAGATTTGTACTACTAGCATGTCTTTGTTTTTAGTCTTAATGAATAGAGTGCTATCTACTTTTCCTCTTGAAAATTCAATGTTAAGTAAGAATTTACTTAATCTTTCATACCAAGCTCTAGGAACTTGTTTTAAATCATAAAAAGCTTTAGTTAACCTAAATACATGATTGGGATATTTTATGTCTTCAAAACCCGGAGGTTGTTTTACATACACTTCTTCATTTATATACCCATTTAAGAAAGCACTTTTTACATCCATTTATAACTTGAATTCCTTATGGGCTGCATAAGCTAGAAGCATTATAATTGCTTCCATTCCTGCTACGGGGGCAAAGGTTTCATCATAATCAATACATTCTTTTTTATTATATCCTTGAGCTACTAGCCTAGCTTTGTTTCTAACAACTATCCCATTTTCATCCTTCTTATTTATAAAAGCCCATTTAGTCCCTATGATTGAATGATCTTCTGGTTTGGGCACTAATTGCCATACTTGACTTCTTTCAAACTGATTTAGTTCTTCTTGCATAGTTATAATCCATGAATCATCATTTAATGCTTCTTCTACATTTTTAGGCTCATCTTGAGATATAAATACGTAGTGATTGCATAAATTTTTCAAGGATGATCTAGTAGTTATACCTCTTGATGGTTCTCCAATTATTTGATCTTTTGGGCAATTTCTAATGTATCTCCATTCTTTTGGTAATTCAGAATTTTCTATGGTTTTATCATTTGAAGTCTCTTCAATGACTTCTTCTTTTTATTTTACTTCTTATTTTAATTCTACTATTTCTAAGTCTTTTGATTTTTCAGTGGGTTGTCCTTCTTCAGGTTTTGGTGTTTTGTTGAAAGGGTTTTCTTCATTGAAGGTTACATGTATTGATTCAACAATAGTAAGTGTCATTTTATTGTATATCCCAAAGGCTTTACTTTTTAATGAATATCCTAAATATATTCCTTCATCAGCTTTTGCATTGAATTTTCCTAACTCATCTTTATCGTTCAATACAAAGCATTTACATCCAAACACATGAAAATATGAAATATTTTATTTGACTTTGATTTTATAGATAATCTATTAATTACATAGCATGCGGTATTTACCGCTTCAGCCCAAAAATATTTAGGTAGATTATGTTTGGTTAACATAGTTCTAGCCATTTCTTGTAGTGTTCGATTCTTTCTTTCTACGACTCCATTTTGTTGTGGAGTTTTGGGTGCTGAAAAATTATGACTAATACCATGTTCATTATAAAATTTTTCAACATCCTTATTGTTGAATTCTCTACCTTGGTCACTCCTTATGTTTGATCCATTATATCCTTTTTCATTTTGGAGTTTCTTACATAGATTTATTAGTAAGTTACCAGCTTCATCTTTGGAGGCTAAAAATAATACCCAAGTGTACCTAGAATAGTCATCTACTATTACAAAGACATATTGCTTACCTCCTAAGCTTTGAGTTCTAGTAGGACCAAACAAGTCTAGATGAATGAGTTCTAAGGGTCTGCTAGAAGTTATATGTTTCTTCTTTTTAAAGCTTGTTTTAATTTGTTTACCTAGTTGAAATGCATCACAAATTTTATCCCTTATAAATTTTGAACTAGGTAGTCCCTTGACCAAATTATTTTTAGATAATTTTGATAGTAAGTCCATACTTGCATGTCCTAGCCTTCTATGCCAAAGCCAACTGGCTTCATTTATGGCAACCAAGCATGTTACACTTTGATCAACTAGATTATAAAGGTTTATGCAATACACATTATTAACCCTATAGGCTGTAAATAGGATTTCTTGTTTATTAGGATTTTGAACTAAACATATCCCCCATATTTTTGTACTAATGTAGTGAACTTGGATCTATCTCTGGTCATATGTCTTGAACACCCGTTGTCCAAGTACCATTTTTCATTTGATGGTGTTGTCCTAAAGCATACCTACAATGAAGGATTCACGGTGTTACTATTTGGAATCCAAACTTTCTTAATTTTCTTTAAATCATATCTAGTTCCATTGTTTACTTTCCATTCATTTTTAACTTTAAGATATTTCTTTTTAAGCGGACAATTAAACATGATGTGTCCTTTGTTTTTACACAAGTAGCATGTGCTATGTTTATGTATATTAGTTGAGGATGTGCTAGCATAGTGTTTTGCCTCTTTTACAAAATACCCCATGAACAATTTCTTCTTTCTTTTATTTGTGATTCTATTAAAATCGATTCCTTCTTTATAACCATTCATTCTTTGTTGTCCAACCATCTTTTCGAAATTTTATTTTCCTTTAGTGAAGTTGTAAATAATCTTCTCTTTATCTTCAATTGTCTTTTTAAGATCAATTATTTCTAAATCTTTCTAGTTTTGATAATTTACTAGTAGCTTAACTAATTCTTGTGACATATCATTTATTTTCTCCATTAGATTATCAATATGAGTTTCTTTTTCTTTTTCAATAGATTTAGATGATTCTAGTTGGCTTTTAAGATTTTCATTGTGTTCCTTCAAGGCTATATTTCTTTTAGAGACTTTTATAAATCTATTGTGAAGGGCAAATAACTCATCTTGAAGTTCCTTATAAGTTGGCATACTTTCACAATAGTCGTTGCATGATTCATTACTTATTCTTTTGAGGAGGAGCAGTAGGAATTTAACTCCTCGTTGTGTGCCATGAAGCACAGGTTTGCCATCTCTTGTTGGCTGGTTTCGATTTCTGATTCACTCAAGCTTGTGTCATCCCATGTGGCTTTCATCGTTGTTTTCTTCTTTTTCTTCTACTCCTTCTTGAGCTGAGGACAATCTGACTTAATGTGTCCTACCTTTTTTGCAGTGATAATATGTCAGTGGATCATTTCTATTTTTGTTCTCCTTCTTACTTGTTTCACCTTTTTCTCCTCTAAATTTTCTAGTGAAATTTTTTGTTTCTTTTATAGATTTTTTTTGAGTCTTTTAGTAATAAAGGCTAGTTCATATTGATCTAAGTCACTTGATTCACTACCTTCATCATTTGAGCTTTCTTTTGATGCTTTTAGAGCTATGGATTTCTTATTCTTATTTTTAGGATTTCTTTCTTTTAAAGCCATTTCATAAGTGAGTAGTGATCTTATAAGTTCATCTAGAGATGTGTTTTTAAGATTTCTTCCTTCGGTTATGGCTGTAGCCTTTGGTTCCCATATGGGTGGAAGACCTTTAAGAATCTTACGGATCATCTCATAGGTAGAGTATGCTTTCCCTATAGCATTGAGAGAATTTATTATGTGGGTGAACCTAGTATACATGCTAGTGATAGATTCATCGTGATTCATCTTGAAGACCTCATATTCATTAGTTAGTATGTTGATCCTATTATCTCTAACATCTTTGATGTCTTCCTAGGTTACTTTCAACTTGTCCCAAATTTCTTTAGCATTTTTTTAAGCCATGACTTTATTGAATTCATTAATGTCTAGAGCACAATATGAAGCATTAATTGCACTTGAATTAACTTGTAGCATTTTGTGATTAATTTTAGTCATGTTTTTTTTCTTCCTTAGGGACTTCCTTTCCATCTACTAACTTGGTAAGAATTAAGTCACCATTCGTGACAACCTTCAAATCCATAGTTTAAGGTAAATTCTCATACGTTGTTTCCAAAATGTATAATTCAGTCCACAAAAGATTGGTGTTGACTTTTGAGTCCGATCTCTGTTTTTGATGCTGACAAAGCATATGTATCTTACCTGTGCACTGAACTTATAAACAGAGTTAATTCTTTGCACACATGGATGGTAAAGATACAGTTGATGCCATAAGGAACTCAATGCTTACATCGTATGATGGCGTTTAGAGAAGCAAAGGAATGGAGACCTATTTTCAATTGTATTTGCATTCATTATTATATTGGTCTATAATAATCCTTGCATGTCATGCATATAGGTAATTGTAAGCTTAACATAACCGTAGATTGACCATAGGGACCAAATGACTTTAGGGCACCCTTCGGTCGACCGATGCCTGATCTTTTCAGTGTTCTCATAGACCCTAAAATGACTCTAGGTCCCAACACTCATGCACATATATCATAAAAAATTTAGGAGTATTAAAAAAATGAAAATTGAATACTATAGGGAAGTTTGAGAGAGCTCGGGCGACCGAACCCTAGGGGTTCATTTCACCTCGGGCGCCTGAATTGTTGGGAAGTCAACAGTTTGACTTGGGTTCAGGCTGCCAAACCAAGAAAGACTATCTGCCTTGGGCGACCGAACCCCTAGATGTGACCTTTTCACTAACTCAGGTTGCCGAGTAGTTTAGTTCAAAATAGGCCCCGAGCGACCGAACACGTGCGTTCAAGCTACCGAACCTAGGACCGGGCACTTGAACCTACGAACAAAATGCTACTAACTTTTTTTTGGGCTGCCATGACAAAACTCAGGTTACCAAACTATTTTTAAGGGTTTTTAAAAATGACTCTGGTCGGGTGACCGAACCTCGGTTCAGCCACCCGAACCTTCTCGGGTTATTTTATTTTAACTGAGGTAAGTAAGGGTTAAACGGGGTTAATATTTCCTAAGTATTTTAAAAATTTTCTAAGAATTTCCTATAGGTCCTAAACGGTTATAATTTTACCATAGCCTATAAATATGAATTCATTTGTATGGATTAGTAACAATTAGCAAAAATCATTAGTGCAAAATCCTCTCCTTTTCTAAAACTCGTATTGCCCAAAATACTCTCAAATACTTATTCCCTTGATACATCTTAGCATTGTGAGAGCTTATTGAGTGGGCTAGTGCTAATTAGAGGTTGCTTATACTCCCATTGTTTTTTCTTGATTGATTGTTACTATTTTTGGGGAGTCAAGCAAGAGTTTTCCCACAGATCTTTATTTGATAAATCTAGTGTTGGGAAAAACTCATTAGCTTAAGGATCTTTACATTGTCATTGCAAATATTCTTATAGCCTAATTTTTTTGTGCATAATATTTTTAACGAGCTATTATTTTGTTTTTCAAACAACTATTGAGCCTACTTCCTTGAAGAAAATATTTTGAGTTGTTTTGAATATTTGTAGCATCTTTAAAACCCTGATTTATTATTGAGATTTGACATATATTGTTTCAAAGAAATAGTTTGATTAGAACACTCTTGATCATATTAGTGATAATACCTTGTTGAGTGTTGCTTGCACAAAATCACATCACTGAGCTTACATTTCTTATATTGTTGATGTGAGGTTGATTGAGTATATTGTGTGTATTGTAGTACATACCTGCTTAGTTGAGAAGCACATTTTCGTGTGGGTAAATTCATATTTATTATATTCCAGGCATGGGCCTAAAGAGGGAGACTAGCCCTGTAGAATAGTCCCGGACGGACTTAGACCCGGTTAGGAAAGCTAGGTGCGCCATCTTAGTAAGGCGTATTGGTTGAGGTCAGCTCCTTGAATTGACCTGGTTGTAATCGCTGCCGCTCCACCCATTAAGTGAGCATTAGTGGAATCCTCAGCCTTGTGAGCTAGAGGTAGGGACGTAGGCAGTATTGGTCAAACCCCGATAACATATTGTGTGTCTATTTATATTTCCACACTTTATATTTACCGGACGTGTATGTTATAGTGTGAATGATGCACATGATTTAAATTCCGCATATTATACTTATCTGTGCATTTGGGTAGATAGACCTAGGTTATGTAATATTGCAAATGCTTGTTAAACCTAAGAAGAAGTTTAAAATTCCAATTCACCCCCTATTGCGAATGCACCAAAGCTAACAACTGGTGGTCGGGTTGAAGATTAACCCTCTCCAAAGGGAGCTATTCCTAGGTGTGCCATTCCAATATTTATATAGCTTCTAGTTAAGATTTACTATAACTTAAATGTGATACCAATTAAAAGTGGAATAGTGTTCCCAAGAAGGGGGGGGGGGTGAATTGGGTTATGTAAAAAATTTAAGTTCCTTTTAAATTCTTTGTTTAGCTCTCACAACAAAACTTAAGTTAATCAATCAATTCTCAATCAACAACTAAAAACAACAATTAGTTAAAAAATTAAACAATCCAATCAACCACACAATGATTTAAGATAACCAACAAAAACACTTAAAACAATCAAGATTTTTGCACCTCTTTGAAAGCTTTCAGTTTTTGATGACAACCCTGTAATTTGTATTCAAGCCTTGTTTTGGACTGATTTTTATTGCACTCTCTTAATTAAGATTTTTGCAAATTAACCAACATACTCCCTTGTGGGTTTCCACAAATGGTTAATTGAAACGTACTTTCTATAGATTAAGAGTCTTCTTTGAATTCAGTGTTTAAGCACTGCAACCTGCACTTAGCATACACAAGAATATATATAGTGTAAAAATTAAAAGAGTAGGGTTAAAAAGAACACCAAGTTTTTTATGAGGTTCGGCTTATCCCCAACCTACGTCCTCGCCTTTGGCCAATACCACCAAATGGTTCCACTAAATTAGTTCCTTTTCAGGCAGAACAACATCGTTACAATCCCTCCTTCAATTAGGCTAGAGTGTGCCTCTTCAAATGATAACCCTCGTTTGGTCCAACAACGATTCAAGGACCTAAACTGTCAATTAATCTACAAGAAAAGATTCAAGAGAATTTGTACAAGAGATGCTCTCAAAAGAGCTGATTAGTACAATTTCAAACTATATACTCCAAAGTAATTCAATATGAAATTTAAATTGAAGCTCAAAGGAGTGTATCACCGATTAAGTTTTTCAATGATTGAAAGATTCAGAATTAAGGCACAAGATCAGTGTTGAGAGTCAGAAAAGCTTTAGTAGAATTCGTGCACAATGAGTGAGCAAGAGAGCCTTTGAATACCTAAGAGCAATTGAGAGTATGAATGTTGAATTTGATGCTTGGTAGTTTAATTCAATGATCTTAAGGCTTATTTACAGATTTAGAAAAGCATTTAACTTGATCCCCAAGTTTACTTGGAGCAGTGCCCAAATTTTAACTAAGCTCGAGCCCCAAGCAATCAAAATTTTAAAAAAAATTCCTCTAAAAATTTTGAAATATGCCGCATGGCAGTAGCTTGTTGCTTTTGGTGAGGCACCTATCGCGTTAAAACCAAGTTTAAAAACAAAGTCACTAGGATGGCAGTCACCTGGTAGAACCCAGTCAGGCTTCTCAAATTACCTCGTCAGGCGCCTGTCAGGGTCCAGGCAGTAGCTTGATGACCTTTTGTCTGTGTATTTTAAAACCATTTAATTTGGCAACCTACTGAAAAATCCAATCAAGCTCCTGTCAAGACAAAATGCTGATTTTAAAATGATATTTGTAAGAACTCTCTTTGCTTCTCAATTCTTGGAATTTTCAATTTGTTTTCTAGAAAAATATGTTCCAAGATTTTAAGTTTTAGGTCTCTAGGTCTCTTGTTCCTAATGAGCTTCAAATATAATTTCATATTTTTATACTTGAAGTACTTAAAAAGCTTGTCCTATTGACTTATTTATCTCTTCAATTCTTGAACTCCTCAAAATCTTGAGTTTATTGTTTTGAGTTCTTTTAATTTTGGGCCTCATTGTTCTTCAAGCTTTCAATCTTGATCACCAATATTGATGTGAGCTTTCAAAACTATTCCTTGTGATCATATGAAGTATGTTAAGCTCCAATATCTATTTTTCCTGAAATATCACAGTTTTGAAACAAATTAAATAACCTTACTTTGTTATCATCAAAATCAAGAGTCGTAAGCCTTGTTTAGGCCAACACTGTACTCCTTTATATTCATAAAGGGTGAAGCCCAGGTAGAAGTCTGGTGAAAGTGAGTGAATTTATAAGCTCAACCTAAACCCACTATCCCCACATTTATTCACATGCTATTTCAAACAAATATTCACATTTAAGCTAAAATACTCACATGCTTGTTCAAATAACTATGACAACAAATATTCACCCAGATATTCACATGCTGATTCAAAAGTATGAAAGCAAATATTTACAATTGAACATGCTTATTCAAAGAAGTGAAAACAAAATATTCGCAAGTCATGCTTATTCCAAAAATGTGGAAACAAAATACTCACAATTCACATGCTTATTCAAACAATTATGGAAACCAAGTATTTACAATTAACAACATGCTAACAAAGGAAACCAAGTATTATTGTTTATTCAAACAACAAGTGGAACCAAATAATCACGTGCCTAACATGGAAACAAAATATTCATAGTTGATCACATGGAGATACAATATTCACAATTAATCATGCATACTTAAACAACTTTGGAAACAACAATCAATCAAAGATATGGCACATATGTACATCATAACAATCAAATATTAATACTATTTGCAAAATGTGGTGGAGTAATCAGGAGGCTTATTAGATTCGAAATTGGGATACTTCTCGATTAATCACTAGCTCGACTCTCATCACTGCCCAGTGGAGTCACCAAGCTGTCGCAACGTCCTCGGACGCGAACTTGGAATGACTCAAAAATGATAATGAAGTGAAGTGGATTTTGAAAATGTGATTTTCATGGAAAACATGGTGTATGTAGTTGCCACTAACCTTTTAGTGTGGTTAGAACACTTGATTACTACCCCAATTAAGGGTAGAATCAATCTGCTTTACTAGAGTTGGGCTCATAAGTTCGGTTACATGAGGGGAAGGTATTAGCAGCCCCTACGTGCCTGTCCTTACGAATGGTACCTAATTAATCAAAAATTATCTCACAAATTAAACTTAATAAGCCTTTAAAAATTACTCCCTTTTGTGAATTTATGAAATGGACATGAATGAACATAAATGAGAATAAATAGACAACACATAATATACAATATGTGCGTATTCCCTCAGAACTGGGGTTCACGAAGCTCGAAAAGCTCATACCCTTTTTGTTGCAATCATCGGGATGCAAAATTGAGAAAATAGTTTACAAAAATACACTCCCGGGGTTTTTGAAAATTTGTAGGATTTTTCTAAGTATGAAAAGTAATATTCAGGGAGGTTTTTTTTTTACTCATTCGGGATGAACACAAATTCTAGGACCTCAACAAACAATTTTTGTGAATTTTTCAAAATTTTCTGATTTTTCAATTTTTTTCCTAAATTTTGAAATAACAAAAAGACAATTAAGCAAAAATCAAGCCCCAAAAATATTTGAAAATTTCTCCTATGTTTTCTGATTTTTTTTGAGATTTTTTATGAATTTTTTATGAATTTTTATGGGTTTTCAAAAGTTTAAATATAAAATAAAATAAAAGGCTAAACCCATTTCATTCTGGTTCAGAGGACCCAAACTTGCTCGAGAATGAGCTGGTTAAAGGGGGTCGACCAGATTTAGACCCGGTCAAGGCCAATGGGTTTAGAGTATATGCCCGAACATGTGTATGGATGTGCACAAAAGTGTGTGCAAACCATGTGTGTGAATAATGCATGGTGCATGTATGAATGCATTACTATGTATGCACATGGATATGAATGAACATGTGCGTATGATGGCATGTGCATGGGCGTGCACGTGCATGAGTGCATGTGCATGGGAGTTTTGGTGTGAGTTACGGGCATGAATGAGCATGCATATGTGGCCTATGAATGAGCAAGCATGAAATAATGTCATGATGTAATGCATAAGTATATGTATGCATGGTGTGTTAATGGGCATGCATATGTATGCATGCATGAATAAGGACATGGATAATGATGTAATGCATGTGTATATGTTTGCATAGATAAGAGTGAACATGCATGCATGGTGTGTGAATGAGCATATATGCGTGCATGCATGAATGAACAATGACACGTATAATGATGTGATGCATGAATATGTGAGTGCATAGATAAGAACGAAGCATGAAATGATGGGCATGCATATGCATGCAAGAATGAATGAACAATGACACAAATAATGATGTGATGCATGATTATATATGCATAGACAAGAATGAGCATGCATGCATGGTGTGTAAAACGGGCATGCGTATGCATGCATGCATAAATAAGGACATGGATAATGATGTAATGCATGTGTATATGTTTGCATAGATAAGAATGAACATACATGCATGGTGTGTGGACGGGCATACATATGCGTGCATGCATGGATGAACAATGACAAGTATAATGATGTGATGCATGAATATGTGCATGCATGGATAAGAACGAACCTGCATGCATGCATGATGTGTGATGGGTATGCACATGCATGAATGGATGAAGTCATG
Source organism: Malania oleifera (assembly GCF_029873635.1). NCBI lineage: Eukaryota > Viridiplantae > Streptophyta > Magnoliopsida > Santalales > Ximeniaceae > Malania > Malania oleifera. Next base: position 72,607,487 of record NC_080417.1, on the reverse strand, counting down.
GATGATGATGTAATGCATGAGTGTACGTTGAGCGTACATGCCATGGTTTTAAATAACAGCCATTATGTAGCATAACAGCCGATATGTAACGGAAATCGAAGGCTCCGAAACCGATATGAGCAGATAATGCGGTTCAGAAAAAATTCACAGCCGTAATGGTCGTTACATCTCCATAACGGTCCATAATGGCCGTTACCCAACATTACACTTCGTAATGGTCCGTTATGGACATTTACATGGCCGACAACTTGCAGAAATTTGAATCCCTAAAGCAGGCTTTCTACTGTAGCGCTACTTTCCCCCTCTCCCAACCACCCATCTACCATTTAATCTAACTATCTAAGTCTAACATTCAAAGACCAAACTGCAAAGTAAAAAACTTACCTTGAAATTTTGTTGGCCAAAACTAAATAAGAAGGCTTCACTTCTTCGAAGTCTGAGAGTAAGCAGATCTACACATCTTCGCAACCTTGTAAGAGTTGCAGACTTGTAGCAGCTTGTCGAGTCATCAGTGACAGGCTTGCAGCAGCTCCGCCGCCTCTGCGAATCGTCAATAGGCGATAGCCCTTCGGCATCTCCCTCCGCCAGTCATTGCCACTCGCCACCTACTAGCCCTTCGATTTAAGCTTTAGAGCTTGGAGTCATCGGCCGTTCGTGTTTCGACTCCTTCGAGGCTCCTCTGAGTCCCCTCTCTTACTCTCAGACTCTCTGCTCATCTCCAACGTATGAGATAAGCTTTAAAAAATCAATCAACACTCAACACCCATTGCACTTAAGTCTTAAACTTTCCAATATGTTTTTTTTGAAAAAAATTATATTTTATTGTAAATTCTGTATGTTAAATTGAATTAAAAAAAAAGTAATTTAATGGAGTAAAAAATTAGAAATCAATAACAATTATTTAAAATAAAATTTTTTTAATTTTAAAATATTTTAATTGTCTTATATTTTTTGAAAGGTAATTATGAAAATCTAGTTCCATCTCATATTTCCTGTTTATTAATATTTTTTAAGTTTTAAAACATCATTTTGACCTTAAATTTAAAATTACGTAAAATAAATCTTTAAATGATTAATTTTTTGTTTTTAGTTATCAAATAAAGTAAAAAAAATGATAAATTAATAAACAAAATTTTAACCTAATAGTTAATACATTAATAATTATAAGTTTTACTACTGGAATTTGTAGGAAAAGTTTATTTTTATCCATATACTGAGAAAATGCTTAAAAAGTTAAATAGTCAATTTGCATTGTATGGATCTCTATTAGTGATGCTGTGATGGAAATGAAAGTAGAGCAAAAGTCTTTTTCACCTTTAAAATTACAATGTTAATTTCTTATAGTTATAAATGAAAATAAAATCAAGTTATAAAAAATAATGAAAATATCTTTTTAAAGATAAAGGAATATATTTTTTTGTAATAAAATATCTAATATTTTATATTTTTTTTATTTAAATATTTTAAATAAACATTACTTATTATTTTTAATCAAATATTACATTTTTTTACGTAATAAGTATTTAAAATTAGGATTATTTAGTACTTATTATTTAATATTTACTAAATTACTAATTATATTATACCTGTCATTTTTTTTAGAAAGGTTGTATCTTTGTATTTTCTCTATGTTTTATATAGAGATCATCAAATTAAGTCTATCAATATGTCATGTGATAGAGGAAATGAGAACTTACCTAGTGAGGATATTGGATGACATTTTGGTACTGCGGTAGATAGTAATAAACATGTTATTATGTGTAAGTTATATGAGAAGATAATTAAAGGGGGCATTACACGCTTGAAACAACACTTGGCACATAAAAAGGGTCAAGTAGCTGGATGCTCAAATGTGACCACACAAGTAAGAGAACAAATGATGAAACATCTACAACAGTATGCTGAGAAGAAAAGAGATAAACAAAAAAGGCAAGAAGAAGCAGAAGCTCAAATTAGAGGAGATTTTGAGAATTTGAGCGATGAGGAAGACTTGGAAGAAGAAAGTATGAGATTTGCTCGACAAGAAAGCATACGATCATAGCAACAATGGGAAGAGAGACAAAGATTTCGAGCAAGAACAACTGGAGGGGGTAATATTTATGAAGAGGGAGGTGGCTCTAGCAGTGGTGCTACCAGTGGTTTCAATAGAGCAAGAGCTCGATCTTATAGTGGTCAAGAAGTTGGAGGTAGTGGATGACAAAGGATCAATCTTGATGCCCCTGAAGCTAGACTAAAGGCAATGGATCTTATTTTAGAAAGAAGTAAGAGTGCAAAACAACCAAAAATCAACACTAAGTTACTAAAAGATTTAAGAAGTAAATTAGGAAAAGCAGTTCGAAAATTTCAAATTTATAATTGGATTTCAGCGAATGTAGCTGACTTTCCATTTATGTAGCCTATGCTTGATATTGCTATAGAGGTTGGAAAGGGGGTGAAGGGTATATCACCTTATGAGATATCTGAAATTTATTTAGAGCAAGAGTATCAAGAAATAAAAAATTATATAGCTTCTTTTGCTGGAATTTGGAAGGAGAGAGGTGTAACCCTTACGTGTGATGGTTGGTCAGGACCAACTAGAAAACACATTATAAACTTTTTAGTTTAGTGCAATAGAAGCACCATGTTTCATAAATCAGTTGATGCCTATGATGTGCCAAGAAGAATAGCTGAATATTATTTTAGGTAATTTTCTAATTTTAATTGTATATGCAAATAGTATTATGGACTTACATATTTTTAATTCAATAGTAGTAATTATTGAATCTATAACTTCATTTCAGATTAATGGATGAGGTGGTTGAAGAAATTGGAGAGGAAAATGTTGTCCAAGTAGTGACTAATAATGAAGCTGCAATTAAGGCCGGAGGAAAATTATTAATACAGAAAAGGCCCAATCTCTATTGGACGTCATGTGTAGCTCATTGCATAGACCTTATTCTTGAAGATATTGGTAAGAAAAGTAATGTGAAGAAGGTCTTAGAAGATGCAAGAACAATAACCACCTTTATTTACAACCACATCTGGACAATGAATTTCATGAAAAAAATCACATATAATAGAGAGTTACTTTGCCCTGCCATCACTAGATTTGCCACCAACTTCATTGCTTTGGAGACTATTTTCGAACATAAACAAATATTAAGGGAAATGTTTACATCTGATGTTTGGAAAAACTCAAGGTTTGGGATGGAAAAATCAGGCCCAGCATATGATTCGAAGAAGATTATCTTGGGCAAAGAGTTTTGACAAAAGGCCTTTGATATAATTAAAGTGCTAGAACCCTTAGTGAAAGTTCTTAAATTGGTTGATGGTGATGAAAAACCAACCATGGGTTTCATATACGAGGCAATTGATATGGCGAAATTGGACATTCAAAAAGATTGTCGGCTTTACAAAGACTATTGAAAAATTATTAACAACTGGTGGAGTTTTCAATTGCACCAAGATTTGCACGCTACTGGTAAGTGAAAGTTAAATACAATTTTTTATTATTTTAACTTTTAAATTATGCATAGTTGCATTACAAAACTATTGATTAATATGTTTCTAAATTTAATTGTAGGATACTTTTTGAACCCACAAATTCTTTATGGTGCCCCACCCTCTCCTAAAGTTGCTAGAAAAGTCATTGATGGGGTTAAAAAAATAATAACCAAGTTGGTACCCTATATAGATACTCAAATTCGGGCTATTAAACAAGTAAGTATTGGTTTCATTAAATTGAATAATGAATTGTTCTAGTATTCTATAACACATTCAAGAATAATTATTAATACATTTAATTAATTAATTATATTTCACAATCATCCTTTTTTAATTGTTGCTATATCGAGATAGGTAGGAGACTTTTGGAACCCCATTGGCTCAAAGGGCAGTGAAACAAACAAATCCTGGTAAATATAGGCTACATAGCTAAATAATGGATGAATGACTCTATTTTCTCTCTTATGTTCAAATTTGAATTTTAAAATATACGCTATACTGACATAAAACTCTTTTTAATTATTCATGCAGTCGAATGGTGGATTCATTATGGCTTGTGTGCTTTTGAGCTCCAAAGAATAACAATCAGAGTTCTTAGCCATACCACATCAGCTTTGAACTATGAGCATAATTGGAGCACCTTTAGCCTCATCCATACGAAAACAAGAAATAGATTAAAGTACATGAGACTACAAAAACTTGTTTTCATACATTACAACATGAGGTTAAGGTTAAGACATACAATGAGAAGAAGCCAATGAGAATTTGAAGAGGGTTTCAATCCTATCAATTTGGACTACATTTTCAAAGAAGAAGATCCTTTAAGTCAATGGTTAGAGAAGAGAGAGACACCACTACTCTATGGTCAGGACAACTCAAATAAGTTAAATGAAGAAGTTGGTGGTACTACAGAAGGAGGTGATCAACCACCAATAAACGTGCATGATGATTCAAGTTCAAGCCTTGAACGTACAAAAAGTGATGACAATCTTGGTTTAAGCCTACCAAGTGATGATGATGGTAATAGTGGTGCTGGATCTGGGGTTGGGGGCTGGTAGTAGTGGTGGTGGAGGCGGCGGTGTAGAATATAATTATGGATATGACATAAGGACATCATTTGTAAGGGATATACATCCTTTTGATTGTTATGGACTACACGACATACCTGGAAATTATAACTTGGGTATTCCTCCAAGGAACCAATCTTCACAACTGTTGACCTCACTGGTCACACTCGGTTTTGATTATGACAAATACTCATTGTATCTAATGAGTGTTTGAGGTTTTGTGTAGACACTAAGAGTGATAAGATCAAGATGTGCACAAAGCAAGAAAAGCTTGAAGACCCTAGATATAATTTATTTGTTGTAATTTATATTCGGGTCTATAATATTTATGTCGAAAAGGTCTGTAATAGTAAATAGGGATTGGTTTGTAATAAGCTCACACACATCACATATATGATTTATTATGTAAGCTCAAACAAACCGTAAATGAGAAATGACCATTAGAAAGACCTTAGGGTGTACCCTTTGACACTGGACTTTTTCGGTGTCTTCAAATTAAACCCCAAATGACCCTGGGACACACACATTTACATATATGTTTGTTAGGCACTTGAATATGGCTTGATTGTTTCGAAATGGGACTGAAATGCACACATGGTGCACTTTCAGTCAACCAGCAAAGTCAGTTCATTTTGGCCTGGTCGACCGAAACCTCCCTGGGTCAAAGTTTGACCATCTTGTCGACCGAAGCATGTAGCTCAAAAGGCCCTGGTCAACCAAAACCTCCCTAGGTCAAAATTTTGACCACCTGGTCGACCGAACCAGGTAGTTCAAAAGGCCTTGGTCGACCGAAACCTCCCTGGGTCAAAAGTTTGACCACCTGGTCGACCGAACTAGGTAGTTCAAAAGGCTCTAGTCGACCGAAACCCCCTGGGGTCAAAAGTTTGACCACTTGGTCGACCAACCCTTTTTGTACTCTAACCACCTAGTTAACTGGAGGGTCCTCGGGAGAATTTCCAGCGGTCTGGTGGATCGAACCAGCCAGTTCAAAATGGCCTGGTCAACCAAAACTCAGAAAATTGGGAAATTGCCCTCTCCTGGTTGACCGAGCCCTTCGTTCAATATTTCCCTAGTTGACCAAACCATATGAGACCTGGTTGACCGAACTTGTTCTGGTCGACCAGACCTCTCGGGTTGTCCTGATTTTTTACCGCACTTAATATTATTTAAACAGGGTTAAAATGTTTTTAAACATCATTAAACTTTCCTAAGAATACCAATAGGTCCCCAACGGTCATATTTTCTCCTATGCCTATATATATGAGATCATTTGAGAAAATTAGTACGTATTTTTAACTACTTTGATTAGGGGAAATTCTCTGAAAACCCAAAAGCCTATACTACTCATTTTATTGGTCCCATTCACTCATGCTTGTCGTTTAATAGTGCATACATCACTTGTAAGTGGATTGAGTGTGTGTTTGGGAAGGTTTGCCCTCTTGGTTGTATTTGTTTGACACTATTTTCGTGAGAGCCAAACCTAAGGATTCTTAGGGGGCTTTTGCTAATAAACCTATCCTAAGAAGACTTGCTTAAGCTTCTAAGTATTACATTTGTGTTGCAATTTCTTAGGAAGCTCGTATTTGTCTTTGGGTTGCAAAATCATTTTCAAAGCATACTCAAATATCTTATGTGATTTATATTGATATATTTGTGAAAAGATATTTGTGTTTGTGATAGTGATCTTTGTTGCAATATTCATCAACTCACATATCCTTTGTTGAATACAAAGATTGAATATCTTTTGCAAACCAAAAATATATATTACTGGAGCATCATATGATTGAGGAAACCTGCTCATTGAAATATACATATTGTCTGGCTAGTATCTTTGTGTGAACTATTATATTGAACATATCTTGTGATACAAAGATTGTTTGTTTGTCACTCTCACGTACGCATTACACTGATAGAAAATACCTTTGAGAGTTGAACCATTTAGACCACATTGAGCTTACATATTATTTTATATTGTGGTATATGTGATTGAACGTAATTGGGTAAAAATTTGCTTTACTTGAAAGCACAATCACTGTACCGTTTATTTTATTGAGCAAACTTGTTATATTCCAGGCACGGGCCTGAAGAGGAAGACTAGCCCTGGAATAGTCCCAGATTGGCTTAGACTCGGTTAGGAAAGCTAGGTGCGTCGTCCTGTTAAGGCGTGTAGGTTAAGGTTAGCCCCGCTAATTGACCTAGTTTAGGTTGAGGTCAGCCCTGTGTTAATTTGACCTGATCGTAGATGGTGACGCTCCACCCTTAAGTGAGCTTTTAGTGTATCCTCGAGCTTGCGAGCTTGAGGCAGGGACGTAGGCACAGTTGGCCAAACCCTGATAACATATCGTGTGTTTGTTTATATTCATGCAGTTTACATTTACCGCACATGTATGTTATGGGTGAATGATGTGTATGACTTAATTTCCACGTTATACTTATCTACGCATTTGGAAATTGTATAGACTAACCCTAGGTTGTGTATTTACCGGTGTTGGATAAATTAACCTTGGTGAAAAGTTTTAAATTCCAATTCACCCCCCCCCCTCTTAGGAATACACCAATTCTAACAATTGGTATCAGAGCCTCGTTGCACTTGACTTAAATGCTTTTGTAAAAAGATCGCAATAACTCACATTGGTGTATCTCCATTCGTTGAGGGATAGTCACTTTCCAGTCCTCCAGTATTTGGTGGTGTCGACTACACCATGTGAAAAGTTAGAATGACCATATTTTTGAAATCCATGGACTGGAGGGTCTGGCTTGTGACTACCAAAGGAAGATGTGCACAAATAAATGAAACTGATTTTAATATGATTAGTTCTAATGCCATATACATGTTATATCTTGCATTAGATTCTGGTATCTTTGTTGAGTTTGTGGCATATCAGATTGCACAGGAAATTTGGGATGAACTAGAGAAGAAATATGGAAAGTCCCAAGAAACGGAGATGGTAACTCCTCCGGATGATCCAAGCTTAAATGATCTAGAGGAGGTAATTCATAAGCTAAAAATCAACGATGAGGTATATGATTCTCACTCCAGCCCACTTAATGGTTTATGTGATGAATGCTGTGTTGGGTCACATACTGAATCATCTGTTGATAATACTGCAAATGGTTTATGCGACATTTACTATAGAAAATCTTGTGATGAATCATTTGTTTGCTCTTGTGACGTATCAAATGCTGGACCATCTATTGAATATCATAATAACTTCGATAATGATGTATGTGATGACTCATATATGGAATATTGCAGTATATTATGGAATGAATCGCCCCTTGTACTTCATGATAGTCCTATTAAGCGTGCATGCAATGATTTGAATGAAAACTGTTGTGTTAACTCCTTTGGTGAATCATGTGCTGATTTGAACATTAAAAGCATGTTGTCGCATGAAGAACTGGAAAAGACTTCATTGAAAATGCAAAAGTTTCTAATTAGAATCTCTAAGAATGAAATACTATTGAAGAATGAGAACAAAAGAATAGCAAGAGAACTAAAGGGGTTATAAAATTATCATGCTATTCTTGAAAAGAAAAAGATTGAGAAAATGTTAAAAACTACTTGCTTAGATGAAGAATCAGATGATTATTCAAAAGTTGATCTTGAGTTTAAAAGTGAAAGGAATAATCATCACAAACCCTTTGGAGTTAAAAGAAGCAAATCATTTAAAAAGGGTTCCTTTCGTAAATCCCATTATCACCAAAGGTTTCATGCCTCATTGAGTAAAAGAAAAATAAATAAGCATATCCCTTCACGAAAATACAATACCTGCTTATTGTGTAAAACTACAGGGCACATATGGTTTAAGTTTCTTTTTAGAAGTGCCAGAGGCTTGAGTAAAGAAATGATGTGGGTTATCATGGTAGCAAACCCCTTAGGACTTCAGGAAAAATGAACTCAAATTGAACATACATTTTTGTTAGGCCTTCTTAGTTCCTAGGCTTAGGATTAAGAGGTTGTGATGATGATAGGATTGGAAAGTGATTGTTGCTTACAATGATAATCATGGTGTACGCACTCACCTATCCACTTCATAGGAAGTCCTCACCAAAACCACGATCATACTCCGTAAATTCTTCATTCATCTCTTGGTTCGTATCCTTGCTCCTCTATGTCTTCATTTCTATAGGATACTCTCCAATCACCTAAGAGCAGTGTTTTAAGAAAAAAACATCATACTCCTTAGTGCTCAGTGCCCAAAATAGGTCAATAAGTCAATTCTTGGAACACACCTCATTTGATCAATATTTCTTAACCAAGAACCCCTAAGAATCATATCCATATCATAATATATCAAATCTGGACCTTAGGGAGAACTTTGGATCCAAATCAGGCAAAATGGGGAAAAATTCACTATGCTCGGTCGACCGAGCACTTCAGTTATAAAACTCCCCGGTCGACTAGAACAATGTTGACTTTGACCTGTACGGTCGACCAAAAGCTAGTGAACAAATTTCCTCGGTCGACCAATAGTTTCGGTTTCCCCCTGGTTGACCGAAACATGGCACAATACACCCTTACGGTCGACCGGCCATCCTAGTTCATTTTCGCCTCGGTCGACCGAACTGTGTCGGTGCCTGGGAAATCTCAAGCGTCGATCGACCGTATCAAGTTCTGGTCGACCGAGCTGTGATATATATATATATATATATATGTATATATATGATTTCTTCATTTTCAGCTCGTTTGCGCAAGAAATATTGAGAGAATTCCTTTTCCTTCACTGCACTTCCTACTATCCTAGCCTCACACCGTCATTGCCATGGCTCACATTGAAGCCCATGACCTTGCTCATGCAGAAGATGAATATTTTCTCTCAGATAGGTGCAAGATGTGGTATATACGGGAGTTCCGTCCCAAGGAAGCTATACTAGGTAAGATACTCGACTTAGTTTTTATGGGCCAGTATTTTCAAAATATTTTGGATATGTTTGAGTATCAGGGGTGGAGATCCTCTATCTCCTACCAGCCTGGGGGTCATTACCCGACATTTGTAAGGATGTTTTATGCGAACTTGAGTAATGATGAGAATGGGTACTTCTTCCGTGTTCTGAGGACAGATGTGCGCTTTGACGCACAATATATCTCTGACGTCCTCGACATTGGCCATGGCGACTTTGAGTGCCCCGATGTGGGTAACTCCTGGATCTTTGAGCGGGAATTTACTGTAGCCACATTCGCCAACCTGACCATGTATGACACTGGCACTGCTAGCTAGAACCATCCTCCCCAGTACAGATAGTTCAATTTAGAGGCTAAGGTCGTGCACCATCTGATCACATACAATGTCCTGCCCAATGCGGGATCTAGAGTGCACGTCTCCTTTTCAGACTGCTTCATTATGTGGTGCCTTTTTACTTAGAAGAAGTTGGACCTGCTGAGTTTGATTATCCGTTGGATGATGGCCAAGACGATTGGCCACTGAGTGATCATGCCATATGGGGGAATCCTAAACAAATTGTTTAGGAATATTGGAGTCAAGAGGACGAATGTGGCTTCACAAAAGAGGAGACGACCGGCGGACACTTTCTCTAGCGTGACTTTTAGACTGATGGGGTACGAGCTCGTAGGGAACATTTGGGCGCCCTCTAGAGTAGCAGCAACACGGGTTGAGGCCCCACAGGAGCCACCACAACCTCCACAGCCATCGAACGTGGATCTCATGGCTACTATCTCCGGCTTGTCTGACATGTTCATATAGTTTCGAGGATCAGTCCAGTTAGACTTGCAGGATGTGGCATCATCATCTGCTGCACTTAAGGAGGAGTTCCAGTAGCACTCCATCTCCACAGCCAGTCGTCTTACAGACATGGAGCGGTCTATGACAGCTGGCTTCAGTAAGCTGAGTGATCATATTCAGGAGATGCAGGATAAGAGAGATAGGATGACGATGGACTTCAATTTCGATGCTACTGACGGCGATGATGGAGGAGAGGATGGATGAGATGATGGAGGGGAGATCTAGACTCCAGAGTTGTCCGCAGATCAGATAGCGTGGCCTTGATTCTTTTTGTTTTATCTTATATCATCTGGTCTGTATTAAATAAAAACAGCTCTTTCATTTTATTTTTAACTCTCATGATATTATTGACATACTACCCCGGTTATTTATGATATATATATGCATCTGCAGTTTCTTAACTTTCATGTTCTAGTGGTTAATTGTGTATTGTATTGAAATGCATGAGTAGTATAGAATGCCTACTGCATGGCGGATGCAGTTGTTGAGAATTGCCTGCTGGTAGATGATAGGTTCTCGCATGCCTTACTTCTATGATTCTGTCTGTTTGAGAACAGTTTTTGTGTAGGTAAAATTTGGGAAATGTCCTGTTTACAGCTGGCATGCTGCCGAATTTTTCGTAGACATTTGCCCAAATAATTGAAATATTACTTGTGTGTGCCAAATGTATATATACATGTGAAGTAATTGTTTCATAATTTGCATACATTTAGGGGGAGCATCTAAAAATATATGTCTATTTTGTTTTGCTCACAAAATATGCTTGAATTAGATCTGCTATTAAATCAAGTGTGGCTTGTGCTTAAATGGAATGTTTTAATCATAAAATTGAATTATGCTCTTGTTGCCACAGCTACTTGATTTTCCATATGATCTTGCATGTGAATCTTAAATCCTTTTTGGGATCATTATGGTTATGATTTTTCTAGTTATAATTTAGTATGTGTGTAATTGACAACCCAGAAAAATGTTGCTTGATTGTCTTAAAATTAAAGTTCTCTTTTCTTCAAGCAACTCCCCCACATACTTTTTGCACATATCAAAGGGGACTATATATATATATATATATATATATATATTTATACATATGTATATCTATATCTATATACTTATATATATATCTATTCATGAAAGCAAGAACTGAACTCATATAGAATATATTGTATGTCTTGCTGGTGTGTTTACATGCCTTCATAACTTGTGTTTTTTTTTTTTCTGTATCAAAATATTATGTCATGAAATCTCTTAAGGGTGCTTCATTACATAACTGGTTCATTAATAATATGTGAAAATGCATGTGAAACTAGTTAGACTATATTTATGCTCAAACCTTCTTTTTGGTATCAAATGTCGTTTGTCTTTAATTCAAATCTTTCACGAGTCTTATGATATGTTTTACCATCAAATGGTTTGTGTATATTTTTGGTCTAATCATGTTTGCTATGTCATCTGAACCTTGTAATCACCAGTTAAATTGATTGTGTGCACACTTTATACCTTTATTGCACAACTTGTCCAACTCATGTTCATAATTAATATTTTATTTGCTGTAATTGGACCATACTGAACTGTTTGAGTAGTTGTGGATGAATTGCTAGGAAATTTAAACTCAAACAAGTTATACTTATACAAGATATCTTTTGGAAAGTCCGATTTACAAATGGCACTCTGCCAAAATTTTTTTTCAAAAATCTTTCCAAAATTCATCATGCATAAGTATAGTAATCACCCATTGCATAAGATTTTAAATTCAAATGACCCTTTTTTCTATTACCAAAAGGGGGAGATGGAGAGGCAAAAATAATGGGTTTGTTTTAATACATTAGATGCAGATTGTGAGGGGAAGCCTACTTAGGCTTAACCTTATATTTTTTCTTGTCGTATTTGTCATCATCAAAAAAGGGGAGATTGTTGACCTCACTGGTCACACCCGATTTTGATTATGACAAATATTCATTGTATCTAATGAGTGTTTGAGGTTTTTTGTAGGCACTAAGAGTGATAAGATCAAGATGTGCACAAAGCAAGAAAAGCTTAAAGACCCTAGATATAATTTATTTGTTGTAATTTATATTCGGGTCTGTAATATTTATGTCGGAAAGGTCTGTAATAATAAATAGGGATTGGTTTTTAATAAGCTCACACACATCACATATATGATTTATTATGTAAGCTCAAACAAACCGTAAATGAGAAATGACCATTAGAAAGACCTTAGGGTGTACCCTTCGACACCGGACTTTTTTGGTGTCTTCAAATTGGACCCCAAGTGACCCCAGGACACACACATTTACATATATGTTTGTTAGGCACTTGAATAGGGCTTGATTGTTTCGAAACGGGATCGAAATGCACACATGGTGCACTTTTCGTCGACCAGCAAAGTCAGTTCATTTTGGCCTAGTCGACCGAAACCTCCCTGGGTCAAAGTTTGACCATCTGGTTGACCGAACCAGGTAGTTCAAAAGGCTCTGGTCGACCGAAACCTCCCTTTGTCAAAAGTTTGACCACCTGGTCGACCGAACCAGGTAGTTCAAAAGGCCCTCGTCGACCGAGACCTCCCTGGGGTCAAAAGTTTGACCATGTAGTTGACCGACCCTTTTTGTACTCCAACCACCTGGTCAACCGGAGGGTCCCCGAGAGAATTCCCAGCGGTCTGGTCAACCGAACCAGCCAGTTCAAAATGGCCTGGTTGACCGAAACTCAGAAAATTGGGAAATCGCCCTCTCCTGGTCGACCGAGCCCTTAGTTCAATATTTCCCTGGTCGGCCAAACCATATGAGACCTGGTCGACCGAACTTGTTTTGGTCGACCGGACCTCTCGGGTTGCCCTGATTTTTTACCGCTGTTAATATTATTTAAACAGGGTTAAAATGTTTTTAAACATCATTAAACTTTCCTAAGAATACCCAATAGGTCCCCAACGGTCATATTTTCTCCTATGCCTATATATATGAGATCATTTGAGAAAATTAGTACATATTTTTAACTACTTTGATTAGGGAAAATTCTCTGAAAACCTAAAAGCCTATACTACTCATTTTATTGGCCCCATTCACTTATGCTTATCGTTTAATAGAGCGTACATCACTTGTAAGTGGATTGCGTGCGTGTTTAGGAAGGTTTGCTCTCTTGGTTGTATTTGTTTGACATGATTTTCGTGAGAGCCAAACCTAGGGATTCTTAGGGAGCTTTTGCTAATAAGCTTATTCTAAGAAGACTTGCTTAAGCTTTTGAGTATTGCATTTGTGTTGCAATTTCTTAGAAAGCTCGTATTTTTCTTTGGGTTACAAAATCATTTTCAAAACATACTCAAATATCTTATGTGATTTATATTGATATATTTGTGAAAAGATATTTGTGTTTATGATAGTGATCTTTGTTATGATATTCATCAACTCACATTTCCTTTACTGAATACAAAGATTGAATATCTTTTGCAAACCAAAAATATATATTTCTGGAGCATCATATGATTGAGGAAACCTGCTCATTGAAATATACATATTGTTTGGCTAGTATCTTTGTGTGAACTATTATATTGCACATATCTTGTGATACAAAGATTGTTTGTTTGTCACTCTCACGTACGCATTACACTGATAGAAAATACCTTTGAGAGTTGAACCATTTAGACCACATTAGGCTTACATATTATTTCATATTGTGGTATATGTGATTGAACGTAATTGGGTACAAATCTGCTTTACTTGAAAGCACAATCACTGTACCATTTGTTTTATTAAGCAAACCTGTTGTATTCCAAGCACGGGCCTGAAGAGGAAGACTAGCCCTGGAATAGTCCTGGATTGGCTTAGACCCAGTTAGGAAAGTTAGGTGCGTCGTCCTGTTAAGGTGTGTAGGTTGAGGTCAGCCCCGCTAATTGACCTGGTTTAGGTTGAGGTTAGCCTTGTGTTAATTTGACCTGATTGTAAATGGTGACACTCCACCCTTCAGTGAGCTTTTAGTGGAATCCTCGAGCTTGCGAGCTTGAGGTGGGGACGTAGGCATAGTTGGCCGAACCCCGATAACATATCGTGTGTTTGTTTATATTCATGCAGTTTACATTTACTGCACATGTATGTTATGGGTGAATGATGTGTATGACTTAATTTCCACGTTATACTTATCTACGCATTTGGAAATTGTACATACTGACCTTAGGTTGTGTATTTACCGGTGTTGGATAAATTAACCTTGGTGAAAAAGTTTTAAATTCCAATTCACCCCCCCTCTTGGGAATACACCAATTCTAACAATAACCCAGGAGAAGGAGTGCTCATGGTGACCCTAGTGAATCTTCTAAAGATTCATATGGCGTGGTTCGTTGTTTTGGCGATTTTGGTTTAGATGGTTCATCATCACAATCATATGGATCTCATCCAGCATATCCACATTATGCATCTCGTGACTCACGTTTTTATCCTAATGGATCAGGAATCTCAAGATCTAGTGAGTCTTCTTCTACACACTACCCAAAGCCAGTCCCAGCCCCAACTTATGGACATTATTCAGGATATGGTCAAAGAGGAGATTATGCACCCCCTATATCAGTTGGATTTTCACCACCAATACAGTTTCAAGAGGAACAACGAAATGGCGCAAACTTGGGTTTACTTAGCTATGTATTTCCACAAGGATGGGGAGATAATTTCCAATCCCAATCTCAAGATAGAGATGCAAATTATGAAGACCCTCCACGTCATTCCTTTTGGTGGTGACATGTGTTATGTTATAAATTTGTAAATTGTATTCATGTATTTTCAACTATTTATTGATATTTGATATTAATCACTTTTTAAATTCATGTATGTGTAATGTGTATATTGAGTATTGAGTTTATTGATTCATTTTTAGTAACTTTATGACTTTAATTAATTGATTCTTCATTTTAATTATATTTCTACATCTTTTTACTCATTAAAGTAATGTAAACTATAAAAAAATATGCTTTTTTTTTTGTAAACAGCGCACTAAAATTAATATAAAAATCATAATGCCAATTAAAAAGCATTTGTGGGTTGAATGAAAGCCTTCAAAATTCATTAAAAATCATGTAGTAGTGGATTTCATGCTTATTCTTCGATTTTGGCATGGTTGTGCATGCGTGAAAAAAATTCACGACTGTTACGCCCGCTTCCCATTACATAACACCCGCATCTCCCGTGACCAACGAGACCCACGACCATTATGCGACGTTACTCGCAACCGCGATTTCGAACCATGGTTGACGCATGCATGATGTGCGATGGGTGGGCACATGCATGAATGGATGATATCGTGGGTGATGATGTGTGTGTGCACGGATGCATGTATATATGTATGTGGGCATGTAAAGTGTATATGGTTGTGAGTGTTAATGTATGCATGAATGTGTGTAAAGACTAAGGTGTGCATGAGTGTGTGTATAAGTGTGCGCATGGAAGTGTGTAAAGATCGGCGTGTGCAATTGGTGTGTGAGTAAAGTGTGTGCATGAATGTGTCTAAAGACTGGTGTGTGTGCAAGTGTGCATAAGCAAGTAAACAAGTTAGTACACAATTTAGTTATTGAGTTAGTATACATGTAAGTAAATAAGATAATATTCAAGTAAGTAAATGTTAGTATGCAAAAAAATAAATAAATGGGTTAGTGAACAAGTAAATAAATGAGTTAGAATGAGTTAGTAGAAGTTAGTACAAATAAATAAATGTTAGTAAGTAATTAAAAAGGTTAGTATGCATGTAAATAAAGGTTAGAGTGCATGAAAGTAAATGTTAGTATGCAAGTTAGCATGAGTTAGAGTACAAATAAATAAGTGTTAGTATGCAAGTAATTAAAAACGTTAGTATGCAAGTAAATAAAAGTCAGAGTGCAGGAAAGTAAATGTTAATAAGTAAATAAATGTTAGTAAAAGTTAGTGGGAGTTGGTATGTAAATTAGAAAGTTAGCATGTGAACACTGTGTGAAATGATGTGTGAACAGTGTGTGTAATGGATGCATGGATTCTCTCCTCCAAACCCAAACTCCATTACTCTCCTTGCACCCAATGAAATCAAATCTCTTTCAACCATTTGTCTAGAAACAAAACTGGTTTAAGCATTTTGTCAAATAAATGGTAGGGATTTGGCATCTAAGCACATGTATAGAGGGGCAGATTTTTCATAATAAAATCCATTCACAGCTACCCTAACACAAACAATTTCAACAAAGTTCAGTGATCAGAAGGGCGGAGTTCACTCAGATGGAAAATTTTAGAACTGGATAAAATTGAACACAAGGGCGGAGTTGCTGGTTCAGCTTGACGTCGAAGGGATGGAGGCAAGGTCGTGGGTGGTGGATCTGTAGGAGTACAGAACTGTGGCCGGAGCTTTCTTTGCTGCTGTCTCTGTGTTGGTTTCAGCTGCTGCTCCTGCCTGGAGATGATGGTGGTGATGAAAGCCGTGAAGGAGGGCTGTGGACGACCTGCCGGAGATCAGAGGAGCAGACCTTGTAGCTAGGTGATGTTGACGAAGCCAAGGTTGTCGGAGATGCCACCGTGATGGTGGTGGTGCGGGTGGTTGATGGCTTCTCGGGGAAGTTGGGAGTTGCAGGTGGCGATGAAAGGGGCTTTGCGATCTGTGGGTTGTGGTTCATATGCGTGAGAGAGAGAGATCAGGGCTGAAGCAAGGGAGAGGTGTGAGCAATGGTTCATGCGGTAGCAACGTGGCTGCTAGAGGAGGTAAGGGACTGGTTGTGATGGTGGCGCCGTTGCACAGCTGTGATGGTGTGCAAATGGTGGCTGGGGTGCAGGCGATGATGTGTGGTCGTGCGGAGAGGTGGGGCGAAAGGTGCGGCTATGGAGGAGAGTGGTGATTGAGGTAGATGGTGGAGGTACTGGAAGGTGACACCGGTGCTTTGGAGGTCGTCGAGGAGCTCACGGATGCCGGGGGGAGTGAGTTGTGCGAGTATGAGGAGAGTGAGGTGAGCGGTGCATAGCTAGCTTTGCGGGGACCGCTTTGTGTCATCTGCGGCTGGCCAGGGATGAGCAAGGTTGGGGCGAGAGGTGGTTGTGACTGCGGTTGTGCGGTGAGAGAGAAAAAATGGAGAATGGGAGAGGGCCTATGTAGGTGGTTAGGGAGAGAGGAGGGAGAGAGTGAATCTGAGAGGGAGGATGATGGTGAACAGTGACCTCCCGGCCTACTACAGTGCGTGACCCGTAGCCTTTATAGGCTTTTTCTTGAGTTTTTTGTTTTCTTCTTTTTTTTCTTTTTTGTTATTGTTGCAATAATAATAATAATAATAATAATAATAATAATTAGGCCTTTTTTGTATTTTGATGTATTTTTTCATTTTTTCTTTTTCCTTTTTACTCTTGTTGTCCACTTCTATCCTCCCGAAGAGAGAGGCCCGACTTCGAAAAGGGTAAAACTTAATTCCCAAAAATAGGAGTCTCCATTTTTTAAAAATGTCTGAAACTCGATTAAAATGACCGAAACTCAATTAAAGCATATTGGGAGTCGGTTTAAACACTGGGATTCAATTGGGTTTCTCAAAAAGGGTCCTCCAACTTCTAGGGTTTAGAGTCTGCTTTTATTGTGACAGGTCTTCTTGGAGAGGCCTGGTTAAAATTGGGGTGTTGATAATGACTAATTTGGAGTGATTAAAAGACCATTATGGACCTTTCTTTAATATAGAGCTCATTTTGGGCTAAGTGCAGTCAAAGAATAGGGTGACCTTTTTTCCATGAATTCACTTAACATATCGAGGTTTATTGCCACTTCATACGTGGGGTTTTTGAAGCTTAGACTATCTCCCTTGCTCATGTGTCTAGAAATCTTCAAGTGGAAAATATTTAAACTTAGGCTCTCATATAGCAATGACATAATTTTCTTACAAACAAATTGATGCTTATGGATAACCCGCATCAATTTAAGGGGGCATGTCAATAGAAGGTCAAAAATTATGCCTTATAATAGCTATTAATCTAGGTTGTATACACTTTCATAAATAGGAGAGGAGATTTAGCTTACCATATACTACCAAAATCACTCAATGTAAATTAGCTAGCATACCATATATAGCTTCCTAAGATCACTCTATGTAATTAACATGTATAGATTTAAGTTTCCTTGTATAATTGACATTCTTGCATATATAATGAAAGACCTTCTCAAAAGAGAGGACAATTTGAACTATTTTGTTAAATATAACACATGAAAACAAACTAAAAGAAGACACAAAAGGGATGCAAGCACTACAAACAAAAACCCTATGTTTTATATTTTGATATTGTATTTCAAATTATGAAGTACATCAAAAATCAAAATATAAAGGGCAAGATTAAATAATATCAAAAGAAACTAATATAAATCCGAAGACTCCAAAAAATCAACGCCTTCAAGGAACTATCAATCTTAGACCATGCCAAGATATATGATATGATTCTTCATCAGACACGTCTCAATGTGCAGAAATATATATGCCCATCTGATACTACCACGAAGTAACAAGTTCAACATAAATATGCAAGAGCTGCGGCCGCCAGTGGTGCGGCGACGATGGTGCATCTGGTAGTGGGCTTTGATCATATAGGGAGGATAGGGAGGAGGGACGATGGTTTGATTATGTAGGGAGGTGTGGGATTTTAGCACAAATAGGGGGAAATTTAGGATTTTTAGAAAAAAAAAAAGGGAAATAAGGGTTATGGGTAAGAGTTTTAGTGATAGTTTCACTACTAGTAGACTATTAGTGATGGTTTTTAACAACTGTCACTAATAGTATCACAATCGTCACTATTAGTATCATAACCGTCACTAATAGTCCACTATTAGTGACAAAACTTTTCGTCACTGACACCCAAAAAATTGTTGCTAATATTTTCTCGCAATAGTTGAGTGGGAAATCTCTTTTAAGTGGCGAGAGTATTAGTGACGATTTCAATTCTGTCACTAAAAATGCATTATTAGTGACGGTTTTTAAAACCATCACTAATACTTTGACTATTAGTGAATGAGTTTTATTCTCGTCACTAATGGCTCATTATTAGTGATGATTTTAGCTCCATCACTAATAAATTTCTCACTAAAAACTCCATTTTTTGGTAGTATTGTTCCCATTGAGGTCATTACCTCTCGAGAGTGTGAGTAGTTGAATGAAGATTTTCTTCATCTATTTGTTGTTGAATTGTCACTAGATTAGAAACATTGAGTCTTGCCAGCATTCGCAACACATTGTCTCCATTGATAGTTTATCTTATATCTGTGGTAATTAGTGGCCTTAGGGACCCCAACGTGTGTGCCAAAATGATGTTCGATGCAAATTATGCAAACACCTTTTAATATGGTGAGTTAGAGTGATTTGTAAGGTTGAGTGTGATATTGGGCTCGTGTCACTATTAATAAAAAATAAAAAAATTGACTAATAGTGACAAATTTTTTTACTTATAATCAACAATCGCCACTACTAACTATTATTGACAATTAATCGACTGTTGAAATTAAATTGGTCACTATATTACCCATCTTAACTGATTACCAAGGATGAGTATTATTTGTCACTATTAGCTTATAAGAAAGCGTCACTATATTTTGGTGAGATAATTAGCATAGGAACAAGGACTTTTAGTAACAAATATTAGTCACTAATTTTTTGTCACTATTATTGTTTTATTAGTGACGGTTTTTAGTTTCATCACTATAGATTAGAGTATTAATGATGAATTATGTATTCATCTATCACTACAATTGCATTATTAGTGACGATTATCTTTGTTGGTTGATCATATTTTCGTTACTAAAAACCCCACTTTTTGTAGCACGCCTACCCTTGTCAATGGTTTGATAAAGTTGTCCTATTGCATACAAGGGATATATTGTGAAATAGGAGATTAGAATCTTAGGAGTCGTAGAAAGGAAAAGAAAGAGGGAGGTAGACAAATTCATATTAAAGGAGATAAAGTGGAGATAAAAATAATGAGATTAGATAGTGAGATAAAAATAAAGATAAAGTGGCACTAAGGCCTATCGTATTAACAGTGAGTTATCCAAAATATTTAGTTAAAAGGTCCTTAATTAGATTGCCATCCACACTACTTATACCATGGTTTTGAAAATTGGACCAAATCAACCAATTTGACTTGGTTTGACGAAAAATAGACAACTCACTAGTTCAAGGTAAAGGACTTAAACCAAAATTTGAGTGACTAGAACTCAACCTAGTTGGACTCAGTGACTTGGTTGAAATTCGGCCAAAACTGGTGAGCCAAGTGGGTGAGCTAAGTTCTTAAAGAAGTACTTCCTAATTGGGAAGACTAACCATCTTAGGAGAGCCATCATTAGTTTCTCATAGTATGATGGGGAACTATTTTTAGAGACTGGGGAGCGTTTTAAGGGCTTATTACTTAAATGCCCACACCATCAGGTCCCTAAGTAGCAATTGTTTTAGACCTTCTACGAAGGATTGGCAAAGCGAGATAGGTCAAAGGTAAATGCATCGTGTGGATGTGCTTTCCTCAATAAACACGAGAATGAGGCTTGGGTTCTCTTCGAGAACCTTGTTTAAAATTTTTAGCAACATGCAGTTGCTACTCGTAGACCATCCCAACATTCCACTTCCAAACCTAAAGGAGTCTACGAGTTTGCTGCGGGCCATGACCATGCACCCATACTGCACACCACGGTTCAAAAGTTAGACCAATTCCTGTCCTTAGGACAGCAACCACAACACGTGGCATGTGCAGAGGTGTGTGCCACCTACACCGATCCTTCCCACTCTACCTATAATTGCACCCATGGGCTTTCCCAACCCGAGTTTGTGTAGGAAGAAGTGAAAGCTACCCACAATTGGTATGATAGGCCGTCAAATGACCCCTATTCCAACACGTACAATCCTTAGTGAAAACAGCACCCTAACTTCTCCTGGAGGCCACAAGCTTCAGGTTTCCAAACCCAAAGACCTCAGCAAGACCCTAATGCTCCACATCCTTGCCCATACCATAATCCTCAAAATCATCTTGATTTTGCCCCTAGACCTTCATTGTTTCAACAAACACCTCCTCCTCAACCCAAATATGATACATTTCAGGAGAAAGTGGTTAAAGCCCTCAAGGTAATTGAGGGTGATCATCAAGTAGATCAGTAACTCCTTCGCTCTCATTCCCAATTGATTACAAAGTTGCAACTAGCTACCTTTTTTAGTAGAAGAGATAAGGACAAGTTGCCAAGTTAGCCTCTAGTGAACCTTAAGGGTCAATGTAGGGTATAATATGTACCAGGCGCTAGTCTATCATCATATCATGAGCAAGCCCAGGTGGTGACCACTCTTCAGAGTGGTAGGATGGTAGACAGAAGGGTAGAGGAGTAGTTGGGCAAGGGTGAGAATGAGGAGGAGATGGGAGTAGAACCCAATGTTGAAACTTGCGCCACTTCCTTCTCTAGTTTAGTGAACATTCCCAAGATTTCCACGTCCTCTGCTAGAGGGACAAAGCCACACTATGCCCCTCATAGGGAATTTCATGTATCTCTAATTCCATACCCTACAGCTCTTCATGCACCATCTTCATTTGAGAAGGAGACCACCACGGAGTCCATCATGGAAAAATTTAGGCAAGTTAAGGTCAACATGTCTCTTTTAGATACTATCAAGTAGACATCTTTGTATACCAACCTCCTTAAGGACCTGTGCATGTAGAAACAAAAGTCGAGGGTGCATATGGACAATCAAGCAAAGCTGGCCGAGCACATGGGCTCAACAATATTAGGTCACTTCCCTCCTAAACTGAAAGACCCCGGTACTCCAACCATCTCATGTGTATCAACAATTACATCATTGATAGGGCTCTTTTAGATTTAAGGGAAAGTGTGAACATCCTTTGGTACTCGGTCTACAAGATGTTTAACTTAGGAGAGATTAAACCCACCCCAGTCACCTTGTGTTTTGCCAATCAATTTGTAAAAGGACCACGGGGTATGATTAAGGACGTATTGGTAAAAGTGGAAGAGTCTACTATCCTGTTGATTTCATTACCTTGGATATGGAACCTTCCGACCTAGCCAAGAATCTTACTCTTGTCCTATTAGGATGGCCTTTCTTAGCCATGGCTAATGCCTGCATTCAATGTAGGATAGGAATTATGGATGTGTCCTTTGGCGATATGTAGCTCCAGCTGAACGTATTCCATGCTTCCCAACATCCACCTAATATCGTCCAATTTGCGGACGTTGTTACGAGAGATAAAGATATTGAGGAAGCGGCTCTCTTAATTCTGTGGAGGGAATCTTTGGAGGATACACTTCAGCCCGAGAGCTCCTCTATAGCTGACTTGGAGGACCCTAACGAGAAAATTATTGCAATTCATCATTCGGCCTCCAGTCTATAGAGAAAGTTGGGGGTATGGAGAATAGGGTGTGATGAGGAAATTAGGGAAGACACTCTTAGCTTTGAACCAGGGTGAATTAAAATGAGCTTTAGTGCATCTGGCTGAAGACGGTAAATTTAGTGGTTTTGGGAGGCAACCCGAGTATTTTTCTTTTCTTTTTGCATCCGTAAGTTGTACATAGTAGAGTAAATAGGGTTTTGAGTCTTACGAGTAGGCCATAGGATAGTTGGGGGTAAGACTACGAAACAAGCAGCACACATGACTCACTCTAAAATGAGTAGCACAAAGGCTATCTTAAGTATAGGAGTTCTGTCGCGTAATAATTAGCCCAAAAGGTCGGATCGTCTGCTTAGGGAAAGTATATCAATTTCAAACTCGCGTTAAAACAAAAAAGAGAATTTAAAAAAAAAAAAACAAAAAAAAAACAATTTACTGAACACGGTTCAAATTCAAATTATTGGGTTTTTGGGAGTTTGAAACTAAATTAAAATAATGCAAAACATAAATTACGAACCTAACACGCATAAAGTAAATGACAAGAAAAGGATAACGATAAATAAATGATAGCAAGTAAATGACAAAAAATAGCCAAAGCTTTAAATATTCAAACAAAGAACCAAAAATAAGAATTTCGTTAATCTAACAAAACCATTCAATACTAAAATAAACCCAATACAATAAAAAGAACTTAAACTATTACCTACTGTGCTTGACATTTGAAAAATATTTATGTGATATTTGCTTAGGGTTATAATGATTGTCCGATCATCAACACAAGAAGCATATCTGCTTAAGATCAAAAGTGTTACTCTCCCACACATACATTGATACACATTTAGTTGAGAGTTAACACAAGAGTTAACAAAATCTCACTTGAACTTAATATCTTATCATACGTGAGTGCATTATTCAGTTGAGCTTATTGGTACATATCTGCTTAGTGTAAGAAGCATTTTACGTGTATGCACATTATTGGTTAAATTTTTTGTATTCCAGGCACGGGCCTGAAGAGGGAGACTAGCCCTGTTGAATAGTCACAGATTAGCTTAGACCCGGTTAGGAAAGTTAAGTGCACCATCCTAGTAAGGTGTGGGTTGAGGTCAACCCTGCTAATTAACCTAGTTGTAACTGGTGCCGCTCCACCCGTTAAGCAAGCAGTAGTGGAATCCTCGGGCTTGCGAGCTAGAGGTAGGAACATAGGTAGTATTGGCCGAACCCCGACAACATATCGGGTGTGCATTTTATTTTTCTGTAATTTATTTATCGCACGTGTATGTTATATTGTGAATGTCACGCATGATTTAATTTCTACACGTTATATTTATCTGCACATTTGGAACTATATAAACAGACCCTAGGTTGTGAATATACTGCTGTTAGATTAGCTAAACTAGGAATAAATTTTAAAATTCCAATTCACCCCCCCCCCTCTTGGGAATACACCAAAGCTAACAATAATACATGACATCAGCTAGCTATCCATCCTGGGTAATATTTCAGTATTATCAGTTAAAGCAAATTATTTTATAATAACTAAAATTCAGAATGATTTAACATGATTATGATCATGTATGTTTTATCCAGTATTATATAACCAGTTTTTATTCAGATATTTTTTATGTATTGTTTATCTATTATAGTATGAACATACTTATACCGCCACACAACTTATATTAGTTTATTCCTCATACTGAGAGGTGTCTCACCCTAGCTTATAAAACATTTCATGGAATCCAATTAGATAGGCAGACTAAGCTCCGCGTCAGTAGAGGCAATTCATACTACCTCGATGGGAGAGCTAGGATTAGATGGTTTTCAAATTATGATCCTAGTTTTACCCTTTTGATCTTTTGGGATGTATATATATACACACACACACACATATTTGACGTATTAGTAGCACTCTGGTATTGTAACTGTTGGATGGTATGTATGTAATTTATAATTTCCCTTGTTTAGGTGTCCACTGTGTATGATAGGTGTATCCCTGGCACCCACGGGTTCGGGTTGATTTTGTTATATTAGTATTAGGGTTATTATTAAGAATGATATTTATGTATGTGAGGAAAAAAAATTCGGTAAAATAAGCAGGTCATTACACGTTGAGTAACTGCACTACACACTTCCTCGAGGTCATCCTCGTCATCTCCATCTGCCCCCTTTACAATGGAAGCTTACAAGACATTAAGTGATGACTTGTGATAGCAATCAACAACTTTGCGAGGACCTAAACATACTTAGTCAAGGCCCAATCTCATCCAGTGGCGGTAAACCAGGCGAAGGCCCAATCTCATCCAGTACTACACACAAAAACTCCTTGGACATTTTCCCATTTCGATCATTTGGTACCGTTTTCAAAGTTGCCTCCAATGACCACATTGAAAAGACAAAAAAAATATTTCAAACAACTACAACTAGAAAATATTGGCTTATGGTTTTTTTTTTTCTTTTTTAAATCTTAACTTTTGTTATTAGTATTCATAACTGCGAACAAGCTCAAACAAAGAACTAAAAGGCTCAACACATCTTGGTGTTATCACGCCTAAGAATGTGCTTATGGGTTTTTTTGTTATTATTGTACCTATTCTTGTCAATTCAGTACTTAAGATAGCATAAAACCTCACTTCGGTTGCCTACAAGACAACCTAAGGACTTGTATGTTAATACAAAAGTAAAACAAAGAAAGCTTAGATATAAGAAATTTTGTAAGGATAAAATTTGCATGACAATGAGCAATTTGGTGCTAACCTTGTCGGTGTCTCTTTGTGCTAAATAAGTAGCATACATAATTTGAGGGTTTATTGTTGTAAGATCACACCAAAGTACCCAAAAGATTGAAGCAAGAAAAAACATCTTTTTATCAACATCAGTAGAAAATAGATAATAGTCTCTTAATGCCACTTCCATCAAAGGTATTTTAAATGTGCACAACAATCACAGGTTGTTCCTTAAGAAGTTGAGCATCACTTTCAGACACTTAGGTATTCGATGGTTTTCAAGTGTTTGTGCAGGCTTAGATGAGCATCTCAAGGGATGACACTTGAAATAAGTCATGAAGACTCTGAAGAATTTAATTTGTATAGCTAATTCAATTTATGTAATATGGGTTTGTAATAGTAACCTAGGATATGGTCTACATTACTTACCTGCATGTCATGCATATAGGATATATGGTAAGCTCGGCAAGACCGTAGTATGACTCGAGGTCCCAACACTCTCACACGTATCATACAAAATACAGGAGTATTAAAAATGCACTAAATTAAATAATATTAGGGAATTTGAAAGAGCTCAGGCGACCGAACCCCAGGAGTTCAAAACTCCTGAGGCGCCTGAACTATTGAGAAGTCAATAGTTAACTTAGGCTCTCAGGCAACCGAACTATTTTGTGCATACTGTCCACGGGCGCCCAAACCACCTAAATGGGACATTCCACCAACTCGGGCTACTGAACTGTTTAGTTCAAACTAAGCCCCGAGTGACCAAACACACGAGTTCGGACTACTGACCCTATGATCGGGCACCCGAAGTTACAAAGAAATGTTTCTAACTTTGTTTCGGGCCACTGAACTTGAACTCGAGCTACCGAACAGATTTAAATAGCTTTTATAACTGTGTATGTTCGAATGACCGAACCACGGTTCAGCCACCCAAACCTCGCTGGGTTAAAAATTATTTAACTGAGGTAAAAATGGGTTAAAATGGGTTAATGGCGTTTAAACATTTTGAATCTTTTCTAATAGTTCCCAACAAGTCACAAACGGTTATAATTTTACCCTTGCCTATAAATATAGGCTCATTTGCAAAGATTAGCAATAATTAGCAATTTTCATTAGCCAAAATTCTCTCTTTTGAAAACACTCTCTTTGTCCAAATACTCTAAAATTTCCATCTCCTTGATACATTTTGAGATTGAGAGCGCATATTTAGAGTGCTTGTGATTGCTAGACTTGCTAGAAACTCCCATTTGTGTGTTTGATTGTGATATTATTTTTGGGGAGTTTAGCTTAGGTTATCTCACAAATTTTCATATTATAAATCTTGTGTTGGGATAAACTAAGTAAGCTTACGATATTTGCATTGTTATTGCAAGTGTCCAATAGGTTTGATTTTTGTTGTGCAAAGATATTTTCAACAAGAAAAATATTTTCAAACTAGTAGTCTGCTTATTTCAAAGATATCTAAATGATATCTTTGGAATATTGATTTTCTATTGAACTGTGCTTTGCTTAAATTCCAAGATATTGCGTATATTGAACACTCTTGAGCATTTCACTGATTATACCATGTTGATAGCACAACTATTTGCATCACTGAACTTACACTATATCCATATAATTGATGTATATGTGACTGTGCGTATTGGGTACATATCTGCTTTACATGAAAGCATAATCATTGTACCAGTTGATTGAGAAAATACTATTGTATTCCAAATGTGGCCTGAGGGGGCGGTAATCCAACCCGGTACGGCTTGTGTAAAGGTTGAGGTCAGTCCTGTGCTAATTGACTTGGTTGTTTAGGTGCTGCTCCACCCATTTAAGTGAGCATTATAGTGGTAATCCTTATGCTTGTTAGCCAAGGCAAGGACATAGGCAATTTTCTGAACCTCGATAACAATTATGCGTGTCACTTCTCTTTATGCCTTTTTGGTGCATACTTGGTTGATTAAATTGTGTTATTTAATTTTTACTACATATTACAATTGATTTATTTTACTTGCACTAGATTGACTTTAGGGTTGTGAATATACTACTGTTAGGATACTGACCTAGGGTATTAATTTTAAAAATACCAATTCACCCCCCTCTTGGGATCACGGTAAAGTTAACAACTGGTATTAGAGCCATGTAGCATAGACTCATAGTTATTTTGCAAAAGATCTTTGATGGCTCATAGCTCTATG
The DNA here is from genome assembly GCF_029873635.1 of Malania oleifera. Classification (NCBI taxonomy): domain Eukaryota; kingdom Viridiplantae; phylum Streptophyta; class Magnoliopsida; order Santalales; family Ximeniaceae; genus Malania; species Malania oleifera. The sequence goes on along the minus strand of NC_080417.1, from coordinate 72,579,952 downwards.
ACCTCTTTCCCTGAGGGACCATCTTCCTCATGACCTCCGATTTTTAGTGGTGTTAACTACACCTTCTGGAAACAAAGGATGCGTATCTACTTTCAAAATATTGATTGGAAGGTGTGGAGGATCGTCTCTAAGGGAAATTATATTCCTATGAAAACAGAGGGTACAACTAGAGTTCCTAAAACTGAGGAAGAATATAATGATGATGACATGAAAGCTGTTACATTGAATGCCACTGTTATGAATATTCTGTATCGTGGTTTTGATGTAAATGAGTTTAATAAAGTAATGACAAGTTCTACTACAAAAATAATCTGGGATAAGTTAGAAGTCACATATAAGGGTACTAGGGATGTGAAAGATAGTAGGATAGACATGTTGACTAGTGAATATGAGGCCTTTAGGATGAATGTAGGTGAGTCCATTCAGAGCATGTACACTAGATTCACACACATTATAAACTCATTGCATACATTAGGTAAGACCTATCCCACATATGAGGAAGATCCTTAGAGGCTTGCCTCCTGTTTGGGAAGCTAAGGCTACGGCCATTTCTGAGGGTAGAGACCTCAAGGCCATGACTCTAGATGAATTAATAGGTTCCTTGATCACCTATGAATTAGCCATAAATGAGAGACTCAATGAACATAATAGGGCAAAAAAGGTGACTGCATTGAAAACCTCCACTAATACATTTAGTGAATGCAACGAACCTAACACTGATGATGATATGACCATGCTAACCAGAAAATTTAGCAGATTCTTCAGGAAAAATAAAAAGCCATACAAAAGATATTGGGATTCTGCATCTGAGAAGGGAGAGTCTAGCAAAATAAAAGAAAAATCAAATGCTCCCACGTGTTACAATTGCAACAAAGTTGGGCACATCAAGCCAGACTGCCCACTATTGAAAAAGGAGGCTAAGAAAAAGAAGAAAACCATGAAGGCAGGCACTTCATGGGATAAATTAAGTAGAAGTGACTCAAAATCAGACCACAGTTACTTAAAGGTTGCTAATATGTGCTTGATGGCACACGGTGATGAGGTATGTTTAAAATTGTCCTTCTCCAAGAACAGGTGGTACCTAGATAGCGGGTGCTCGCGGCATATGATCAGCACCAAGGCAAAATTTGCGTCATTCATTCCCAAGGATGGAGGATACGTGACATTCAACGACAACGTAAAGGGATGCATCATCGGCATAGGTAAGGTTGGTAAGGATCCTTCCTTTGTTATTGATAATTTCTTATTAGTTGATGGGCTGAAGCATAATTTATTGAGCACAAGTCAGTTATGTGATAGAGGATATAAGGTATCATTTGAAAATGATAAATGTATAGTTGAAAGTAAATCAGATCATAAAGTGCTTTTTACTGCAGATCGTCATGAAAATGTATACACTACCACGTTTGATAACTTAGCTTCACAACAAGTAAGTTGTTTTTTCTGCAATAAATGAAGCTAATTGGTTATGGCATAGGCGCTTAGGACACACTAGCATGGACTTGTTGTCAAAACTAATGAGAAAAGAATTAGTAAAAGGCTTGCCTAAAACATCATTTGTAAAAGATAAACTTTGTGATGCATGTCAAATGGGTAAGCAAACAAAATCTAACTTTAAGAAAAAGAAATTTATATCTACCATTAGACCACTTGAAATTTTTCACTTGGATTTGTTTGGTCCTAATTCTATGCAAAGTCTTGGTGGTAAATCATATGCTTTTGTAATTGTTGATGACTTTTCTAGGTTCACATGGGCATTATTTCTCTCATGTAAAAATGAATCATGTGAACAGTTTACCAAGCTTTGTAGGAGAATTCAAAATGAAAAAGGCTTTGAGATAACCCATATAAGAAGTGATAGAGGCACTGAATTTAAGAATGAAGGCATATAAAATTATTGTCACCTAGAGGGCATATCACATAACTTTTCTGCAACTAGGACCCCTCAACAAAGTGGTGTGGTAGAAAGAAAGAATAGGTCATTACAAGAAATGGGTAGAACTATACTGAATGAACATAACTTACCTAAATATTTTTGGGCCGAGGCCATAAATACTGTTTGTTATGTCATGAATAGGGTGTTGATTAGACCATCACTTGACAAAACCCCTTATGAATTGTGGAACAACCATAAATCTAATATTTCTTATTTCCATGTTTTTGGTTGTAAATGTTTTGTGCTTAGGGATAATGAACATTTAGGGAAATTTGACTCTAAATCTAATGAAGGCATTTTCCTAGGTTATGCTCTTAATAGTAAAGCATATAGGGTTTTCAATAAAAGAACATTGTCTGTCATTGAATCTATCCATGTTGTGTTTGATGAATCTAATCCATTTTCTAAGAAATATGATGAATATGATATTGACATTAGAAAATGCTTAGACAAGTTATCCATTAAAAACAATGCAAGTGAAAATTTAGAAGTAAATGATAAATCATCTGAAGATAATGACAATGAAAATTAAATTTAGGAGTTGCCTAGAGATTGGAAAATCATTAGGAACCATCCTATAGATCAAATTATAGGTGAACCATCCCATGGTGTAGCCACAAGATCTTCCTTGAAGAACCTAGTGAACCATTATGCTTTCTTGTCCCAAGAAGAACCTAAAAATATTAAAAAGTCATAGAGGATGAGTCTTGGGTGATGTCCATGCAAGAAGAACTTAATCAACTTGAAAGAAGCAGAGTGTGGACCCTAGTTCCTAGGCCTAATGGTTGTACAATTATTGGAACTAAGTGGGTATATAGAAATAAGAAAGATGAGAACAGAGTAGTAACTAGGAATAAGGTTAGAATAGTTGCCCAAGGTTATAATCAAGAAGAGGGGATAAACTTTCATGAAACATATGCTCTTGTTGCTAGGTTAGAAGCCATTCGTATGTTACTTGCTTATGCCGCTTTTATAAATTTTAAATTGTTTCAAATGGATGTTAAAAGTGCTTTTCTAAATGACTATATTAATGAAAAAGTATATGTAGAACAACCCCCCGATTTTGAAAATTATAAATATCCAGATCATGTCTACCGATTATCTAAGGCTTTGTATGGATTGAAACAAGCTCCTAGAGCTTGGTATGAGAGGTTTAGTGGTTTTCTACTAGAAAATGGGTTTACTTGTGGCAAGATTGACACTACACTCTTCATCAAATCCAAAAATGATGATATGCTCCTAGTTCAAATTTATGTTGATGATATCATTTTTGGAGCAACCAATGATGAATGATGTAATGAGTTTGTCAAATGCATGCAAAGTGAATTTGAAATAAGCATGATGGGTGAGATTAGTTTTTTTTTAGGGCTGCAAATCAAACAAGATGAATATGGAACTTTCATATGTCAATCTAAATATGTCAGGGACTTGCTAAATAAATTTAATTTGGAAGATTGTAAAATTCTTAGTACCCCTATGAGTTCTTCCATTAAACTTGATAAAGATGAGTAAGGGATCCCTGTTGACGTGAAATTGTATCATGACATGATTGGGAGTCTTCTATATCTCACTACTAGTAGGCCTGATATTATGTTTAGTGTGTGCATGTGTGCTAGGACTCAGACTGCTCCTAAGAAATCTCATCTAATAGTAGTTAAACGAATCCTTAGGTATCTAGTTTGAACTATAGAGTTAGGACTATGGTATCCTAAGCATACTACCTTTGAAATTGTGAGTTATACTGATGCTGACTTTGCTGGTAGTAAGGTTGATCAAAAGAGTACCAGTGGCACTTGTCACTATTTAGGACAATCTCTCATTTCTTAGTTCTCCAAGAAACAAAACTCAGTTGCCTTATCCACAGCCAAAGCAGAATATATTGCAGCTGGATGTTGTTGTGCTCAAAATCTTTATATGAAACAACAACTTATGGATTTTGGATTGCACTATGATATAGTACTGATTAAATGTGATAATACTAGCGTAATCAACATCTCTAAAAATCCTATCTCACATTCATGAACTAAACACATAGAAATTAGACATCACTTCCTTTGTGATCATGTGCAAAAAGGGGATGTGGCTCTTAAGTTTGCATGCATTAATGAGTAGTGGGTGAACATTTTCACTAAACCACTTCTAGAAGATAGGTTCATACAAATTATACGTGAATTAGGTCTCATGCATGGTAGAGATGTCTCCTAGATATTTCATAGTTTGCATAAATTTAGGGGGAGTTTTCAAATAATTTTAAAAGTCTAATAACTAATATAAATGTTGATATCTTTTATTGGCTTAGACTTTGTGAGATTGATTATATTCTGCAATGATAACTCTTATTTACTGCATGATGATGATAACACTTATGTTTTATATCTTGATCATACCAGAACTGTTTGAGTTGCCTAGTTATGGATAAACTGTTAGGTCTTAAATACTCTAAATAGGTTATTTTTATATAAAAATTTTTGGGAAATGTCCTATTTTCAAACGGAATGCTGCCAAAATTTTGAAAATTCCCAAACTTCTCGTGTATACAAATGATTATTACTCAATGCCTAAGGCTATTAGTTTCATGACCCTTTTTGTTGTTGCCAAAAGGGGGAGATGAATAAGATGGCAAAAATTAGGTTAACTTATTGAAAATTGGATTGAATTGAACTTACATGAAAAATTATTTAGAGTTTTACATGATGCACATTGTTAGGGGGAGCCTTCTAAGGCTATACCCATTTTTTGCATGATGTATTTGTCATCATCAAAAAAGGGGAGAATGTTGACCTTATAGATCACACCCGGTTTTGATAATAACAAATACTTAAGTATTTGACGGTTTTCAAGTGTTTGTGCAGGATTAGATGAGCATCTCAAGGAATGACACTTGAAATGAGACATGAAGACCCTGAAGATTTAATTTGTATTTCCAATTCAATTTATGTAACATGGGTCTGTAATAGTGACCTAGGATATGGTCTACATTACTTACCTACACGTCATGCATATAGGATATATGGTAAGCTCAGTAAGACCATAGTATGACTTTAGGTCCCAACACTCTCACACATATAATACAAAATACAGGAGTGTTAAAAATGCACTAAATTGAATAATATTAGGGAATTTGAGAGAGTTCGAGCGACTGAACCCCAGGAGTTCAAATCTCCTCGGGCGCCCGAATTGTTGAGAAGTCAACAGTTGACTTAGGCTCTTGGGTGACCGAAACTATTTTGTGCATATTCTCCACGGGCGCCCAAACCACCTAAAAGGGACATTCCACCAACTTGGGCTACCAAGTTGTTTAGTTCAAACTGAGCCCCAGGCAACCAAACACATGAGTTCAGGCTACCAAACCTATGATCGGGCACCCGAAGTTACAAAGAAATGTTTCTAACTTTGTTTTGGGCCGTCGAACTTGAACTCGGGCTGCTGAACAGATTTAAATAGCTTTTATAACTGTGTCTGTTTGGGCGACCGAATCACGGTTTGGCAACCTAAACCTCGTCAGGTTAAAAATTATTTAACTAAGGTAAAAACGGGTTTAAATGGGTTAATGATGTTTAAACATTTTAAATATTTTCTAATAATTCCCAACAAGTCCCAAACGGTTATAATTTTACCCTTGCCGATAAATATAGGCTCATTTGTAGAGATTAGCAATAATTAGCAATTTTCATTAGCCAAAATTCTCTCTTTTGAAACACGCTCTTTGTCCAAATACTCTCAAATTTCCATCTCCTTGATACATTTTGAGATTGAGAGAGCATATTTAGAGTGCTTGTGATTGCTTGACTTTCTAGAAACTCCCATTTGTGTGTTTAATTGTGATATTATTTTTGGGGAGTTTAGCTTAGGTTTATCTTACAGATTTTCATATTTCAAATCTTGTGTTGAGATAAACTAAGTAATCTTAGGAGATTTGCACTGTTATTGCAAGTGTCCAATGGCTTTCATTTTTTTTTTTGTGCAAAGATATTTTCAACAAGAAAAATATTTTCAAACTAGTAGTCTGCTTATTTCATTGAAGAAAATCTTCTTAAACTAGTTTGAATATATAATTGATATCTTTGGAATATTGATTTTCTATTGAACTATGCTTTGCTTAAATTCCAAGATATTACTTGTATTGAACACTCTTGAGCATTTCACTAATTATACCATATTGAGTGGTGATAGCACAACTATTTGCATCACTGAGCTTACAATATATCCATATCATTTATGTGTATGTGACTGCGTGTATTGGGTACATATCTGCTTTACATGAAAACATAGTCACTATGCTAGTTGATTTAGAAAATACTATTACATTCCAGGCGTGGCCTGAGGGGGCGGTAATCCAACCCGGTAAGGATTGTGTAAAGGTTGAGGTCAGCCCTGTGCTAATTGACCTGGTTGTTTAGGTGCCGCTCCACCCATTTAAGTGAGCATTATAGTGGTAATCCTTGTGCTTGTTAGCCAAGGTGGGGACGAAGGCAATTTGCTGAACCTCGATAACACTTCTGCGTGTCACTTTTCTTTACTACTTTCTGGTACATGCTTGGTTGATTAAATTGCGTTATTTAATTTCTGCTACATATTACAATTGATTTATTTTACTTGCACTAAATTGACTTTAGGGTTGTGAATATACTTCTATTAGGATACTAACTTAGGGCATTATTTTTAAAAATACCAATTCACCCCCCTCTTGGGATCACGGTAAAGCTAACATATATATATATATATATATATATATATATATATAAAGCCCTATGCTTGGGGCCCTAAAATGACTTCATTTAATACACATACTAAATATACAACATAGCTAAATAAATGCATGCATGAAACAAACGGCCGGAGGAAGAAGCCAAGGAAACCGCATTTTTGGGTTCTTGATCCGTCTTGTTTAGGTAATTACATTAAGATTCGATCTTGCTTTATTTGTCATTTTTAGCACTTATATATATGCTTCTCTTCTCATAATTGTTTATAAAAGCTGAAAGCTCCAACATACCTTCAAACTATACATTCTTGAAGTCTTGAAACGGCATCGCTCATTTGATGTGGTCTTCTAGATTTGTATGCCATGTGTGTATGAGATAATGTTTTGGCCTTTCTAACATGTTCAAACCACCCAAAAAAATTCCTTTAGTTGCTTGAATCATTCACGTAAATGGAAGCTAAAATATGGCTTTTAATACTTGATAACATCAAGTATCCATATCCTTTGGATCCATTAGTTAATTAACTTAGATTAATATTCCCTTATTAGTTAATTAACTGTTTGATTTAGGGATGGGGTTAGCGAGTCTCAGTTCAATCAGGTTTTGAACATTGAGCTGGATCAAATTATAGAGGTGTTTGTGCTTATCCAAGTCTTTTTTTTACACTTGTTACCCACACTATTTCCTTGGATTAATTTGAAATAGATATGTGATCATAAATTTTTTTAACAATGTTTCATATGTGTAGGCATGTTGGCTAACAAAGATAGCCTTCTTGTTTGAAATTTGACTTCGTTTGGTACATGCTTGAGCATGCATGTTGACTTTAGTGGGGGGGGGGGGGGAAGGGAGATATAGGATTCAAATTTCAGGAACAAAATTTAGCCCTCTAATTATTGTCAACCTTCATGTGTGCAGTTGCACTGATATGCTATGCTCATTTGGCAGCAACTTTCATTCACAATTCATGAAGTCTGACGTCATCTTCTTTTTCTTTTTTGGTAAGCATGTAGTTCTTGACCTACTTGGCAGGCATGAATTGTTTTGACATAAACCATGGTATATTCCAAATGGGATACAATATAGGAACTTCTACATGCTCTAAGAGGAGGAAGAGTGGGGAGGAGTAAGGGAAAAGGTAGAAAATTACTGTAAAAACTCATGTTCAGTAGGAGAGAATTTCGGGTCATTGTAGCTACTGAAATAATGGTTATTGGAGAGTTTTAACTAAAAATAATCTTCTTATTAGTGTATATTTATAACATATGACTATTATATTAAGTTGTTTATTTGTTGTTGACCCAATATTTTATAATATGAATAATAGTAATCTGAGTATTGGAAGTCAAATTTTCATATACATTTAGCGTAGTGTAGGTGTCCAATTATATAAAGAACCATTATTGTTGAAATTTCGGCAGAGTCCCGTTTAAAAATTGAGCATATCCCATCCATGCACCTGTTTAAACAAAACATTTAGCCTAAACAATCAATACCAGTACATTCACAATGTTACTTTCACAACATTCATACACATTCAACGTATCAAACTGCTGTAAAAATTTCAGCAAAGTCCCCTTTAAAAATTAAGCATATCTCATCCATGCACCTATTCAAAGAAAACATTTATCCTAAACAATCGATACCATTACGTTCACAACTTTCATACACATCTAACGTATCAAATTACTATAAAAATTTTGGCAGAGTCCCCTTTAAAAATTAAGCATATCCATCCATGCACCTGTTCAAAGAAAACATTTATCCTACACTATCGAAACCAGTATGTTCACAACGTTACATTCACCACTTTCATGTATATGTTCGTGGGAAACAATACAAAACGTTCATTCACACCTGTCATAACCAAATTTCATTCACATATACATCCTGTGGAAAATGAATAAATATTTCTAATTATAGATAAATAATACAACGATGCTTTATACAATTGAAAAAATAAAATATAAAATATAATGTTGTACAAATGAAATAATAGAATGATGATCTATACAAATGAAAAAAATGGACAAATAGATGTTGTACAAAAGAAATAATACAATGATGATCTATACAAATGAAAAAATGAACAAATAGATGTTGTACAAATGAAATAATACAACAATGATCCATACAAATGAAATAATGAACAAATAGATGGTGTACAAAGTCGAACAAAAAAATCGAACCTACTACTCCATGCCGCAAGGAGGTCGTCTCCGGTTTTAAGGTGGCAGTCATCTGGGTCTGCCCTCTCCTAGCTCCTCCTCCACATCTGGCGTCCGGGCTTGTCAATGTGCTACATGTCCGTCATCTCTGCCAATAGGTATTGCATCATCTATATCCATGCGAAGCGGATGGGGAGCTAGTTCGTATAAAGTCTCGAGACGAGTCTGTGGTGGCAAAGCGGGTGCATCCACCTCCTCCACATCGAGAGGGTCATCTAGCAAGTATGACATCAACAAGGTGGTGATAGAATCAGGCGGGGTGTCTACCTGTCTACTAGGTGAGCCCGTAATATCGGCGGCTGTCGATGCAGCATATGGTGGGGACTGGCCGAATACATACTATGCCTGTACAATGAGCGACAAGAATATCAGACTCGATGGACAACTGGAGAAAGCTACTTAACCTCCTCGTACTAGAGCTAGTTGACCTCCTCATGGTGTCGGGACCTGTCGTGGTGTAGGGATCCTTTGCACGTCCTTGTGGACAATGTCCAAACCTGCTCTCTCTAAATTCTAGATAGCGGACTATGAAGAGAGTAGGTTGACGTGGTGTAGTACGTCAACCTACAGCATACAAAAAAAGCGGTTGCCACATTGACATCGTAACGTAGATGGTAAAAAATTAGGTGTGCGTTAGAGTATTCTTACAAGGCTCATATAGACAGCTACAGTCCTATCCACGAAGCGTCGTGTGATGGACCTATACCACATATAGTATGGGTCCTCCGGACCCATCAGATCGTCCACCTCCACTCCCTATATGATGTACTCTTGCCGATGCCCCCACATAGTCACGTACATCTCGTGCTCCACAGCCCAATCCGTGTTCCCTCGATAGCGGCCATCAATTTCGTGTAGGTCGTCCCCACATACATCTACCCCCGATGTCAAAACGCAGTCAGGAATGCCCTACCAATAGCCGAACTGACGCATCACTCGGTCAAGGAAATGCCACTCGATAATATGAAAACATATGAGTGGCACTCGAGCTACCCACAGGTCCCTCCCAGCTGCATAATCAATGGGTCGGTCAGCTAGAACGTCATCCGTGTAGGGTGCCCATATGAACTGTGTTTAAACATAAGAAAAATGTAATAGGTTGGTAGGGCCATCTGATAAATATGCAATTATGATATGCTACACTTGAATTGGAATTTACCTCATGCTCCTGGTGCATGTCCAACTCGAACCTGTACCAAGGCAATGTATGTTGCGCAACATTTGGTGCCAATAACTGATCCCTCCACCTGTACAAAATAGTACGTAAATCAACAAGTGTAATGACTAGTACATACTACAAATTAATATTCATAGTACTCAAACCACAAATACATTGTGAATGAAGTTACTAACCTCCATGCGGGCGGGACTAGGTCAATCGGATGACCGTTTTGGTCCCTCTCAATACATCGGACACCACGGCGCGTAGGAGTTCGGGACATGAATCTCTCCCATGCCCAAACCTATAATAAGCAAAGTGCTCCTCTAATCTGTGAGTGGGACACCTCAACAGTGCGACACATCTCCCGATAAAGCCACGCTAACGTCACGGACCCCCAACTATACTTGCGTATCTTTACTCGTTCTGTGAGGAGTGGAAGGAACATCAAGTGCATATAACTCCCCGAAAGACGGCAGAACAGCATCCCACATATAATAATATGTGAAATACAGTCAATATAATAATAATAGGGACACGAGGCAAATCAGAGAGATTACTGAGTTTCAGATTTGGGGACTTTCCATTCAGATATCTTGGAATTCCCCTTGCAGCGTCGAGGATAAATAAAATGCATTATGATCCTTTGGAACATAGCCTTAATCACAAAGAATTTTTGGAATATTCAGAATAAGGACTTTTTATCCAACACGGGGTTAGTCTGTGGGATGCAACAATAAGGCATGAAGACTCTCCCTTGTTTTAAAAATTTATTGAATTAAAGAACCAATTGATGCAGAGTTGTGGGGTTCAAAAAGCAGCTGAATGTCTTCTTGATCAGTGGGTGGCTGATGGCCAAATCTGCTCTTCTCAAATCTATAACTTGTATATAAATAAAGGAAGTTTGGTTCCTTGGCATAAGGAAGTATGGACGTGTGGCAGCACTGATTACGCATCAAAATTGTGTAATTAGGCATTTAAATTCATGCATTAAAGATCATAATTTTAACTAAATGTATGATTATGTATATTATTTTACTCATTGGGCTCATTTGAGTTAATTTTCCTATTTTTACCGTAAGTTTAAGGACATTCGTATTTCTTTATTGCAGGATAATTTTTGAAGATTAAAATTGAGCCATGTGCGCATAGATAGACTATATACGCAAAGCCATGTGCAAGTATTCAAAGAAGAGGCCCGCGTGTGTGTATGCAAAAGCAAAGTGGGTTGGGCTTCAATAAAAAATTCAAGTGCAAATTAAGAAGGGAGCAAGCATTGGCAGCCGTGTGGTGTGTGAAAATTGTAAGAGATGGGCTTCTTGGGTCCACACCAAGTGAAGCAAGAAGGTCGTGTTGCATACAATGTGGGCTAGCAGTTGTACGTGAGCTTCAACATGCGAGTATACAAGAGCTGGGTGTGTGAGAAGCAAATAAAAAAAAAAAAAGTATTAGTGGGTCGGGTCCTTGATGTGACCCGATCATGCAATTAAAAAAAAAAAGCCTTGTTTGTGCATGAAAATGTGCTGGGGGGCAGTGAAGGGTAGCTGGCTAGAGTATTTTTTAAAAAATTACAAAAGAAGAATAGTGGTGAAGGAAGTGGGAGGTGCTGGCAGTGCATGTGATAGGGACGACTTCTTTTAGCTAAAGAGAAAAAAAAGAAAGAAAAGGAGGTTAGGGGGGTTACTTTTTGGGGAGCTAGGGTTTTAGGTAGGGAGTGTGGTTGTGTGAGGGTATTGCATGTGGGAGGCTTGGAGCTGGGTTTTTAGGAAGCTACACCGCTGCAAATAGGATAACACAACAGCAATAGCTACTATGTGGAGCTCACGGCAGCCCTCTTCAATCTCTCTTTCTCTCTCTATCTCTCTCTCTCTCTCTCTCTTGAAATAGATAATGTAAGTTTAGTTAAATTGATTATTGCATTAAGTATTCATAGCTAAAGTTATTGTTGCGTTTCTCTCTCTTCATCTCATCTTTTTACTCTCTCTCTTTTGAATTTGAATGTTTATTTGGATTATTTAAAGGGCTAAATTTAGTTATTTCTTTAAAGTAGTTGTTGAATTTAATTTCTGTTTGGGGTTGTTCGTATCATTAATTTCAGTTTGTCTGTTTAATTCCAAGGTCAATGTTTTAATTAATACTTGTTGGATATTTATTTATTTTATTGTGTTTACCTTACTTTTATTTAAAGTTAATATTGAAGTTAAGTATTTCTTTAAATCTCTCATATTCTCTCTTTTTCCTTCATGGTTGTTTAGTTGTTTTACTCTAGTTAATGTCATGTTAAATATCTTGATGGAGTTTTTTTTTCTAGCTTAAATTTGGTCATTTTCATTTAAGAGTTATTTAAGTTTATCCATTGTTAGGTTTAGTATATTTATTTAGTTGAGCTTTATTTATTGTCTAGCTTAGTCTATTTTCATTTAATTGAGTCATTATTAGGTTCGTTTTATGTCTAGATATCGTAGGATCTATCTATTTTGTCTAACTCACTATTGTGTAGAGTTGGTTCAGTACCCTTAAGTCATTGTTGAAGTTTGATTTTAGTTATCTTTGTGTTGTTATTTGAATGTTTAATTGGTGAGTTGTTTGGGTTGATGTTTGATGCCTTGGGTTAGAGACATTTCACATAGGCTATACAAACTGCCACCTAATATAGGTAGTAGGTTTCCTATTTCCATTATAAGTGAGGACACTGAAATTGATTTGAGTGATATTTTTGAAGAAAATTTTAAGGAAACTATGGCTGAACATTCACCAGCACCTCCACCTGCACCACGCACTTTGAAAGACTTTTTGTAGCCTACATGCACCACCACACCATCCTGTATTGCTTTGCTAAATAATGCACCGAATTTCATAATTAAGCATGGCATGTTGTCAGTAATACCTCAGTTCCACAGGATGGATTCTAAGAGTCCTTATCAGCATCTGACCGATTTTGAATTGGCATGTACTACCTTCATTACTAGAGCAGGAACTGATGAATACATTAAGCTTCGTTTATTTCCTTTTTCCTTGAAGGATAAAGCAAAGATCTGATTTAATTCTCTAAAACCTAACTCTATTTCTAATCGGACTGACATGCAGCGTGAGTTCTTACATAAATTGTTTCCTTTTCAGAGAACCTAGTTCCTATAGGAGAAAATCAGTCAATTTATGCAAAGAGGTGATGAGACCTTCTAGGCTTGTTGGGAAAGGTTCAAAGAGCTGATAAATATCCGTCTGCATCATGGGTTTGAGTCTTAGAGGCTGGTAAATTATTTCTACACTGCCTTCACTCTTGATTGTAAATAGTTTGTTCAGACTATGTGTAATGAGGAGTTCTTCAACAAGAAACCAGATGAGGCATTAGCATTCTTTTATTACTTAGCTAAAAGTTCACAACAGTGGAATATACGATCTGATCGGGCACCAATGGTGGTGCAACCTCTCAAGGCAATTGGTGGTGGAGGTAAATATGAGATAAACGAGGAAACTGATATCCAAGCTCGTGTTGCTGCATTAGCTATGAGGGTAGAGGTTATGGAGTTAGATAAGGTGAAAGCGGCGAAATCAGATGAGGTGTGTTCTCTATGCACCAACTCCAGCCATAAGTCCTAGGATTGTCCGATTCTAACGATAGTACATGAGATTAGGTCTGATTAGATTCAGTCAGCAAATTGGGTTAACAGAGCTCTCAGTCAGCCTTTCTCAAACACTTACAATCCGGGATGAAGGAATCACCTGAATTTTTCATGGAGAAATGATTAATCTGGCCAATCTTCTTAACAGTTTCAGCAGCCTCTCCAGTCTTTTGCACCACAGCCTCAGCATCCGTATCAACAACATTCGATTTCTCAGCACAACTCACCTCCAGGATTTTCATCTAATGCCGCACCTGTTCCACTGAAAAGGTCTCTTGAGGATACTCTTCAGAAGTTCATGCAAATTCAAACCACAACTAACAGTGAACTGCGAGGCACCATTAATAAGATCAGTACACAGTTGAGCACCTTGGAAAAAGGGAGATTTTCAGTGCAACCTCAGCCTAATCCTCAGGTATACCGACAACAACAATAGCCAGATAATGTTTCAAAGGATTCTATTGAAACGACAAAGGCTGTCATTAATTTAAGAAGTGGGAAGGAAGTCCCTCGACCCGAGATATCTATTAAGAGGCAAATAGTTGCCCCAACACTAGAAGTACCAGTTGAGGCAGATGAGGCCCAAGAGAAATAAGAGGAAGTAAGTCCAAAATTGAAGAAGTCAGTCGATGTGGAGGCTGAGACTAGTAAGGAGTACTGAACTATGGTACCCTATCCTCAGAGGTTGATAGCTAGTTAGAAGAACAAATACTATACTGGGATTCAGGAGATCTTCAAGCAGGTGAAGAACAATATCCCACTTCTGGATGTCATTCAACAGGTTCCTTCATGTACAAAAATTTTGAAGGACTTGTGCACAGTAAAAAGGAAATTGAATGTAAAGAAGAATGCTTTCTTGACAGATCAGGTTAGTGCATTGATATTAAGTGAAATCCCTTAGAAACTCAGAGATCCTGGTTCTCCTACCATCTCCATTATGATCGGTGAATCTCGCATTGGGAGAGTTCTACTTGATTTGGGGAGTAGTGTGAACTTACTACCATTCTCGATATATAAACAGTTGGGGTTAGGTGAGCTGAAGAAGACCTCCATTGTGCTACAGTTGGCTGACAGATCAGTGAAGGTACCACGGGATGTTATTGAGGATGTATTGGTTCAAGTCAACAAATTTTACTACTCGGTGGACTTTTTGGTTTTGGATATGCAGCAGCCTATCTCTACCATTTCCTAGGCACCTGATATACTTGGAAGCCCATTCCTTGCTACCTCCAATGCGTTGATCAATTTTTGGAGTGGAGTATTGAAGCTCACATTCGGCAATATGACATTGGAGACGAACATGTTCAATGCTTGCAAGATGCCTAGTGGTTGTGATGACTCTAAGGTACGTGCATTTGATGTGATAGATGATTTTGATATTTCAGAGTTGTTATCAGTGTGTGATTCTGATAGTGCATTTGAGAATGACTCCCTCGAGCAGCCTGTGACTCCCTCGAGCAGCCTGATGTTCTTGATGAGACAGTTCCTTTGTCTAGAGTGACTCACTCGAAAAATGAGCAGCTCGAAAGCTATCCCAAGTATAGGAGTTCTGTCGTGTAATATTTAGTCCCAAGGTCAGATCATCTCCTTAGGGAATGCAGTTTAATCTCAAATTTTATGTAATTCCAATCAGAAAATAAGAAACAAAATGGCACTACACACAGTTCAAATTTGGGCTTTTCAGGATTGTTTGAGATTTCTTTTGACGAATTAAAATAACATGCAATTTAAAATCTAAGTCATAACATGCATTGAATTTAACAACGAGATATGGAAAACCTACATTAACAACTGAATAAGAATTGAAACACGCGTTGAACTTCAGAATAAAAAATAAAGATGATAACTTTCCTACGTAATTAAAACACTCAATTCTGAAAACTCTACCAATCACAAATTTAAATGAAAGCTAAATTTTAATGTGATCAAGAACTTAAACAGAAGTTCAAAACTTTAAGAACTAAATAGTAAATGGAACACAGTAAAAAAAATCAGACTTTAATAAAATTAAACTTAAACTAAATCGAACTCAACAAACAAAATTTAAATTTTAAAGAAAACAACTAATTTAACTTTTTAAAAATATATATTTTTTCTTTTTGTATTTTATTCTCTGTTTTTTTGCTTTCAAGAGATCAAACCGAACTTTAATCAATAAAAAAAATAAATCAAACAAAAACTAAGTCTAGTGCTAAATTTAATTAAGAGAAAAAATAAATAAGCTTTAATAATAATAATACCCAAACAAAGATTCAAAGTTAAAAACTTGAACCAAAACTCAATTGAAAAATAACAATATTCATTTAAATATTTAAAAGCAAGAATAAAAAAAAAACTAAAGAAGAGGAAAGGAAAGAAAAAGAGAAAGAAGGCAAAAAAGAAAAAGAAACAAAACTTTGGGTTGGCGGTGGTTCAACAGGGAGGGTTGGGTATGGCAGTAGTAGGAACAGCAACTATGGACTTCCAATAGTAGCGACAGCCAGCAGAAGAGCAGCAGGGATAGTCAGGGCACCTTGGGAAGAAGGAGGAGTAGTAGCCGGCCGTGGGTGGTTGAAGGTACAACAGTTGGCCGTGAAGTTGAAACCGCAAGCAGCAGGGGAGTTCTCGGCAGCTAGGCAACAGCAGGAAGACAAAAAGCAATAGTAGCCAACAATGGTGAGTCTCGATTGGCTGCACATAGTAGGAAGGAGAAGAAGAGAAAGGGAGAAAGAGGAAGGGGAGGAGAAGATGCGTGAGGAAGAAGAGGATAGGGAGAGTTGAGAGAGAACAGAGAAGGGAGAGAAGGGAAAGGGAAGAAGTAGGGGGAGCCTGGGGCTGCCTGAGAAGAAGAGAAAGAGAAAAATAATATATAGAGGGAGAGGGGGAAATGCCCTACGCCAACCCAGCAAAAGATCCGGACTCAGCTGCATGGCCAGGTCACATCAAGGTAAATATTATATTTTTTTTTTCTTTTTTTTCTTTTGTTTCTCCTTTTCTTCTTTATTTTGTTTCCTAGCGAATGAGGGCAATTTTTACTGTCTTCGAGCCCGTATCTCTCATAGCTTAAAACATAGAAGTTGTAGATAATTTTCTCAAATTTCCATAAAATTTTGAATCATCTCAATCGGAGCTCGAATGAGAAAATTACGAATGGATTGTAAAGTGGCGGCGGTTTTAGCTTCCAATAATTGCCCTGCGATAAAAATACCGAAAATCCATAATTTACTCAATAAAATCCAAATATTATAAATAAGACACGATGTTGAAATATTGAGACTAATTAGGTATTTAATTAAAAATATAAGCCTCAGTGCATGAATTAAAGCACCTAATTACGCAGTTTAAGCGCGTAATCACCCCCCCCCCCAACTAATGTTTTTCTAGTCTCTAGCAAATAATGTGAATGAATTCTAGGGCAGTATCCATAAATACTAACTCCACCAAACATGAACTGAATGCACATGCGACATAACCATAGCATTGCACATACAGGGATATAACCAAATTTCATACAAGCTCATCATATACAATGCACACATCTCTGAAGTAAGTCATTTATGCAAGTCTCATTGTTATATAGCAATTAAGAATAGTATACTCATATGAAGTTAACCAACAGTACAATTCAGAATTAATGCAGTCATATAAATCTGAGTATAAACAGGTTAAATCTCGAGGAAAGTGTAATGTGTATGACTCGTTACACCTAGGATACCAGTGAACAACTATAAAACAGTCGTTTTGATTCGTCCTAACTGGTATACCCTCAAAAACACTCAAAAAGGATAGGTTCACTTATCATATGTGAGGAGGAGTGTCACAATCAAACATCCCACATATTACAAGGAATAAACGCTAAATGTATGGAGTGGACTAGTCCGAAAAGGATCTAACCTATTTGTGAGGTATTGGGTCCTTCACCCTAGCATCTTCTCACCTACTCGCCATGTCCAACCAAGACCACCCTAGATCAACTTATTCACAAACCCTAGATCAACTTATTCACAAACCAGGCGTGAATACATCTGAGGCATTAAACGATTGAAGAGTCTTCATATGTAGAAAACATGTGTCGTGTCCATGACTTTTTATACATTTCTATGGAGAAGGTATTAATCTTTCATTTCATGTGCATTTCTAATTTTCTTATTCTTTCTTCTTCTCATTCTTTAATTTTTGTCTTTTCTTGATCAATTAGGACAATCATTACACTTATTTTGTTGTCCTCACACCACCAATGGGAATTAAGCTCAAAGAGTAGTCCATGAACTAAGTCTATCTCTAGGGGTGATTCAGCCTTCACATCTTGAGTAGGCTATAAGACTTAGGTTTCTATCTCCCCACTAGATGTCACGTCTAGGCTAATAGGTCAAAAACATAGACTAGTGTACAAAGAATATCTAGAAAAAAAAAAAAAAAGTTGAGTTTCATGAACTCTAAGCTGACATCAAAAACTCAAAAGAATGATAAATGGCTCAACAATTCCTCACAAGGTGTCATAGTCATCACTAGCGCTCTCCCAGTGCTCATAAGGAACCCTAAGTGTTACAAGTCACGTGAACGTTTATTTTCAGCCACATGAGATACCATGTAAATAGAAGAGTTTATATAGCCAAATTAACACGAATGTACTACCAATCAATTCTTCATGGAGTTAAAAAATCATATAAAGAGAAATTACACATAAATGACTCAAGTGTGTAATTCTTAGGTCATATGCAAACATATGAAGGGTATAAGTTAGTGTTCATCATGGCATAAGTCAGTGTAATTCCTCAATATTCTTTCTTTCTTTCTTTCTTTCTTTCTTTATTAATTAATATAAAACCCAACAAGTATATGTTCACAGTGTCACATGGAAATTCTCACACCCCCCCCCCCTAAAAAAAACTAAAGTGGAACATTGTCCTCAATGTGAAAGCATAGGGGAAATAGAAAAATTGTGCACAGGTGAACAAACTAATAGAAAATCACTACAAACTAATGCAACAAAAAAAGAAAAGAAAGATGCAAATAAAAACAAATAAAAAGAAAATAAAAAAATGAAAAATAAAAACAGTGAAATAGAAAGGTCAGAGGACTCCCCTAGGGTATTGAAGAAGCAAGACCTCTTCATTTGGATCGAAGGGAATCGTGAAAGGCTTGAGCTGCTGTTCATTAACCAAGAAACGGTTATCATTCGTTGGATCCACAAGTTCTACTACACCATCAAGATGAATGTGTTCAACGATGTACAGGTCACCCCATCGGGACGGCAGTTTCCAGGGGAACAGATGTAATCTAGATTTGCAGAGAAGATCTTGCCGATTCAGGAAAAGTTGTTTATCCTTGATTGTATGCAGCAGCTTCATCCGCTTCTTCACTAAGTGATTCTTGTCATAAACTTTCCTTTTGGGTTCTTTAAGCTCACACACCTGCAACTTTCTCAAACCTATGGCATTATCAAGTGAAAAGTTAATATGTTTTATAACTCATAATGTATAATGCTGAATCTTAATAGGTATATAACATGCCTTACCGTAAATCAACCTGTAAAGAGTCATCCCTGAATTTTTCTTGAATGTAGTTCGGTAGGCCCAAAGTGCATAAACCAATTCCTCAAAACAGACGTTTCGATTAGGACACCCCATCTTATTAAGTATGATCTTGATCTCTGCAAAGAACTAACGCTTATCCGACGTTATCCCATGTCTTGGCGTTCGATTGGTGGCAAGGTATTGCACTATATCATCAAACCAAGGGCCGCATGACATGTCGGTGATAGGATAGAAGATTTCTAACATCATCAACTCCGGTGGTCTCCATCGCACATCACGGACTAGTATTGCATCTATCTCTATGGACTGCCCCTCTGATTCAAGTAACTCTCTAATCAAGGGAACTTTTTCATCAAATACCTCATTTTCCACATCTACTGTGTGTACCTCTGAGTCATCACACCCATTCGGCGTCTTATTAAACACGTTCATCTCCAATGTCATGTTTCAAAATGTGAGCTTTAGTACTCCACTTTGAAAATTAATCAAGGCATTAGAAGTAGCAAGGAATGGTCGCCCAAGAATAATAGGTTCCTGGTAGATGTTGGAGACAGGCTAATGAATATCCAAAACCACAAAGTCAACTAGATATTAAAATTTGTCAACTTGTACTAACACATCTTCAATAACACCTCGTGGAGCTTTTAGTGATATATTTGCTAACTGTAGCAATATAGGTGTTTTCTTCAGCTTACCTAAACCCAGCTGCTTATATATTGAATGTGGGAGCAAGTTCACATTGCTCCCCAAATCAAGTAAAGCTCTTCCGATACAAGATTCACCAATCATGATAGAAATAGTAGGAGATTCACCAATCATGATAGAAATAGTAGGAGAACCAAGGTCTCTGAGTTTCTGAGGAGTCTGACTCAATGTCAACGCACTAACTTGCTCAGTGAAAAGGCCTTTTTCTTCACATTCAATTTCCTTTTTACTATGCACAAATCTTTCAGAAATTTTGCGTACGTAGGAACTTGCTGCATGACATCCAGAAGTGGAATGTTGATCTTCACCTGTTTGAATATTTCTTGAATCTCAATATGATACTTATTTTTCTAACCAGATGTTAACCTCCGAGGATAGGGTACCACAGGTTGATACTCCTTAACAGTCTCATCCTCCTTATTATTTGACTTCTTTGAATTTGAGCTCGCTTCATCTGATTTTTATTTTCTCTCATCTATCTCAGGTGTCAATTCAAGTGTTGGAACAGCTGCTTGTTGATCAGTGGGCATTTCAAGATAGGCAACTTCTTTTCCAATCCTCAAGATAATAATTGCCTTCGTCGTTTCAATAGAATCCCCTGAAACAGTATGCACCAGTTGCTGTTGTTGTCGATATACCAAGGGGTTAGGCTGAGGTTGTGCTGGAAATTTCCCTTTTTCTAAGGTATTCCACTATGTACTTATCTTATTCATAGTATCCCTCAGTTCACTAAAGGCTTGATTACTCTGATTTTTGGCGTGACGTGAAGCTACATGAATTGCTGAAACATGTTCACCATCTGTGTCATGCTGTCATCAGGAGATTTCTTTGCTGGAATAGGAGTTAAATTTTGTTGAAATTCCCAGAGGTACATAGCTCTGAGAAATCTATTGCGACTAATACTGCGGTTGAGGAGCTGCAACTAGGTTATATATCGGTTGTGGAGGTGGTACATAAGATTGAGAAACTTGTTGATACTGTCAGGATGATGAACCGAAATGATCATTCCTCCATGAGAGTTTTAGGTGATTCCTCCATCCATAATCATAAGTGTTTTAGAGAAGCTGATTCTGAGATCTGTTGACCCAATTCACTGATTGTACCCGATCAGATCTATTCTCTTGCCAAACTGGTAGTAAACGACAATCTTGAATTTTGTGGTCTGAGGTCTCATAGATAGAGCAATCCTCAACTTTCACTTCTTGTGATTCCATAACCTCTAGTTTCTTTGATAATGTAGCAACAAGAGCCTGTAGGCTAGTTTCCTCTTTGACCTCTTATCTTCCTCCACCACTGATCGCTCTGAGAGGTTGTGCTGCCATTGGTGTCCGTTCGTGACGCGTATTCCATTGTTGGGCACTCTCAGCTAAATAATCAAAGAATGATAGTCTCATCCGGTTTCTTACTGAAGAACTCCCCGTTGTACATAGTCTGGACAAACTATTTACATGCAGGGGTTAAAGCTATATAAAAATAATTCACTAATTGCCAAGATTCGAATCCATGATGTGGACATATATTTTTCAAGTCCTTGAATCTCTCCCAAACAGCTTGAAACGTCTCATCACCTCTCTACATGAACTGACTAATATGCTCTTGCAAGTATTGAGTTCTTCGAAAAGGAAAGAACTTATGTAAGAACTCATGCTGCATTTTAGCCCAGCTAATAATAGAGTTAGGTTGCAAAGAATAAAACCAGACTTTTGACTTATCTTTCAAAGAAAAGGGAAACAAGCGAAGTTTGATATACTCATCAGTTCCAGCCCTATTAATGAAAGTGGTGCAGACCAACTCAAAATTTGTCAAATGTTGGTATGGACTCTTAGAGTCCATCCCGTGAAACTAGGGTATCATAGATAACATGCCACGCTTGATTGTGAAGTTTGGTGCATTTTGTGGTAACACAATACAGGAAGGTATATATGTGTGTGTAGGCTATAGAAAATCCTAAAGTGTACGTGGTGCATATGCAGCCATAACTTCCTCAAAGAATTGTTCAAATAGATTGCTCAAATCAATTTCAAAATCACTCGTAAAAGTAACAGGAGAACAGTCAGATTATGTGCTCTTTGTGTCACTAATGGTGCTAAGTGAAATTTTTGACAGTCTATTCGAATTATCTCGGACCCAGGGCATCAAACATCAATGTAATAGTAGAAATTCACCAACACAATAGCAAACAAGCATGATCATTTTTTTTTCAATTTTTTATTTTTATTTTCTTATTTTTTAATTAATTTTTTTTATTTAATGAAAAATAAAAATAATTGAAAAAACATAAAATTTGAAATTAAAACTAGCACTCCCCAACAACGGTGCCAAAAACTTGACTCATTCGAAAAATGAGCAACTCGAAAGCTATCCCAAGTATAGGAGTTATGTCGTCTACTATTTAACCCAAATGCCAGATCGTCTCCACAGGGAATGTAGTTTAATCTTAAATTTTATGTAATTCCAATCAGAAAATAAGAAACAAAATGACACGGAACACAGTTCATATTCGAGTTTTTCAGGATTGTTTAAGATTTATTTTGACGAATTAAAATAACGTACAATTTAAAATCTACATCCTAACATGCACTAAATTTAACAATAAGAAACAGAGAACCTACGTTAACAATCGAACAAGAATTGAAATAGGCGTCAAACTTCGGAATGAAAACTAAAGACGATAACTTTTCTATGTAATTAAAACATGCAATTTTGAAAACTCTACCAATAACAATATTCATTTAAATATTTAAAAGTAAGAATAAAAAAAAAACCAAAGAAGAGGAAAGGAAAGAAAAAAGAGAAAGAAGGGAAAAGAGAAAGAGAAACAAAGCTTCGGGTTGGCAGTGGTTCAGCGGGGAGGCTCGGGTGTGGCAGTAACAAGAACAATGACTATGGACTTCCAGCAGCAGTGGCAGCCAATAGAGGAGCAACAGGGACTGCCGGGGCACCTTGGGAAGAAGGAGGAGCAGCAGCTGGCCGTGGGTGGCTGAAGGAATAGCAATTGGCCGTGAAGTTGAAACTGCAAGCAACAGGGGAGTTCTCGACAGCTGAAGTTGGTGAAGTTGAAACCATAGGCAGCAGGGGAGTTCTCGACAGCTGAAAGAAGAAAAAGAAGAAGAAGAAGAAGAAGAAGAAGAAGAAGAAGAAGAAGAAGAAGAAGCAGCATGAAGACAAAAGGCAATAGAGATCGGAAATGGTGGGTCTCGGTTGGCTACACCCTGCAGGAGCGAGAAGAAAAGAAAGGGATAAATAGGAAGGGAAGGAGAAGATACGTGAGGAAGAATAGGATAGGGAGAGTTGAGAGAGAAGGGAGAAGGGAGAGAAAGGAAAGGGAAGAAGCAGGGGGGAGCCTAGGCTACCTGAGAAGAAGAGAAAGAAAAAAAGTAACATATAGAGGGAGAGGGGGGATGCCCTACGCCAACCTAACAAAGGATCCGGACCTCACTACATGGCCGGGTCACATCAAGGTAAGTGTTATATTTTTTTTATTTTTTATTTTTTTCTTTTTCTTCTCCTTTTCTTCTTTATTTTGCTTCCCAGCGAACGAGGGTGATTTTAACCACTTTAAAGCTTGTATCTCTCAATGCTTAAAACACATAATTTGTAGATAATTTTCTCAGATTTCCATAGAATTTTCAATCGTCTCGATCGGAGCTCAAACAAGAAAATTACGAACAGATTACGAAGTGGCGTCGGCTTTAGCTTCCAATAATTGCCCTACGATAAAAATACCAAAAATTCATAATTTAATCAATAAAATCCAAATATTATAAATAAGACACGATGTTGAAATATTGAGAATAGTTAGGTATTTAATTAAAAATATAAGTCTCAATGCATGAATTAAAGCACCTAATTACGCAGTTTAAGCGCGTAATCATAAAGAGTTGACAGAATTAGAGGGGCAGTGCACAGAGATAGATGGTTCCCTTCGATTGTTAGATGTATATTATATGAGTAGTTGGCATAAGCCAACTTTTGAAGCACTTAACTTACCAGAATTCATGAGGTCGTCGAAGGAAGAAATCTCTACACTTGAGTTGAAACCACTACCTAAGGACTTGAAATATGTTGTTCTGGGCCTAACTGAGGGCACATTCCCTGTGGTAATTTCTTCTCATCTTACTTTGAAGTAGGAAGCTGAGTTATTTTAGGTATTGAGGCAGCATCGAGAAGCAATAGGCTAGACTATTGTAGACATCAAGGGTATTGATCTTGCAATCCGTACTCACGACATCTTTCTAGAAGGAGATGCAAGACTAGTTCGTGATGCGTATCAGAGATTGAATCCAACCATGAAAGAAGTGATAAAGAAAGAAGTGTTGAAACTATTAGCTGCTGACATCACCTATCGCATCTCCGACAGCAAGTGGGTAAGCCCGACACAGGTAGTACTAAAAAAATTCGGTTTCACTGTCATTGAGAATGCTAGTGGAGAGTTGATCCTATCTAGGAAAGTAATGGGTTGGAGAATGTGCACTAATTATTGTAAATTAAATTTGGTTAGCCAAAAAGATCACTTTATGTTACCCTTCCTAGATCAAATACTCGAAAAAGTAGCTAATTATTTTTTTTATTATTTTCTGGATGGTTTTTATGGGTATTATCAATTTTCCATAGCACCAGAGGATCAAGAGAAGACCACCTTCACTTTCCCCTTTGGTACTTACGCCTTTTGCAGGATGCCACTCGGATTATGCAATGCACCTACTACTTTCCAGCGCTGCATGATGAGTGTTTTCTCTATTATGTTAGATGAGATGTGTGAAATTTTCGTGGATGATTTTTCTGTGTTTGGTAAGTCTTTTGATACCTGTTTGAAAATTTTGACTGCTATCCTAAAAATATGTGAAGAAAAGAACTTGTTGAATTGGGAAAAGTGTCAATTTATGGTAAGTAGTGGTTTGGTACTTGGCCATTTAGTTTCTGAACATGGTATAGAGGTTGAGAGAGCCAAGGTGTAGAGTTGATTTCCCAGTTACCTGTCCTTAAGATAGTGAGGGATATTCGTTCTTTCCTTGCCCATGTTGGCTTCTATAGGCGTTTCATTTAGAATTTCAATAGCATTGTTAAACCACTATGTTCGTTATTGCAAACTGAGACTGAATTTTTATGGACTGATGCTTGCCAACAAGCTTTTGAGACACTAAAAAATTTTTTAACCATGGCACCCATTATGCAACCCCCTCGGTGGGACTTACCGTTTGAAATTATGACTAATGCTAGTGATTTCGCTCTTGGGGTCGTTCTTGGTTAAAGAGTTGATAACAATCCTTTTGTCATTTATTATGCAAGTCGTACCTTGAATGATGCTCAAAAAAGTTATACCACCACTGAGAAGGAGTTGTTGGTTGTTGTGTTTGCCTTGGAAAAATTTCGTTCTTATGTCATTAGATCTCTTGTTATTATTTTTACTGATCACTCTACTTTGAAATATTTATTGGCAAAAAAAGATGCTAAGCCCAAGTTGATCAGATGGATTCTACTTCTTCAATAGTTTGACATCACCATTTGAGATAAAAGAGGGAATAGAAAATGTTGTAGCTGACCATCTTTCTCATTTGCAGCTACTTGATGTATCTGTGTCCTTTTCTCCCTTAAATGATGATTTTCCTTATGAGCGTCTTTTAGAAGTGTCGCGCTCTCCTTGGTTTGCTGATATTATGAACTACCTTGTCACCGACCGAATGCCAGATCATTGGGTAACTTAGGATAAGCGTAAGTTCATTGCAGAGGTACGACACTACTATTTTGACAATCTATATTTGTTTAAGTATTGCTATGATCAATTGGTTCGCAGATGTGTGCCCGATGATGAATTTACTTCTATGATGCATTTTTGTCATAGTAGAGCATGTGGAGGCCACTTTGCTATAAAGAAAACTGTTTCAAAAATTTTGCAAAGTGGTCTATGCTAGCTTACTATGTTCAAAGATGTTGAGAATTTTTGCAAAACTTGTGAGGCTTGTCATAAATTAAGGAAAATCATAGCAAAGAATGAAATTTCTATGTCTTCCATTTTGACTCTTGAAATTTTTGACTGTTGGGAAATTGATTTTATGGGACCATTCCTAAACTCTTTTGGCCATTCTTACATTCTAGTTGGTGTGGACTATATTTCAAAATGGGTGGAAGTTATACCTTGTAAGACAAATTACCACAAGGGTTGTCATCTATTTTCTCAAGGAGTTATTTGCATGTTTTGGCATGCTCAAGGTGATCATTAGTGATGGAGGGTTCCATTTTGTAACAAACCTTTTGAAAAACTCATGCAAAAGTATGGAGTGACCCATAAGGTATCTGCTCCATATCACCCTCAAACTAATGGTCAAGTTGAGTTAGCCAATAGAGAGATCAAAATCATACTTGAGAAAATGGTGCGTCCTAATCGAAAATACTGGTCAGAAAAACTTGTTGATGCACTCTAGGCCTACCGAACTTCTTTCAAGACAAATTTAGAGATGTCTCCCTACAGGTTAGTTTACGGTAAGACATGTCATTTACCTATTGAGATTCAGCATCGTGCTTTATGGGCTATAAAACAGATTAACTTTTCACTTGATGATGCCAAAGGTTTAAGGAAATTGTAGGTAAGTGAGCTTGAAGAGTCTAGGAGGGAAGCTTAAGACAATGCCTGCTTATAAAATGAGCGGATGAAGTTGCTGCATGACAAGAAAATCAAAAATAAACAACTTTTCCCTACTAAACAAGTGCTTCTCTATGACTCCATATTGCATCTATCCTGGGAAACTGAAGTCTTGATGGGGTGGCCCGTACAACGTTGAAAAGGTTCATTCTCATGGCGTGGTAGAAATTATAGATCGAAAGAATGGCAATAGCTTCACAGTCAATGGGCAGCGTCTAAAACCCTTCATAACTCCATTCGATCCACATGAGGAGATCTTGCTTCTGCAAGACCCCAGGGGAGTCCTTTGGCCTTTCTATTTTATTTTTTTTTTCTTTTTGTTTTATTTGTTCTTATTTGCATCTTTCTTTTATTTTTCCACTATGTTTGTTGGTTGTGACTCTCTATTGTTCTATTTTCTTTTCTGTTGGTTTGTTTCCCCTATGCATATTTTTTCCATTTCCCTTGTGCTTTCACATTGAGTACAATTTCTCATTTTGAGAGAGAGAATTTGCATATGTAATTGTGTGCTTCCATGTCATAGAATTTCAACGTGAAAATTACATGTGATGTTTGCATGTTAGTTAGGTCCTTTTGGGAAATACTGTTATTGAGCTCAGAGCATGTTGAATTCCTTTTTTTGTGTATGTTACATCCCAATTTTATTTTATTTTTTTTTTTGTCTCTTTTTGAGGATATGGAACATGTAGGATATAGTGCAATCAAAGTTTGAATCAAAAGACAATTTTATCCATTTCATTTAGTTGTAGCCAAGAGAAGGATGTTGAAAGTCTTGCCACACACACTACACAGGTTAGAAGACTTAAAAAGACTACCTTAGATCATTTTTGGCTAATACACCCTTCAATTGTTTTGGACTCTAATGAACCACATCCTAATGACTTAAAAAAAAAAAAAAAAAAAAGAGTACAAGTTTGAAGCTAATGGAAACATGAAACAAGTCAAGGATTAGTTGCAAAAAGAAGAAAAAGAGAAAAAAAAAAAAAGAATAAAAAAAAGGGAGTAATTGTGTATTGGAAAGTGCTACCTATTACCAAGATCCTAACTAAACAAAAAGTGGGTACCATGTATTGGCGTGACCTACTACTGGGCTTGTAACTAATCAAGAAAGTGGGTGCCATCTAAAGTATAATATTGTGAAAGCCGGCAATACAATGGTTTTGAATTAGAGTAAGATTGTGTGGTTGTCTCAGATTAATTGGCGTGTTTGAAGCTGTTAATATTTGCTGGTGGTAAATCTTGGAATTTTGATTTTATCTTGTACACGTAAGCTTTGTTACACTCCATTTTCTTGGTTGTTTTACTAAATGGTGTATAAATCTTTTAGTTGAGATGTGACTTAGGTTAATCTATGTCCCGTGTCCCTAAACTCATTAAGCATATTTCATGGCATGTAATTTTCATAACTATTGGAATTTTAGTTGTTTCTCCCCTAGTTTGAATGCATTCACATTATTTGTTAGGGACTAGCAAAACGATAGTTAGGGGTGTGATTACGCATCAAAATTATGTAATTAGGCATTTAAGTTCATACATTAAAGATCATAATTTTTTATTAAATGTCTTATTATGTATATTATTTTAATCATTGGGCTCATTTGAATTAATTATCCTACTTTTACCGTAAGTTTACGGACATTCGTATTTCTTTATTATAGGATAATTTTTTAAGATTAAAATCGAGCCATGTGTGCATAGATAGACCGTGTACACGAAGCCATGTGCAAGTATTCAAAGAAGAGGACCATGTGTGTGTGTATGCAAAAGCAAATTGGGTTGGGCTTCAATAAAAAATTCAAGTGCAAATTAAGAAGGGAGCAAGCATTGGTAGCCCATGTTGTGTGTGAGAATCGTGAGAGCTAGGCTTCTTGGGTCCGCACCAAGTGAAGCAAGAAGGCCATGTTGCATACAGAGTGGGCTGGTAGTTGTACGTGGGCTTCAGCATGCGAGTATACAAGAGCTGGGTGTGTGAAAAGAAAATATAAAAAAAAAAAAAAAGGATTAGTGGGTTGGGTCCTTGATGTGACCTGACCATGCAATTAAAAAAAAAAAAGCCTTTTTGTGCGTGAGAATGCACTGGGGGCAGTGGAGGGCAGCTGGCTGGAGTGTTTTAAAAAAAAAAAATGTAAAAGAAGAACAACAGTGAAGGGAGTGGAAGGCTCTGGCAGTGCACGTGATAAGGGGGACTTCTTTTAGCTAAAGAGAAAAAAAGAAAAGGAAGCTAGGGGGGTTACTTTTAGGGAGCTAGGGTTTTAGGTAGGGAGTGTGGTTGCATGTGAGGGTATTGCGTGTGGGAAGCTTGGAGCTAGGTTTTTGGGGAGCTATGCCGCTGCAAAGAGGACAACACAACAGCAATGGCTACTGTGTGGAGCTCACAGCAGCCCTCTTCAATCTCTCTCTCTCTCTCTCTCTCTCTCTCTCTCTCTCTCTCTCTCTCTCTCTCTCTCTCTTTAATTAATCAGTTTAGTTTACTTGTATTTTACTTTATTGTCATTTGAAATAAATAATGTAAGTTTAGTTAAATTGATTATTGCATTACGTATTCATAGCTAAAGTTATTGTTGCATTTATCTCTCTTTGTCTCATCTCTTTTACTCTCTCTCTCTCTTTTTCTTGAATTTGAATGTTTATTTGGATAATTTAAAGGGTTAAATTCAGTTATTTCTTTAAAGTAGTTGTTGAATTTAAATTCTTTTTGGGGTTGTTAGTGTCATTAATTTCAGTTTGTCTATTTTATTCCAAGGTAAGTGTAGGAATTAATTTGATATTTATTTTTTTATTGTGTTTACCTTACTTTTATTTAGAGTTAATGTTGAAGTTAAGTATTTGTTTAAATTTCTCCAATTCTCTCTCCTTCCTTCATGGTTGTTTAGTTGTTTTACTCTAGTTAATGTCATGTTAAATATCTTGATGAAGTTTTTTTTTACTAGCTTAAATTTGGTCATTTTCATTTAAGAGTAATTTAAGTTTATCCATTGTTAGGTTTAGTTTATTTATTTAGTTGAGCTTTATTTACTATCTAGCTTAGTCTATTTTCATTTAGTTGAGTCATTATTAGGTTCGTTTTATGTCTAGATATCGTAGGATCTATCTATTTTGTCTAAGTCACTATTGTGTAGAATTGGTTCAGTACCCTTAAGTCATTATTGAAGTTTGATTTTAGTTATCTTTGTGTTGTTATTTGAATGTTTAATTGGTGAGTTGTTTGGTTGGTTTTATGCGTGTTAGGTTCATAATTTAAGTTTTGCATCATTTTAATTCCATCACAAATTCTCCAAAAACTCAAGATTTCGAATTTGAACCAAGTTTAGTAAAATTATTTTCTTATTTTCTTTTCCTATTTCACTCTAGTTTAAAACTAATCTGCATTCTCTTGGGAGACGATCTGGCTTGTTCGGACTAATTATTACACGATGTAGCTCCTATACTTAGGATAGTCATAGTGCTACTCATTTTTAGAAGTGAGTCAAGCACCCCGAAGCATTCCTTCACCCTTGGGATGGTAATTAAAGGTAATAATAGGACATCTACATGAACCCCTATAAGTGATAGGTTAGTGTGAAGGCCCAGCTGCATCCCCGAGTTGTGTCCTTCTCGAGCACCTCGTACGGTTATGTCCTTAATGACATATGCTACACGTGATATTCTTCCTACCTTCCCGTGCGTCCATCTCATTGTGTATACGTGAGCTCCTAGGCCGACCTTTATGTCGAGCATATGTAGGATTTGCCTACAAATTCGGCAACGAGGATACTGGTCAATACGCCTCATGCATAATCGGATGAAAATCCACAGCGTATGTCGCATAATGCTCGGTAGTGCTCCAACATGACTCAACATATTGGAGCCCGTTCAGCCATGTCTCTACACATGCAGCGAGAAGGTGAGGGTAGGGAAAGTGCAATGCTTTCCACTTCCCACATGAGCATTCGCATCTCTGAATGCTCAAAGTTTGGATGTTGCTCCTTTTATGTGACCCCAACTACGCGGTTGTGATACTCAAACTTACCCCTCTACTGATTGAACATCGTGACTCAATGTCTGATCACCTTTAGCTTCTTTTTTTTTCCATTACTAGCAATATATGCGGAGTGAATACATTTCCTCCAGATATTACATTACGAGCAACCTCCCGTCAGCTATTGCAATAATATGCAATGCGATAAAATGTTAGTTGCACAAGGGCCGTTATTGGAAGACTACGAGCGCCTTTCAGGATGGTTTTGAAACATTCCATAAGGTTAGTGGTAATGTTCCCATACCTTCCTCCACCATCATGGCACTGAGTCCATATATGAGGAGGTATTTGATTGGAAAATGACTTCGCTGGTTCCCCACCCTCATCGAATATCCTCTACATCCACATGTCAAATTTTCTTACCTAATGCTCCCTTCCCGCTCACTCAATCATACGCTTAAGATTGACACTCTGTACTTTCGTATTAAAGTTGCTAACCACATATCGAAGGCAGAATCGGTGGTGGGCACGTGGTGGTAACCAATCAGGATTGCGCTACACTGCAGCGAGAATTCTTGGATGCCGATTTGATATAAGGCAAATGTCATCCCTATCGGTAATGGAATGAAGACAATATAGAAACCAATTCCATGTGTCCAGGATTCCCTCTTGGACAATAGCGAATGCAAAGGGAAATATTTTCCTATTTGCATCCGGGCACATCGCAATTAGGAGTTTGCCCTTGTACTTACTGTACAAGTGTGCCCTGTCCACACATATGATGAGAGGGTAGTGACGAAAACCCTGAATAGATGCTATAAACGACCAAAATATGGATACAAAGGTTGCGGTGTTCTTGCTACCTGGAATAGGACTCCACCTCCACCTGACTATAGTCCCAAGATTGTATGCACAATTTGCTTCCATCCACTTCGGCAACGTTTGACATGACTTCTCCCAATCGCCGAATACTTAGGCAATTGCCTTCTGTTTGCCCCACCAAACCTTCTTATACGAGATCTGTTAGCCTAGTTAGGCTTACAAACTCTTGATTTGATCATAACAAAGTTATCGAATGGGTTTTCAAGTGATATTATTTTAGGCAAAGATGATTTTTTCAAATTTCATATACCCTGACAAGAAAGCTTACAAGGATCAAGGAATAAGGAAAGTCACACATGAATACCAGAGATCCATAATGAAAGCTCATAGAAGTCTGAAAGATTAAAGAGCAGCATAAAAAGGACTCAAAGCAAAGAAGTTTTAAATTTTTTTTTTAGAACAAAGCTTTGTAAGTACTCTAGGTTTATTCAAATATGAATTTTCATATTGAAGCTCATTAGGCAAATATACACTCAGAAATCTGAAGTCTTAAAATCTTGGAACATGTTTTTCAAAGTTAAACAAGTTTATACTCCAAGAATAACTAAGCAAAAATGAGAGAGATAAAAATTCTTTTAAAAGAAGATAAGTCTGCTAACAGACGACTGACATATTTTTGAAAGGGTTTAAACACGTTACAGAAGCCTGATAGACAACTGTCAAACAGCTGACAGCCGATTGCCAGTGACAAATGAATCGTCTGTGTGTGTTATGCCAGCTAACTGCCACCCTTCTAAGTTTGTCTTAAAACTGAGTTGTTCTGGTGACAGATGACTTCCAAGATGAGGACAGGTGACTGCCACCTCTCTATTTGTGAATTTTATAATTGTAATACATAGACAGCCGACTGCCAGTGACTTCACAGTCGTCTAGCTCGTGGCAGATTTTAAAATTTCCAATGGGCATATTTTTGAAATTTAAATTATTTGAAACTCAAACTAATTTACAAGTTGGATCCTACTCCAAGTAAACTTGGGGAACAAGCAAGAAGCCCTTCTACATCTATAAATACCCTCAAGTTTCATTTTTTTAAACACTAAGAAATTAATTTAGCTGTTATACTCTCTCAAAGCTTACTGAAATCCTGAAAGTTCTCCATTGCTCTCATCACTCACGAAAATCTCTGAAGTATTGCTGAGTTTCTTACTATGATTGTGCATCGATTGTTGATTCTTTCATCTATTAAAAGTTATTTACGATGATAAATCTTTAGAGCTTCACATTGAATTTTCATGTTCTGAATTTACTGAAGTACATAGTTTTTCAATTTGTACTAATCAACTCTTTGAGGAGCAAGTTCTTGTACGGCTTGTTTTATATCTTTGTAATGGATTGATTGATGGTTTGAGTACTAAATCGTTTGACCAAACAAGGGGATATTGTTTGGAGAAGGCGGGCTCTAGCCTTACCCAAGGAGTGTTGTAATTGGTATTGTTCTGTCTGGTAAAGGAACGGTGAT
Organism: Malania oleifera; assembly: GCF_029873635.1. Taxonomy (NCBI): domain Eukaryota; kingdom Viridiplantae; phylum Streptophyta; class Magnoliopsida; order Santalales; family Ximeniaceae; genus Malania; species Malania oleifera. Next base: position 72,547,140 of record NC_080417.1, on the reverse strand, counting down.
AGTGAATCCTTTGGTGGTTTTGCCAAGGGCGAGGATGTAGGCTGTGTTGAAGCCGAACCTCGAAAAAACCCTGTATTCTTCTTTCTTTTCCCAGCTCTTTATTTTTCTGCAAAAGTTACAATCTGTGTGGTTGTTTAAAATTAATAAATTCTGAGTGTTTGGTTGTTAAATAGACCGGAAGGTAATTTGTTTTAGATTGATCAGCATTGATTGCGGAAACCGAAAGGGACTACGTTGGTTGATCACCCTTGACTTATTAATCTAAAAATTTATTTAAAGATGAACATTAGGAAGAAGCATAATTGTGATATAGGGCTTATAACAAGTTCAACAAATTTTCATATTGATACAGGGCTATTGTTACAAGGATTAAATGATTGATTATATTATTTTGATTGTGATTATTCTAGAAGAATTTTGTGATTATGTTTAAGTTTTTGATAACTTAAAAGAACTAAGATAAAGGGAAATAAAAATTTTAAATCCCAATTCACCCCCTCTTGGGAAGCTATTCCAATTTCAAGATCAAATAGCCGAAGTGACGATCTATGAACTCCTTCAATGTGACAATCTACGTCGACGCATCTCCCCTTATCATATTCACTATCTCCCTAACAATGAGGGATGTTGTGATTTGATTCTGGTCCTGCGATAGAAGTTTGTTTAGACACATCTGCGAACCACTATATTGGGTGATTTTGAATAATCTGTATTTCATCCAATACACTGCACGCAATCTCCATCCTCAATCATGCTCCTTAAACCTAGCAATCCATAACTTTGTGGTAGATCGCACAACATGGAATTCATGGTGGGTTTAAGCGTGATACATTCGCACTGCCACGATCAACTAATCTTTCGACTCGAAGAGCATCCCCCTACTCAGATCAAAGGATTCATCCCAACGAGTCATGCATATAGGAAGCTCATCTACCGCAGTTAAATCTGCAGCATCTATGTCAATATTATCGTACATCGGAGGCGCGTCCATGAACTAGGCATCGTACGTGGCATCATCCGTTTCACAGGGGGTGTTTCACATCATCAAGAAACTCATTTAACCTTTCACCCATTTCCTGCTAGTACGTGTCTTCATCTTAAAGATTAACATCGTTTGTAATGTTCATTCCCTCATCTAATGCGTCATTTGCAATGGCAAACAACGATCCTGGACCCCGTGCCGGGACTTCTTCACAACCTCCCTGCGGATACGTGTCAGGAACAAGTGTTTCATACGTTGGTGGCTCGAACGACGATCCTGGATATTTGTTAAAATCCACAATAGGCATACCACCAACCTCCGCACTCATATCGATATGATGTGTTTATTGGGTGTCTTCCTCCACTTCATCGAAATGCTCAGTAAGTGCCTCTAGCTGTCTAGCCGTGGTTACACCCATTTGAGAAATGGTTTCGGCATATAATTGCACAATTAAATATGTCGGACCTATGTAGTGTGCATACAACACAATGCGCAGACCATAATCATCAGATATGGGAACAACCTCGCAAAGGTGTAATGACCCGACCCTTTATATGGACCCAGGTGTCACTCACTCATACAAAATACTTGTACCTATTCAAGTTACATAGACAACCCGCCCTAAACAGGAATATACGGGTGTGACTCATACATAACAGGAATGTAAACGTTGCGGAAAAACATAAACATTCATCGAGATTTCTATTAGACATATACCAGAGTTTACTGTTATATCCTCAAATACATTTGTACAGACTTAGAACATATCCTAACAATACAACCCCAAAAGAGATATTCCAATCAAGTTCAATATACACATGAACCACTTACGTATGCTACAACCCAAAAAAACAATTCTCCAAGTCCCTTAAGCAACTAGGACCGACGTCCTGATGGACCTGAAAACAAAGGTTGTATAATGGGGTTAAACAACTCTCAATAAGGAAGGAAGTATTACAATAAGTGTGTGACCACATGTGAGTATTTCAATTTAAAACGTGTATCCATACGTATGAGACAAAAGTTTTCAATACCAAAGCACCACATATATATCAATATAAGCAATACCGTTTTTCTATATCAGCTTTTAAATCATGTATATGAATATAGAACAACCAACAACTTTGTATCACATATAATGCCTATTTTACCCTGTGGCATGGGCTGTGCACTGATATCTCTAACCATGCCCTATTCGTGCAAGCATTTGTCAAGCATCAAATATATAGTCTGACTGCCCCCATCTGGTCTATTATTTCACCAGTGGTTTCATTACCCCCGCTAGCCAACTATCTACGTACCCACACTTATTTACATGTGTGATTGCACTGTTCCCTTCCATCTGAGGAATTCCCTGCCATTGGGAGTATCTTTCACCTCCATTAATGAAGCTTTTTCAACTTCTCACATTGGAGTATCTTTCAACCCCTTTTGCTGGAGTATCTTTCAACTCCTTTGGTAATAAGTTGTGGTTCCATTTATCATATATACAATTTATAACAAAACATGATAACCTGTGCAATTCCAGTATTTTCACAAACTCATATATCCAAATCAGGTTTAAACCAGCACATATCCTCTCAACTTTCCCTTTTTACATATACAGCTCGGTGTATAACCAGCCTCTGTTTTCCACATTTTTAGTATAACAAGTTGGAACTTCGTTCCCATAATCCATATAAAAAATATCAAATGTTCATAAGTTCAATTTCATCCACGTGCCACACTAATTTAAACAAAAATCTTCTATATGATATATGATATAATTAAACACCATTTTATATAAAAATAAAGGATTTAGGCGTCTCCTACATACATAATAATCCAAATAAATAAGTTTTAAAACATTTGGAGTCCATACACCAAAATCCATATTTTTACGAAAAACAAAAATCGCAAAACCGGCATTTCTACTTGGTGAAATTCAGCAAATAAGCAGTTAAATCATACATATAAGCATAATCTAACTTTTTAGCGGTTTAGTTTTTTTCCAAAAATAACTGTTGTAATCAAATTCCCCTTACCTTAAACTCGAAACCAAACTTCGTGCGAACACGATCCAAACCGATACCCCAAGACCCTCAAAACCTAAAACTCACAGAACATAATCTTACTATAATTTCGACTACTATCTAGATATTCAATCGAAGTTGAAATTAGATCCTTACCCTGATTTTTGAGAAAACCTGAAAATCCTCCAAATAACAATCCAATCCGATAAAGTTGTAAAACTTTCCCCTCTGATCCCCACAGGAACTTCCGTTTTTAGAAATGGGCGTCGTACGGTGAAGAATCTTATATAGAGAGAGAGAGAGAGAGAGAGAGAGAGAGAGAGAGAGAAATTTCGTTGGTAGAGAGAGAGAGAGCTTTTGGGAAGAAACTTAGCTTCTAAGCAACTAAATTGGATATTTATAGGGCCTTTGACCAAGTCCAACTCGTCGATGAGGCGGCGTCTTCGTCGACGAATCCACCACATAGCTCATCGACGAAGCCATCCCTTCGTCGCCAAGCCCAAGTTTCGGATATTTCTATGACCCGCTCGGTGTTTACTCGTTGAAGAGGCTCTAAATTTCGTCAACAAGGCTCTGAAGGACTTCGTCGACGAACGTGACTTCTTCGTCGACGAACCCAATTTATTACAGTTTGGGTCTCTACAAAAGTATTGTATTATTGAACCCTCGCAAAGGGTATCTTGCGGTCACCCACAATGCATATTGATCTGGATCAATATGCAAATAATTGTATATCTTCGTATACAATTTATTTAATTTACACCTATGGCCAATTCAAATTGGTCGAACTGGCAGAGTACTATAACTAACACCATCAGCTCCGATTATAATGTCCCCCTTATATACAACAATACCGTCACCGGAGCACTTCTTGATCTTCCTGCCATTTAGATTGGCGCTCAGGAAATAAAAAAAAACCTACGCAAAATAAAATTGTGTAGACACCTTAATTTTTACCAAGCCTTTCTGAAAGACCTGGTGTAACAAAGTTGACTTTGAGCCAATTTGATCCCCAGTTGTTCCAAATTTTGAGCCGCTTTGATAACTAGAGTCCCATACTGCAACCCGATTAACTCAAGATAGTTTTGCAATTTTGAGTCAAGTCCTAGTGTTCTAGAAAAAAAAAAACCTGTTCAAGCCTTTTTCACTATGGTTTTAAATTGAGTTTTTCATAAAAGTTATTCGGTGCTAGGAAATTTTCATTCTCGAAGTTCAATTTAATTCTGAAGGACTATCTTGAGTAAGATTTCAAAATTAAGTGATGTGTTATTGAAAGCTGAGCTTTAAAGGCTTAATTGGATCTTTTTAACTTTTAATGATATTTTTAGTTGAATGAGTCCTTTGATTTTAAAGTTGGGGATCTGTTTGGATGATAAATTCATGCTTTAATACTAGGCTCTTTTATGATAAAATTGTTCAACTGGTCCAATCAAAATTGGTTAATTTACTTGGCCGAAATTGGTCAACATTGGGATACATGCATCATTCATTCAACACTGGGCAGGTATGCACACATGCACGCACAGGGTCTTAAACATGCAAAAATAATAAATAAAATAAAATAAAAAATCACCAAAAATAGGAGTACACAAATAATGGTTGTAAGAGGAGCAACTCGGGTGTACATTCATGTAGAAAATGAAAAAAGTAGAAAATATACATATAAAATTCAATAAAAAAGGAAGACGCCAAGCCCTCCACCACCAAGCTGCCACCTGGAGTGTCTTCTCTCAAAGCCCCTGTGCACAGAGAAGCCACCAGATCAATTTGTTAGCATAAAATTCAAGGAAATAAAATAAAAATTAAAAAATGGAATCAAACGTGGGAGTGGTTAAAGGGAATTATTCCCTGACAATCTGTTGGTGGGGAATTCCATTAGAGAAGTTCACGCTGAGATTTTTTAGCGCCAATCAGACCTCAAGCCTTCCAATAAATAAGAAGGCTCCCACTGTAGCAAAGGCACGAGAGCAAGAGCACAGGAACCCTACAGGAATTGGGAGAGAAAAGAAATCAAAAGGAGAGGGGAGGTTCTGCTAGTTTGGAAGAGAGGGGCACAGTAACATTCTGTAGAATTTGGGGCCGAGAATTGAGAGCAGAGGGGAGCTATGCACTATAGGGTATAAAGAACAGAGGGGGAATTCGAGAGGAATGATCACCAACAGAAGCAGAACATACTCGAGAAGCAAAGGATAAATAGCAGCCGCCAAAGAAGAAGACCCAATGAGTACAGGACCCTAGGTAAATTTCTCTTCATTATCCTAATTCTCATACTATGTACTGTGGGTGTGTGAATGCAGGTGCTCTCTAGTTCTTAGGTCCAAGCGTGAACCTGAGATCGATCCAACCCAAAGCAAACCTTCACTAGGCCTGAACCCGGAACTGAATTCGTTCTACTTCGTGGACACCCCCACTGAATCTAATTCCCCAACCTCTTAACCCAAATTCAAATACGGATCCTCACCCTTAACCCGGCCAAACCTGTTTTTAAAATCCCTTTGGGCCGGCGTGTTTTAAAAATTCATATGAGCCCCTTTTCGAATCCACTCTGGGCCTTATTTTAAAAATGAAAATGGGCCGGCCTTAATTTTTAAATTTACCCCGAGACCTATTTTAAAAATGGAAATGAGCCGACCTTAATTTTTAAATTTACCTCGAGCCCTGTTTTAAAAAAAGGAAATGGGTCAGCCCTAATTCTAAAACTCCAGGCCCCTTTTTAAAGAGAGAAGTGAGTCGGCCTTCATTTCAAAAAATAAAAATAAAAAATGGGCCCCGCTTTTAAAATCAGAACTGGGCCGGGCCCGTAGTTAATTTCTTTAACCAGGCCCAATTCCCTTGAAATTGACCAAAAACAATCCACTCGAGCCCGCCCCAAGCCTCGCACATACCAAGTTCTCACGTGATGAACATGCGGCGTGCTCAGACTCATACCACTCGCCCCTAGGTGACTCACATGAGTCGACCCATGCACTCACTACCCTCACTGAGCCAAAGACAAGTTCACTCATCTTCCACACTAACCCGATAGCCAGACATCCAAAGCTTTAACAAACAATGATCCTTGTCCCAGAACACATCAACAAAAATGCAAACAAAGAAAAAAAAATGAAACGAGAACGAAAAACATTAAAATAAAAGCTTATCTTTCCAAAGTTTCCTCTGGAGTTTCCCCATTTTTTGACCTCTAAGGTCCCAGACCCCTCCCTGGCCTGTTTCAGAGAAAGTAAGGAAGTATGAGTGAGAGGAAAGAAAAGGTTTCTATATGAAAAAAAGGAAAGAAAGTTATAGAGGGGGAGTTGAAGGAAAAGAAGAGAAGTCGAGTAGAGTTTCAGCATACCTTAAGGTTGTCTTGGTTTGCAAGAAGGAAAGAGTGAGTTTCGGGAAGTGGGCCTCGGGAACCCTAGGGTACTTGGAGAATAATAGAGGAAGTGAGTCGAAAAAGGAGCCTTAGGTTTTTCATCCGTAAAGAGGAACAGAGAGATGAAGAGGGAAGAATTGAGGAAAGAAAAGAGAAAAGAGCAGAGAGAAAAGAACATAGAAGAAAAGAGAGAGAGAGAAAGCATGTGTTAGAATGGAAAAAAGAAAAAAATGAACAGAATGGGGAAATTGGACTTAAGTATTTGAGGCTTAGGAACCATAGGATGATGCCACGTGGGATCTCCATAACCCTAGGATCCAGTCCATGCACACCCAAAATCAAGACTGTTTGCTCAGGACTTGTCTTGAATGACCTAGATGAAGTCACCCTAATAAGGGATATACCACTGTTTGATCTGGATTGGCTTGAATGGCCATGATGGTGTCGACGTTAGCGTCTCTGACACTTTCAATCACTGTAGTTCGATCCCTGTTAAATCTCAGCGGTCTTGATCACCCGCATCAAATGCATTAAATTGCGACCCACCCTTTCAAGCAACACGTGGCACGCAAGTCACCTTCGCCATCAATGCTAGGAAGCGCTTTGCCTCCCAGTCGTTTGATCACTGGAGCGTCAACGGTACTGATTGGCCTCGTTAGAAACATTAACCCCAGCCTACCTTTTCCCACGACGCATGGCAAAGCTGTCACCCGAGTAATCAATGCCAGAGTGTGATCAATCTCCCAGTCATTCGATCGTTGCTCCCACCAATGGTCACAATTGGGCCATGACGAGCACATCCTAATACCCAGCGCACCTCTCTGTGGGCGACGCGACATGTGACACTCAATCCTGTCTCCTCATAATTTCCTAGCAGATCTCCCCCAGCCCTAGGATCCACTTCACTAGTGGACGCCCCAGATCATGACACGTCAGCCATCACACTCACCTTGTTCATCTGCTCCCATCAAGCCATATGGTGGTGTGGTCTTAACCCAGACCTTAAACCGAGTTGACTCGAAGTTAACTGGTTCAAGTCTCTGAATCGACGAGTCCTTCAACCAACATATGACCGGTTTGACCTCAATAGATTCATAATAAATCCAAATAAATACTATAAACCCCGCAAAAATTGAAAAAAAAAATCATTGAAAAATGAAGAAAAATCCATGAAAGTTTTGAATTCTACGAAAAGTGATTTTGATCATTCATGCTTTCCTATATACACCCTCACACCTGTACACTTACATTCATGCACGGCCACCCTCATTCATGCTAATCCACATGCTCTCACACAAACATATCTACACACACTTCCACATACTCACACACCCAAACCCACATAAGGGCATATGCATGCGCGCCACCTCCCACTATCACAATCATTTGTGTACACTCGCATGCACATACATGCATGCAATTTTGCACTTGCACATGCATGCACCCAATCATGCATGTACACACATTCTTGTACAATCTTCCATGCATGCACACGTTCATGCATTCATGCTCACACGTACACCATATATCATTCATGAACTCTAATATACACCATAGGACACACAATCCATACGTAAGGTCACGCGTGTTGACTCATGGTCTCGACCAAGACCTTAAACTGGTTTTTCCCCTGGACTGGTCAACATTTGACCGGTTCGTCATTCCTGGAACCGATTAACACCGGTTTTCTCCATTTAACTTGTATATTATTGTTTATGTACTCAGAAAATCCACAAAAATCACAAAATTCTCAAAAATTCCAAAAATATTTTCATACTTTGATTTCCATTGATTTTATTTGCGTTATTTTAAAGTTCGGGAAAAAAGGTGAGAAATCACAAAAAATCACAAAAAAAATGTTTTCACACTTTGAAAAATCAAAAAAATATTTTTAGGTCAAGAAAATCATTTTTATCCTAAACAAAACTTCAAAAACCTTCTAGAATAGTATTTTCCTACTTAAAAAAACTTACAGCTTTCAAAACCCCCGGGAGCGTATTTTGTATCCTATTTTTGATTTTCCTTCCCAATGATTGCAACCAAAGGCATAGACTCTTCGAAGTGCTGGATTGTCCCGGTTCCGAGGAAATACCTATATAGTATTTTCATTCTTTTGATTTTTGAAAGAGATTAATTTCGACAGGCTTATTAATTTTATTTTAGGGATAATTTTTTATTAATCTGGTACCATTTGTAAGAACGGGCATGTAGGGGGTGCTAATACCTTCCTCTCGCATAACCACACTCCTGAGCCCGACTATGGTAACGCAGACCGATTCTACCCCTAACGGCGTAGTAATCAAGTGTTCTAACCACACTCCAAAAGGTTAGTGGCGACTCCATCACACATTGTTTTTCCACAAAAATCACATTTTCAAAATCACACATCCCATTTTTCCCAATTCGTAGTCATACCCACATTATTGCCAGAGAGCGGTTCTCTAGACCAGGTCCAGGACATCGCGATAGCTTGGCGACTCCACTAAGGAAACTTGAGAGTCGAGCCAATGACTAATTGAGGATTATCCCAATGTCCAAATCTAATGAGCCTTCTTGATTTTTCCTTCCTGTTTTGTACACATTGTCCATATGATTATTTTTGTTTGTAGGTACTTCGCAAATAAAATCACAATAAGTAATTGAAATAAATGCTCAGCTTTGCTTGTGTTTTCGTTATTTTCTGAATGAGCATGTGATTAACTGTGATTTAGCATGAGATGATGAGTATGCAATTACTTATTTCCATGACTTGTGTGAATAAAGCATGTGTTTTAATCTGAATAATATATGGATGTGGGGTAGAGGGTATAGGCTGAAAACGATGAACTCACACACTCTCACAACTTTATGCCTAGGTTTTCCCTTGCTAGGACCAGAAAGGAGTGTAATAGTGCCAGTTCTCATGTGGCATGGCCTATGGGGACCTGCGAACCACTCCGCTCAATGCGAGCTTTGTCCGGACCTCTGTGAGGGAGGATAAAGTTTCAATTTGGGGACCTTTTTTCTATAGGAGTTAGAGCTTAACCACACATGATTTTCCATAATCCCTTGCCTAGGGCAAAGCCTTAAAAAACCCTTGTATGTACTCACCCGGGGGTTGGGACAGAGGCTCCATCCTTCTCCTTGTGATCTTATATGTTTGTGTCTTGTGCTTTTAAATGTGTTGCATGTTTACTGACATTTTGCATTTCATATTAGGCATTCACAACAGCTTGGTCGAGGTTCTGATAAAAATCAAACTCATTCATGGAGAGCACAATAGTCCATCATGAAACTGAATCGGCGATGCAGTTACACTCCAAGAATCAATAAAGGAAGAGGGGTGACAGTGCAAGCGAGGAATTTGTGGTTGAGATACCAAACAAGGTTGACATCGACACTCAATCCAATTCCCTGAAGGAGCTAAGAGATATTTGGAAGGGGTGGACTTCTCAAAGACGTTTGACATTTTCTCAGATATATGGACACATCGGCTTTTGGTTCCATGTTTCCGTAGACTCCCACATGATTAAAGCATTGGTGGAATTATGGAATCCATCATACTGCTGCTTTACTCTAGATGGGATAGACCTGGCTCCCACCATAGAGGAATACATTTCACTGCTACATTTGGCTAAACTATCATCGCACTACAGAACATATGTGCCTGCTCGAACATCTGTCACCAAGGATTTGTTTAGGGCCACCAGGGTTAAGGTCCAAAAGCTGGGGGACTCAAAAGTCACTTGGGAATACCTGAAAGAGTTGATAAAGAAGGAGGAAAAGGAAAAAAGCCTAGCTACACCTGTTGGCATTAGCCATCTATGGCCTGCTCATCTTTCCGAAGGAATTGGGAACGATTGACCATGCAACCATTGCCTTCGTGGCCCAGGTGAGGGAAGGGGTTAACTCAGTCTATGGTATTCTGGCAGAAACATTTCGATCTCTTAACAAATGCCGGACTAGGAGGCATGCTAGGTTGACCTACTGTGTGCCATTACTCTATGTTTGGATGATGAGTCATTTTTCGTGCATCCAGGGATACTTTCGTGCTTATTTCTCAACGATCAGAATACCTTTAATAGAGTTTGAGGCAGCTCATTGGGAGGAACACGCCAGCAGGACTGAATGAAAAGGCAGGCTGCAGAATCTAGTCAACAAGGGGATCATATGGCAAGTACCGTGGATCGACCAGTCCAAAGTAATATACAGATGTGGAAACCTTCCCTGGGTCCCACTACTAGGCCCTTAGGGAGGGATATCCTACGCACCACTCATGTTTCAAAGGCAAGTGGGTGCAATGCAATTTATACCTATGATCCATGGGTTGGCAGATGCTCAGTTCACATACGAGGTCGATGACAGCCAAAGGAAGATTTGAGAGTTTGTTGTATCATGGAAGCATGTGCACATAGTCGAATCCAGCAGTTAGAACTCAGGAGCCCAGGAAAATTATGAAGTATGGAGGCGTGACAGAGTGAACCCTCGGGTCCTGCGCGGGACAAAAGCACCAACAATGAAGAAACATCCGAAAGAAATCTTGCATCCATATGAGAAAGAGACCACAAAAGAACAGTTTCCAGAATAAGGAAAGGAAGATCCGCCATATCCTAAATACAAGACAAACAAGAGGCCAAAGATAAAAAGCTAGCAGTTAAAGGGAGAATTGATGGCTTTGAGAATAGAAAAATAAAAACTTCAGGTGGCACTTGGTCAGAAGATCCGATAACTGAGAGAGTCTAAAGTAGAAGTTGAAGAAAAATCCCGGTACATACAGGACCTGAAGGAGCGGTATGACAAGTAGAGATACCATTATAACAAAGTGTTTGTAAAGTTGGAGCCTTGCGTGACCAATGCCGACTACTGGGAAGCCCGATACAAAGCACTAAAACAGAAAGTGGACGGTGTGGCACTCACAAAGTCAGAACCCGCCCTAAAAGATTCAAGCTGCCTTGATGGGAGTAGACCAGGGAATCAAAATCCAACATTTGTTTAGACAATTTGAGAACTTTATGTATTCCTCGTTGAAATTGTATGAGAAGTTAAAATGAAATGATGAGGATTTTTTTTAGAACCTTGGCTAAGGCACATAGAACTGCATAATTATACTTTTTCATCCATAATTTCATGCATACTCATAAACATCCATTACATGCATTTGTCTTAAAAGATGCAGGTTTTTCATGAATAGGGGGTGGAAACAGGTAGGACGTGACTAAGATCCAACAAAATTAAGGGAAATATACACCATTACAACACTCGTGGAAAATCCAAAGCCATGGCAGAACAATTGGAGAGCAATATTTTGGGGATCGAGCAGGGGCAAGAAGAGTTAAGCAATCAGATGAAAAGGATATTGGACTTGCTACTTAACAAAGGAAAAACAGTCTAAGATAAGAAGAAGAGGTAGATCCCATCCACCCACCAGGTTTCACGCCGAATCACGGGCAGTTATCCAGACCACCACCGTTCACCTCAGAAAGGCCACCACATGGCATACCCCCTTTTGTCCCAACAGTAACACGAATGGGAATGCCCTTGTCGGCAATGGCTGCCGTAGGAATAAGCAAAATGGCAATAGAGTACCGATGTGATGAGCTGGAAGAACGGCTAAGGGCCATAGAAGGGACTCAAACCTCCAACACCACCGAGCCGTCAGATTATTGCCCGGTGCCTAATGTAGTCCTCCCTCAAAAATTTAAAATGTCATACTTTGAGAAGTTTGACGGGACCACATGCCCTCAGACCCACATCCGCATGTACTTCCAGTCGATGGTGCTGATAATAAGAAGTTAATGATGCACTGCTTCCAAAGCAGTCTTACTGAAATAGCAGCCAGATGGTATGTCCAAAAAAATAGGACCCAAATCCGCACCTGAGGAGATTTGGTATATGCTTTCGAGGCATAATATTGTCATATCCTGGAAATGCCTCTTGATAGAATGTCCCTTTTTGAAATGGAGAAAAAGCTTACGGAAACTTTCAGAGAGTATGCACACCGTTGGAGGGACGGGGCCACTCAAGTAGATCCTCCAGTTAGCGACCGTGAAGCAATATCGATGTTCGTAGGGACTTTCAACGATCCCTACAATTCACACCTGGTAGGATCCACCCCTATAACTTCATGAACATTGTGGCAGCGGGGGCAAAGTGGAAGCCAACGTTAAAGTTGGACAGATAAAGGTTAGTGGTGTCGATAGTGGCCCAAGCAAGAAGTGGGTCAAAGGTAGGAAGAAAGAAGAGACCCAAATGATACAGGGGTCTATCAAGAGTCGAAGGTAGAGAAGCCGAAGCCAATGACCTGGGGAAAATTTCTATGTGGAACCGGTAGTGAACCAGACATTGCATGTGGGTCCAAGGTCCCAGTTCGCAACCCCTCGACCAATACCGGCATCGACAAATAATCAAGTCCGAGAAAGGGATATGCCCAGGAATACTAGGAGGATTGATCCAATCCCAATGCCCTATGCAAATTTGTTTCCTCAGCTGTGTGAGAGGGGAATGGTGACAACTATACCAGCCATTCCCGTCACCAATCCACCCCTCGATGGTTCGATCCCAACGCCCATTGTGCTACTGTGCAAACTCACTAGGTCACTCCATCAACCAATGCTGGGCTTTCATATATAAAGCTCAATCATTAAAAGATGCGGGGTGGCTTGCCTTTAATGACAAACCAGCAGGCATCCAAGGAAATCCTTTACCAAACCACGGGGGAGACAAAGTCGGAATGGTCAACGTAAGACTCAAAGGGACATAAGAAACCAACCTGGACCATGTAACTATGGACTGGATATATCAAGAGCTTAGGAAGGTAGGCCTAATGGAATCAAAGGTCACCTGTCCCGAGGGTGCACGTTGTGAATGTCAGAGTTCGTTGAAAGGGACTATTCAGGGTTGCAAAACCTTCAGGAGATTCTTATGCAAGATATTGGATGACAAAGTTATAGAAGTCGGCTCCATTCAAAAAGATTGGAAAATTTCAGCTATAGGAGATAAGGGACAAGAGCATCCCCCGTGCCCGCATCGACCATTCATACCCTTAGCGAAGGGATCTAGCTATGTCCCCAAGGTACCAACTTGTTTGGTTATCTCAGTACCTCAGCTGTTCCCTTATCAAAACGACAAAGTGGTACCCTGGAAGTACGATTACCAAGCCCAAGGCATGGAAGATACAGACAATATCATGGGAATAACCCGTAGTGTTCGAGTATACACGCCAACATAGTTGGGGAAACCAAATACGGAACATATTAGGCAAAAACTTGACTCACTCGAAAAATAAGCAACTCGGAAGCTATCCCATGTATAGGAGTTATGTCGTGTAATACTCAGCCCAAGGGCTAGATCGTCTCCTCAGGGAATGCGTTTAATTTAGAATTTCACATTCCTCCAATCAAAAATAAAAATGTACTGAACTCGGTTCAGATTCAGGATTTTCAAGATTGGTTGAGACTTATTTTGACAAACTAAATAAACATGCAAATTAAGATCCTAAGACTAGCACGCATGGAATTAAATAGCAATAATAGAAACCCTAATCTACTCAAGGAAACACCAAAACACACGCTAATTAAGGATGATGACTTCTAACACGTAATTAAAACACACAAAGATGGAAACTCAGTCAAACACAATTTTAAATAAAAACTGATTTTTTTTCTCTTTTTTTATGCGATCAAGAATTTAAAATGAGATTCAAACATCACAAACTAAACAATGAATATAAACAAGATAAAAATTTGAACTTTAACTAAACTGCCCTAAACTTAAAGAAGACCTAATACAATTTAATCTTAAAACAAAAATAGCAAATTTAATCCTAAAAGTATTTTTTTTTCTTTTTATACTTTATTCTTTTTTTATTTTTTATTAAGAATTAAAACGAAATTTAAATTAAAAATGGATAAATAAAAAGAAAATAATTTAAATCCTTTAATGCAGAGCAAGATAAATAAATAAACAAAACAAAATTAAACCTCAATAAAGAAAGAAATAAATAAAATCATTTAACAAGGATTCAAATACTAAAAGTTTTTTAACAACTTTAATGAAGAAATAAAAAATAAAAAAAAAATAGTAACCAGCTGTGATAAAACAGAGAAATTAAAAGAAAGAGAAAGAAAAGGAGAAAGAGAAAGGATGTTGAAGGGAACCTCGACCATGGTTTTGCTGTGGTGTCTGTGGGTACACTCAGCCTGCTGGTGTTGGCTATGCTAGAGGCTGTAAGTCTTGTTGTTGCTGAAGTTTTGGAATGCTACTGCTGAAATTCTGGAATGCTGCTAGTCAAGTTTTGGCCAAGGAGAGTTGGCTCGGAGGAACTGCTGTAGTCCAAGGCTGGAGTTGCTGCTGGATGGAAAAGGGAGGTGTTGAAAAATAGAGGAAAGGAGAAAGAGGAAAGAGAGTTGGGAGAACAAGAAAGTCTAAAGGAGAGACAGAAGTTGAAAGGAAGGAGGAGAATGAGAGATATCAATGAGGAAGAGAGCTAAAAGAAAGGGATACAAGAAAGAAGGGATTAGGCAAAAAGAGAAAGAGAGTAGAGAGCAGAGGGTATAGCTAGGGGCAGCGCCCAACAGGGAAAAGAGAATAGAAAAAAAGTATTTAAAGGGAAATGGAGATGGCTTGCCCTAGACCCATTTAGAGGACCCAACCCGACCATGCATGGCTGAGTCACATCAAAGAAAACTAATTTTATTTTTTTTCTTTTTTTTTCTTCATTTTTGTTCTCTGCGTTCACAGCCAAGTTTGAGCTTCCTAAAGCCCGTTTCGCTCAAAATGCAAAACACAGAAGTTGTAAATAATCATTTCCTCTTTCTCTAAAAATTTGAATCACCTCGATCAGAGCTCGGACGGAAAAGTTATACATGAATTACGAACTAGTGCTGGTTTTGACTCTGGGGAATTTTTTTACGATAACAAATTACCAAAAATTCAGAAATTGTTCAATAAAAGTAAAAAATGATAAATAGGGCACTTTGTTAAAATATTGGACATAATTAGACATTTAATTAAAAATAGAAGTCATAATACCCGGATTAAGATGCCTAATTACGCAATTTTAGCGTGTAATTAGGAATCAAACAGGAGCATTAAAAATCCAGTTCAACTGCATGAGGCTAAAGAATTTTTTAGGCTTATTAAACACAGTGAATATAACATGGTTGACCAATTGAACAAGATGCCGGCACATATATATGTTCTATCCCTACTTTTAAACTCAGAAGTTCATAGAGAGGCCCTATTGAAACTACTTAACTAGGCTTATCTACCTCAAAATATCAACATAGAAAATTTTAGCCATGTGATTGGGGGTTTATTCACGATCAATTATATTACCTTCAATGATGAGGAAATCTTGTCGGAAGGGAGAGGGCATAACCAGGCACTGCATGTATCGGTCAAATGCAAGGATCATATGATAGCACGGGTGCTAATTGATAATGGGTCATCCCTCAATGTCATGCCAATGACCACTCTTCAGAAGTTGCCGGTAGACTCCTCATATGTCAAGCAGAATAATTTGGTGGTAAGAGCTTTCGACAGAACCCATAGGAAGTCAATAGGGGCAATCGAGATTCCCATACTAATTGGGCCAGTTATTTTCGACGTCACATTCCAGGTTATGGACATCACACCTTCCTATAGCTGCTTGTTGGGAAGGCCATGGATCCATAACATTGGGGCGATTGCATCTTCTCTACACCAAAGGCTAAAGTTTGTAGTAGGGAACCAATTGGTCTGTGTATTTGGTGAAACCGATGTTATGATAACAAAGCCCACTTCCACTCCTTACGTGGAAGCTGCAGAAGAGGAGTTAGAGGACTCATTCCGAACCTTTGAGATCTTAAATGTCACGACTATAACAGAAGGATCTCCTACCCCACGTCCTCATATCTCCGCCGCAGCATATATGATGGCATCTAAAATGATTAGGCAGGGGTACCATCTGGAAAAGGGGCTCGAAAATACCTACATGGAATCCGAAAGGCATTAATACTCAAAGAAGTGAAAGACAGATATGACCTTGGCTATGTACCCATAGCGGCAGACCGGAGGAAGAAAGCTGAAGCGAAGAAGATGCAGGGGATAGAAAGGCTCACCGGTGAGACAAGCTCTAGGGGAGGTCTAGTTGTCCCATCCATCAGCGAGACCTTCGTGAAAGGCAACCAATCCAACCTAGAGGTAGAATTGCGGCAATTAAGCATATCAGCATTGGATTCTAAAGTCCCCTCAAGCACCTCCATAGAGTGGGTCCGTTGTCTCTAGCCAGGAGTGCAACTTCAAAACTGGAACTCTTTTGATTTCTAGATATTATCATGTAATGATCTTTGTTCAAATTTGTTAGGTTTTGCTTTTTTATTCCCCCGACCACTAAAAATCAGGGGAAGCTTCTTAATGAAAATGAATTATGCATTTCTTGTCATTTATGCACATCTTGAAAATCAGTTGTCAAAATTTGTTTGTTAATTTCATGCAGGAATAAAGAAAATAACAACACCAGAATCCCTCGTCAAGTAATTAACATTAACTTTGAAAATATAATCCATGAAACTGAAGTTAAAGATTAAGAAACAAACTTATCCCCTGACATGGAAAGAATGTTAAAATCAGACGAAAAACCAACCTTGACCAGTAGCGATCCCACCATCATGATTAATCTGGGAACCGAGGAAGAACCCAAGCAGGTGAAAATTGGGGCACTACTAAAGGGTGAGGAAAAGAACAAAATGATTGAATTGCTAAGAGAGTACTGAGATGTGTTAACCTGGTCATACCAAGAGATGCCAGGTCTAGACACGGATTTAGTAACCCACAAGATCCCACTTCACCCAAATTCAAAGCCAGTAAAGCAGAAACTGAGGAGAATGCGACTGGAGATGTTACTCAAAATAAGGGAGGAGGTGCAAAAACAATTTGAGGCAGGATTCTTGAAGGTAGCCCAGTACCCTGAATGGATGGCCAACGTCATCCCAATAATCAAGAAGAATGGTAAAGTACAAGTTTTTGTCAACTACCGGGATTTAAATAAGGCAAACCCTAAGGATAACTTCCCACTCCCGCACATTGATGTGCTGGTAGACAACACCGCAGGGCATGCTTTATTTTCATTCATGGACGGTTTTTCTGGGTACAACCAGATCAGGATGGCACCTAAGGACAAGGAAAAAATGACCTTCATCACATTATGGGGGACTTTCTGCTATAGGTTCATGCCATTCGGACTAAAGAATGCCAGAGCCACTTACCAGAGGGCTATGGTAACCTGTTTCATGACTTAATGCACAAGGATATTGAGGTTTACATCGATGACATGATCTTTAAGTCACAAAAAGAGAAGGACCATGCATTAAACTTGGAACAGTTGTTCAGGAGGCTCTGGAAGTGCCAATTGAAATCGAACCCCAAAAAATGTACCTTTGATGCTACGTCCAGGAAGCTATTAGGGTTTGTAGTAAGTGAGAAGGGTATCGAGGCAAACCCTGACAAAGTCAAGGCTATTCGAGAAATGCCTAACCAAAAATCTGAAAAGGAAGTGCGAAGTTTCTTGGGAAGGCTTAACTACATTGCTCGGTTCATTTCTCAAACCACCACTTGCGAACCCATCTTCAAACTGTTAAGAAAGAACAACCTAGAAAAGTGGAACGAAGAGTGCTAAGTGGCCTTCAAAAATATAAAGGAATATCTCTTAACCCCCCCCCCCCGATACTAGTACCTTTAGTGACCGGAAGGCCGCTAATCTTGTACCTAGCAATCTCAGAAAACTCCATGGGTTGCGTGTTAGGCCAACATGATGATACGGGGAGAAAAGAAAGGACCATTTATTACCTTAGCAAGAAGTTCACAGATTATGAGTCTTAAGTACTCCGATCTAGAAAAAACATGTTGCGCTTTGGTATAGATGGTCAAAAGGTTGAGGCAATACACACTGTATTACTCCACTTGGTTAATCTCCAAAATGGACCCAATCAAGTACGTATTTGAAAAGCTCGCAGTAATCGGACGAGTAGCATGATGGCAGATGTTGTTGACGGAATATGATATTTGTTATGTCACCAGGAAAGCTATCAAGGGAAGTGTAATTGCAGAATACCTAGCTGAGAGGGCGGTGGAGGATTACCAACCTATGGAGTTTGAATTCCCGAATCAAGATATTGACTCCATAACCCAAGAGGAAGAGGATCCTGAAAAATGGGTGATGTTGTTCGATGGGGCAGTCAATGTTTGGGGACACGGAATAGGTGCGGTGCTCATATCACCGGATGGGAAACATTATCCAGTGGTAGCTAAGTTCATCTTTCCTTTCACTAAAAACATAGTAAAATACAAGGTGTGTATATTGGGATTGCAGGTTGCTATGGATCGGGGCATCAAACGATTAACGGTAAGAGGAGATTCGGCCTTGGTCATCCACCAGCTAACCGGAGAATGGGAAACTCAGGATTCAAAGCTGGTACCGTATCGAGAGTACATTAAAAAGATGATAGAAGGGTTTGATAGTATCAGTTTCTCTCACCTGCTAAGAGAGAACAACGTGATTCCTGATGCGTTGGCTACACTAGCAGCTTTATCCAAGGTAGAAGAAAGGGTGAAGATCAAAACTATTCAGATCATAGTACAGTCCGAACCTGCCCACTGTATGATGGTGAAGGAATTCGAAGGAAAACCTTGGTTTTATGATATCAAAACATACATCCAAAAAAAGGGAGTATCCCAAAGGGGCAGCCAGTAATGATCGGAAGACTATTAGAAGATTGGCCATGGGTTTCTTCTTGGATGGCGAAGTTTTATACAAAAGAAATCATGACATGACCCTCCTATGGTGTGTGGAGGCATGAGAGGCCCAACAAGTCATGCGTGAGGTTCACGAGGGAGTCTATGGTACCCATGTTGGGGGTCATTCATTGGCACGAAAAATACTTAGGAACGGATACTACTAGATGACCATGGAAAGAGATTGCATTGACTACGCTCGAAAGTGCCATGAGTGTCAAGTTTATAATGATTAGATACAAGTCCCACCGGCCCCGCTTCATGTTCTATCTGCACCATGGCCCTTTTCAGCCTGGGGCATGGACGTGATTAGGCCGATAAGTCCGAAAGCCAGTAATGGACACCGTTTCATCTTTGTGGCAATTGATTATTTTATTAAATGGGTAGAAGCTGCCTCATATTCTAGTGTCACACAGAATGTAGTAAGTTGTTTCATCAAAAGAGAGTTGATCTGCTGGTACAAAATCCCTAAAAGGTTAATCACAGATAATGCCAAGAACCTGAACAACGCAGTAATGACCAAGCTATGCAATCAGTTCAAGGTCAGGCACCACAATTCAGCTCCATATAGGCCACAGATGAATGGGGCGGTGGAAGCAGCCAACAAGAACATTAAGAACATCTTGGAAAAAATGACAGAAACTTACAGAGATTGGCATGACAAGCTTCCATTTGCTCTGATGGCTTATAGGACAATAGCCAGAACCTCCACAATTGCTACCCCTTTCTCTTTGGTGTACGGGATGGAGGCAGTGGTCCCTATAGAAGTTGAGATCCCATCTCTGAGAGTTTTGAAAGAAGCAAAGTTGGCCGAGGTAGAATGGGTACAATCCTGGTATGACCAGTTAAACTTGATTGAAAAGAAAAGGATGGCTGCTATAACCTATGGACAATTGTACCAAAGAAGGATGATAAGAGCGTTTAATCGAAAAGTGTGGCCCTAACAGTTCTAAGAGGGGGACCTAGTATTGAAGAAGATTTTATCGATCCATATGGACCCTCGTGGCAAGTGGACACCAAACTACAAAGGGCCTTATGTGGTGAAAAAGGCATTCTTAGGAGGCGCCTTACTGTTGGCAAATATGGACGGAACCGACCTATTACATCCTGTTAATTCCGATGCTGTAAAAAAGTATTATGCTTGATTGCTATGTACATCTTCAAAAGAAATTAATGAAAGGATCATAGTGTTGTTTCATGTGTTCTCTCTTTGCTCATGGCTTCGATTGAATGACGGATGGCCATCTTCGGACCACCAGTTCTCCTTTAAAGAACCCATTGTCTTTTAATCGCTCGTTAAACCTTTTCGAACTTTTAAAATTAAACCATTTTCTTCAAAAAGTCATCTCCAAAAAAGAAAATCAAACCAGGTTGGGGTTTTCAAGGGTTTGGCAAATCATGCGAGAGAACAATTGGTTAGCGAAGTGATGGCAAGCCATTTCTTCCACTACCCAAAAGAAAGACCAAAGGAACCCCTTGTAAGCCCCTTTGAGCCTAAAAATTCTCAATTTTTTATTAACCCGTCAAATGATCACACCCTATACTGGGGTAGTTTTAAAAGAGATTCAGTCCCCAAATGGAGTTCAAACTGAATTAGAAATGAATAATCATCTATAAAAGGGAAAGAAAAAAGAAGAAAATGCAGAGAAAAGAAAAAAAAGAAAGAAAACAAAAGGGGATGTGCTTAAGATGTGGTCTTTGACCGAGGATTATCCTTTTAAAGATCAGCAAAGTTCGAGCCACATTGTACCCTTTTCTTCTAACTAGTACCCGGAGCCTGTCCAAACAAAATTCTTGACCAGATCGACACACTCTATTGTCTCAAATGATTTTTCAGACTCAATGATCGAGTCTGAACTACGTTATGACCTGATCCTAAAAAGGTACGTAGGCAGCTTGTTCAAAAGGACGAGTTCGGTCAAATTCTTGCAAAAATGTCTCACCCCAAACTGGGGCAAAATTTGTTGCCATGAGATGGGATTTTTGAGCTTTGGTTTCCTTATTCTTTCGAAAACCTGAATCCCTAAGCCTACGTTTCGTTCCGAGTCTTAAAGACCATTTAGAGATCAAAATGTGAGCAAAGCACCAAAATGAACCTTAAGCAAACAATGGAATTAAGGGCACCATTCAACCTTACGACACCAAAAGGGTCGGTCTCCCTATAGTTGAAACTGGGGCAGTTGCCACGGGAAAAGGAGGGTTAGTTTTCATTAATGTCAATACCATAGGGATAGGGAATGCTGTTATGAAACTTATCTTTTTCCTAGAATAAATTTTGAACATAAAAAAAACAACTATTTTGCACAACTTGACATCTTGACTCAGCACATTAATGACATAAATGCATAATCACTCTCATTACTAGGAGTCCCCCATTTATTGAAGTCAAAATTCAAGAACCCAATACACTAGGAGAGTGTTCCGGCACCAATGGGGAACCTAAAGTATGTCAAGTATCAATAATGAAGGAATACCAGGTCGGATTCGGATCACTCTTTCAAGTTTTGAAGCATCGGTGATCGAATACTAGGACGGATTCCGGACACTCTCTGAGTTTTGAAGATCACAGAAAGTACCGACAACTAGACACTAGGGCATATTTTGAGTATCTTCTGGATTCCGAAGTACTGACAGCCTAAAATTGGGGCAAATTTTAAGTATCTTCTGGATTCCGAAGTATTGACAGCCAGACACTGGGGCAAATTTTAACTGTCTTCTGGATTGTGAAAAGAGTACTGGCAGCCAGACACTAGGGTAGATTTTGAGTATCTTCTGGATTCTGAAGTGCCGACAGCCAAACATTGGGGCAGATTTTGAGTATCTTCTGAATTCTGAAGTACCAAGAGCCAGACACTAGGCAGATTGCGAGCGCTTGTTGAATATAAAAATGGCCAAGACCAGTGGCAAGAAGACATTGGGACAGATTTCGAGACCTATTGGAATCAGAAACATAGCAAAGCTCATTGACCGATGAATGTAGCTGGGGCAGTCCCATTGGATCCAATTCAAGTGTTATCCCATCAAAATGTGAATTGAGCACATAGCAAAGATCAGTGGCCGATGAATGAAATCGGGGCAGTCACTGAGTTCCATTAGAGTGAAGTCAAGTACCTTCATATCAGACTAAAACCTAAAAGTGTGGCCAAAATCCAAGATTGAGTTGTGGACCGCAGTGGCATGGGGTTTGAAGACCATGCATCCTCATGCATTTCATGCATCCTCAAGCATTTCATACATTTAAGGAAAGGCATTCGCCTTATAGGCAGTGGCATACAGACATACTATGTAATAGGCATCACGTACATATGACAACATGCCCCTACATTCAAGCATCACAAGTTAGGAACATGCATACATATAACCACAAAAAGAATTTCATCCATACTTGTTTTGTGGAATAGGCTCTTGAATAATCTGTTGGTGTCCCTAACTAAATCATCCTTGTCTTGATAATACCTGAAACTAGGGTAGCCAACCCCGGACATAGATCGACATACTGTGAGAGTGGGGTAGCTAACCCCCAGGAACCAATTGAGGCATTAATTTTTTAGGTTCAAATCGGGAAACCTAAAATAGCTAAAGGATCTCGGTATTTAGCTCCCGATTGATTATCCCCAGTGAAGCAACTTTTTTGGAACCTAGAACCCCGCACATGAATGTTTGTGGCCCAAGAGATCTCAGGATTCAGCTCTTGATTGATCATCCCCGGTGGAGTAACTCTGAGCCCCACGCTTGAGGACATTTTCCAAGAGATCTTGGAATTTCATTCCCGATTAATCATCCCCAATCGAGTAACTCAGAGCCCTACATTTGAGGACATTTTCCAAAGGATCTCAATTTTTTATCTTGATTGATCATCCCCAATGGGACAACTATGTTTCAAAACTAAAAATACATTTTTCCAAAAGGAAAAAAACCTAGGGGTAGCCTCCACCCGAATGATCTTCTATCATTTATGGCATAGCCCACGTCATCCTCCCTTATGGCACGGAAACCCGGATTGAATATGTTGAAGCCAGTTACCCTTTTGTGTTGCACCAGTCCGGATGGAATATCCTGAGGCACGTCATCCTTTACTGAGGAGCGAAAACCTGTATTGATTATTCCGAGACCCGTTACCCTCTTGTGATGCACCGGCCTGGATGGAATATCCCAAGGCACGTCATCCTTTCTTGAGGCGCAGAAACTAGGATTGAATATTCTGAGGCCCATAACCCTCTTGTGATGCACCAGCCCGGATGGAATATCCCGAGGCACATCATCCTTTCTTGAGGCGAGAAAACCCAGATTGAATATTCTGAGGCTCATTACTCTCTTGTGATGCACCAACCCGAATGGAATATTCCAAGGCACGTCATTCTCCCATGAGCCGCAAAAATCCGGATTGAATATTCTGAGGCCCATTACCCTTTTGTGATACACAAGCTCAAATCAAATATTTCGAGGCACGTCATCCTCCCCTGAGGCGCGGAAACCTAGATTGAATATTCTGAACACGTTATCCTCTTGTGACGTACAAACCCGGATTGAATATTTCAAGGCATGTCATCCCTTCCTAAGGCGCGTAAGTTCAGATTGAATATTCCAATGATGTGACCCTCTTGTAAAAAAAAAAAAAAGATGATCAATTTGCCTTGGCCTAGTAAAAATTGGCGTCTCTCATCTTTATAGTTATGTTACTTTAAAATAATAGAGTAATCTCCACTTCTATTTTTGAGCAACAGTGTCTATAAAGAGGGGCAGCTGTAGACACCTTAATCTATACCAAGCCTTTCTAAAAAGATCTGGTGTAACAAAGTTGACTTTGAGCCTAATTGAGCCCCGATTGTTCCAAATTTTGAGCCCCTTTGATAACTAAAGACCCATACTGCAATCCCGGTTGTCTCAAGATAGTTTTGCAATTTTGAGACAAGTCCTAGTGTTCAAGAAAAAAAAAACTGTTCGAGCCATTTTCACTATGATTTTAAATTGAGTTTTTCACAAAATTTATTCGGTGCTAGGAAATTTTCATTCTCGAAGTTCAATTTAAATCTAAATGACTATCTCGAGTCAGATTTCAAAATTAAGTGATGTGTTGTTAAAAGCTGAGCTTTAAAGGTTTAATTGGATCTTTTAAACTTTTAACGAGATTTTTAATTGAATGAGTCCTTTGATTTTAAAGTTAGGGATCTGTTTGGTTGATAAATTCATGCTTTAATCACCAAGCTCTTTTATGATAAAATTGTTCAACTAGTCCAATCAAAATTGGTTAATTTACTTGGCCAAAATTGGTCAACATTGTGGCAACCCGGGAATACATTCATGCAGAAAATGACAAAAGTAGAAAATATACATATAAAATTCAATAAAAAAGGAAAATGCCAAGCCCTCCACCACCAAGCTGCCACCTGGAGTGACCTCTCTCAAAGCCCCTGCGCACAGAGAAGCCACCAGATCAATCTGTTAGTAGAAAATTCAAGGAAATAAAATAAAAATCAAAAAATAGAATCACAAGTGTGCGTGGTTAAAGGGAATTATTCCCTGAAAATCTGTTGGTGGGAATTCTGTTAGAGAAGGCCACACTAAGATTTTTTGGCACCAATCAGACCTCAAGCCTTCCTATAAATAGGAAAGCTCTCACTATAGCAAAGGCATGAGAGCAAGAGCACAGGAACCCTGCGGGAATTCAGAGAGAAAAGAAATCAGAAGGAGAGGGGAGGTTCTGCTAGTATGGAAGAGAGGGGCGCAGTAACATTCTGTAGAATTTGGGGCCGGGAATTGAGAGCAAAAGGGAGCTATGCACTGTAGGGTATAAAGAACACAGGGGGAATTTGAGAGGAACGATCACCAACAGAAGCAGAACATAAGCATAGGATAAGTAGCAGAGAGATAGTTCATATTCAGACCAACTTAGACCCAGCCGCCGGAGAAGAAGACCGGAGGAGTACAAGACCAAGCCTCGCACATGCCGAGTTCTCACGTGATGAACATGCGGCATGCTCAGACTCATACTCGTCCCAGGGTGACTCACATGAGTCGACCCATGCGCTCACTCCCCTCACTGAGCCAAAGACGAGTTCGCTCGTCTTCCACACTAACCCGGCAGCCAGACATCCAAAGCTTTAACAAACAATTATCCTTGTCCCGGAACACATCAACAAAAACACAAACAAAGAAAAAAATGAAAAGAGAACGAAAAACATTAAAATAAAAGCTTATCTTTCCAAAGTGTCATCCGGAGTTTCCCCGTTTTCTGACCTCTAAGGTCCCGAACCCCTCTCTAGCCTGTTTCAAAGAAAGTAAAGAAGTAAGAGTGAGAGGATAGAAAAGGTTTCTGTATGAAAAAAGGAAAGAAAGTTATAGAGGGAGAGTTGAAAGAAAAGAAGAGAATGCGAGTAGAGTTTCAGCATACCTTAAGGTTGTTTTGGTTCGCAAGAAGGAAAGAGTGAGTTTAGGGAAGGCGGCCTCGGGAACCCTAGGGTACTTGGAGAATAATAGAGAAAGTGAGTCGAAAAAGGAGCCTTAGAATTTTCATCCATAAAGAGGAACAGAGAGATGGAGAGGGAAGAACGGAGGAAAGAAAAAAGAAAAGAGCAGAGAGAAAAGAACATAGAAGAAAAGAGAGAGAGAAAGCATGTGTTAGAATGGGAAAACGAACAAATGAACAGACCGGGGAAATTGGACTTAAGTATTTGAGGCTAAGGAACCGTAGGATGATGCAACGTGAGATCTCCATAACCCTAGGATCCAGTCCATGCACACCTAAAATCAAGACCGTTCGCTCGGGACTTGTCTTGAATGATCTAGATGAAGTCACCCTGACAAGGGATATACCACCGTTCAATCTGGATTGGCTTGAATGGCCACGATGGCGTCGACGTCAGTGTCACTAACACTTTCAATCACTGCCATTCGATCCCTGTGAAATCTCAGAGGTCTTGATCACCCACATCAGACGCATTAAATTGCGACCCACCGGCGAGAAAGTCACCTTCGCCATCAATGCTAGGAGGCGCTTCACCTCCCTGCCTATCAATCACTATAGCGTCAACGATTCTGATTGGCCTCGTCAGAAACGTTAACCCTAGCCTGCCTCTTCGCACCACACGTGGCAAAGCTGTCACCTGAGTAATCAATGCCAGAGTGCGATCCATCTCCCAGTCGTTAGATCGTTGCCCCCACCAACGGTCACGATTGGGCCACGAAAAGCGCATCCTGATACCTAGCGCACCTCTCTGCGGGCGGTGCGATACGTGGCACTCAATCCCGTCTCCTCATCATCGCCTAGTGGATCACCCCCAGCCCTCGGATCTACTCCAGTAGCGGACACCCCAGATCATGACACGTCAGCCATCACACTCACCCTGTTCATCCGCTCGCATCAAGCCACGTAGTGGTGTGGTCTTAACCCAAACCTTAAACTAGGTTGACCCGAGGTTAACCGATTCAGGTCTCTGAACCGGCGAGTCCTTCAACCCGCATATGACCGGATTGACCTCAATAAATTCATAATAAATCCAAATAAATACTATAAAGCCCACAAAAATTGAAAAACAAATCATAAAAAAATCCAGAAAAATGAAGAAAAATCCGTGAAAGTTTTGAATTCTAGGAAAAGTGATTTTGATCATTCATGCTTTCCTATATACACCCTCACACCCGTACACTTACATTCATGCACGCCCACCCTCATTCATGCTAATCCACATGCTCTCACACAAACATATCTACACACACTTCCACATACTCACACACCCAAACCCACATAAGGGCATATGCATGCGTGCCACCTCACACCATCACAATCATTTGTGTACACTTGCATGCACATACATGCATGCAATTTCATACATGCACATGCACACACCCAATCATGCATGTACGCACATTCTTGTACAATCTTCCACGCATGCACACGGTCATGCATTCATGCTCACACGTACACCATGCATCATTCATGAACTCTATTATACACCATATGACACACAGTCCACGCGTGAGGTCGCGCATGTTGACTCCTGATCTCGACCAAGACCTTAAACTGGTTTTCCCCCCGGACCGGTCTATGTTTGACCAGTTCGTCATTCCCAGAACTGGTTTTCTCCATTTCACTTGTATATTATTATTTATGTACTCAGAAAATCCACAAAAATCACAAAATTCTTAAAAATCCCAAAAATATTTTCATACTTTGATTTCCATTGATTTCATTTTCGTTATTTCAAAGTTCGAGAAAAATAGTGAAAAATCACAAAAAATCAAAAAAAAAATGTTTTCACACTTTGATAAATCACAAAAATATTTTTAGGTCTAGAAAATCATTTTTATCCCGAAACAAAGCTTCAAAAACCTCCTGGAATAGTATTTTCCTACTCATAAAAACCTATAGCTTTCAAAAACCCCGGAACGTATTTTGTATCCTATATTTGATTTTCCTTCCCGATAATTGCAATCAAGGGCATAGACTCTTCGAAGTACTAGATTATCCCGGTTATGAGGGAATACCTATATAGTATTTTCATTTTCTGATTTTTTTTAGGGAGTAATTTCGACAGGCTTATTAAGTTTATTTTAAGGATAATTTTTGATTAATCTGGTACCGTTTGTAAGAATGGGCGCGTAGGGGGTGCCAATACCTTCCCCTTGCGTAACCACACTCCCGAGCCCGACTCTGGTGACGCAAACCGATTCTACCCCTAACGGAATCAAGTGTTCTAACCACACTCCAAAAGGTTAGTGACGACTTCATCACACATTATTTTTCCACGAAAATCACATTTTCAAAATCACACATCTCATTTTTCCTAGTTCACAGTCGTACCCACATTATTGCCAGTGAGTGGTTCTCTAGGCCGAGTCCAGGATGTCGCGACAAATTGTATGTATAAGTGATATGTGTTACTTATAGTAATCAAGAATTAATTTCACTGAGTATACGAGACAGTATAAGCATCCTTTTAACGCAAGTACACTAGTTATCTATTATTCAGATTTTATCATCTGACTAGTGCAATCTTCCTTATACGTTCATGAGCATGCAATTTTCCCTATATGTTTCACTCATCCTTTCAAAAAAAATTTTGCATGCATTTAATTGCTTTCATCATAGTACATGATTACTTTTCTGGGAAAAATTATACTGAAATTTCAGTAGCATGATGTCTGTAATTTGAACATTTTTCCATTTTTACCATGTCGCTAAAATGTTTGCAAATAATGTAATAATTCAGTCTGAGCATGCGAGAACCTATAATATCTACCAGCATGCAATTTACATCGTTGCATCAATCATGCAAGAGGCATTCAGATCAAATTGTCACCCGGTTTACAAATCATATTGAAAGAATATAATCAGAATATAATTATAAAAATATGTGAATAATTATGCAATGGTTTCACCAATGACGGTCATAGCTTCGTTAAACCAGAGGTTAGGCTTCCAACGCTAGGTTACGGGTATTCATTATGATATTGAAACTGATAATGAGTATGAAAATATGCGAAGGATTATGCAATGGTTTCGCCAGTGATGGCCATAGCTTCGTTAAACCAGAGGCTAGGCTTCTAACGCTAGGTTACGGGTATCCGCTATGATATTGAAACTGATAATGAGTATGAAAATATGCAAATGATTATGCAATGGTTTTGCTAGTGATGGTCATAGCTTCGTTAAACCAAAGGTTAGGCTTCCAACGATAGGTTACGGGTATCCACTATGATATTTAAACCGATTATGAGTATGAATTATGCAGCATATTAAATATTTTCTATTAAAAAACCCTCCCACTACTAGTTGATGTATATTTAAATATTTTCTATTAAAAAATAATATAAGATTATTATTTTTAATTAACAATGTCTTGTTATTAAAGTATATTTACAACATATTACTATAATAACTAATATGTCATAATACATAATAAAATAATATATAGCCATTTAAAAAAATTGAATAAAAATAATAATATTTTTATAATTAGAAACTTAAATGCTAATTATTTTAATTTTTAATGAAAATTTAAATATTTTCTATTAATTAAAATAACATAATATTATTTATTAATTAACAATGATCTTATTATTAATATATATTTATAATATTAGATTATCACATTAATTTATGTTAAAAATAGTATCTATAACTAAATTAATTTTTTGATTTATTTAATGTTAATTTAAATTTATAGATGGTTCTTTTTATTCGTTCCATAATTTAATTATATTTTATTAACAATTAATAGGTTAATAAATAATATAAGATTATTATATTTAATTAACAATAATCTTGTTATTAATGCATATTTAGAGCATATTACTATGATATAAAATTATGATAAAAATGAATATTACTAATTAAATTCAACATATTAATTTATTTAATATTAATTTAAATTAGTAAATAGTTCTTGTTCAATCCAGAATTGAATTATAATAACTAATACGTCATAATATATAGTAAA
Organism: Malania oleifera; assembly: GCF_029873635.1. NCBI lineage: Eukaryota > Viridiplantae > Streptophyta > Magnoliopsida > Santalales > Ximeniaceae > Malania > Malania oleifera. The sequence goes on along the minus strand of NC_080417.1, from coordinate 72,517,602 downwards.
ATATTATATAGCCATGTTTAAATATATTTTGAATAAAAATAATCATATTTTTATAATTAGAAACTTAAAAGTTAATTATTTTAATTTTTAATTAAAATTAAATTATTTTTACTACTTAAAATAGTATACTATTACTTATCAATTAACAATAATCATATTAATTAAATTAGTATTTTTAATATTTAATATTAATTTAAATTAATAAATAATTCTTTTTCATCATTACATAATTGAATTAAGTTTCATTAATAATTAATCTATTATAATATATAATAAAATAGTATATGATTATCTTCAATCATATAATATATAATTTTTAAAGTTTTAACTATCACACGCAATTTTCATAAATGCTATATCATTCATATAAATTTTATCAATATTTGTCAATTATGTTGAACATTATTTGCTTAGAAAAATTATTTGCTTATATCAAGATTTAGTTTGTAGTTCATGAACTGCCGGTTTAATGTGTGTAATTTACCAAATCATTTATCAAGGGATTTTATTGGTGTTCATGTTGAATCTATTTGATAAACATATTGCATTATTTATTTTTCTTTGCTTGATTTTGATTTGTTGTTATTATTATTATTTAGTGTTATTGCTAAATATATAATAATTAGAATTTTTATAAATGCATTTCAAATTACAAGGATAAAAGTAATCTAATTATTATTTCAATTTAAAAGCATTTGCTAAGTTTAGCATTCTTGAACCTTATTAACATTACATTAGAATATTCATGTTATATTGAATATGATGAATTTTTATTTCCATCAATCTTGAGAATCATGTCAAACAAAAAATTATTTTATGAGATAGTAATTTTAGTTTTCAGGTATAATATTCTTAGCATGCCAAACATATTGCATTTTATTTTTCAAGTATAATTTTATTTTCTATGAACACATTTAAAATAAACTAAGTCAAATCCCACAGAAATGTTTAATCAATACCCAATGTAAATTTCACATAAAAATATTGGCATAAATACAACATAGGAATTTCAATATACACAGACATACATACAACATACTAAAAAGTAAATTTCACATAATACATAACGAAATTAACCAAGAAAAACTCTAACCTTAAATTTTGGCATTTCCAAACGAAGCCTCCAAACAATGAATTTAAAGAGCTACGTAGTAACTTTTTTTTTTTTTTGGGTAAAAGAGGGCAGCACCTCCATTTATTTATTAACAAACCCTCACTTTTGGCGGAGAAAAACCGTGGTTACAAGTTAATACCAACCAACCAAATTAGGACAAACAAAATTAAACATAACTAACAAAAGAGAAAAAAACATAAAAACAACCAAAAACAAAACGAAATACATCAACCGAAATTTTAGAGATGAACTAACGACGAATAGAAACAAAACCCCACCTATCCATCCGAAGGATACCTTTCAGATAACGTGATAAAAGGTGTTGTTTTTCGTAGATTACATTGTTTCCCATTTCTCCTTCTTTAACAAGAAAATCAGCAGCACTATTGCCTTCCCTATATTGATGCATCACCATGACATTCACTCATTCTAATTCTGCCACGAGCTTCTCTCAAAATTTCTAAAGATACCACAAAGTACGTCTACCTTTCTAAAGCCAATCAACTACAATTCACGAGTCACTTTCAATAATTACATTAACATAATGCAAACATTTATACAAACAAATTCTTTCCCTTATTGATTTTAATTCCGCACTATTATTCGTACCATTGCCAAAATAACTTGAAAATGCCGCTTTTACCATGCCATGGTTATCCCGAATAATTCCTCCACCTCTTGAAGTACCCGGATTGCCTTTACAACTCTCATCACAATTAAGTTTTATCCATCCTACTGGAGGTTTAACCCATGAAATAATTTTTCCAGACCTATCACAAACTCTCTAATACTTAATTTGAAATTCATTCAAAATCTTAATATCTGACTTTTTCAATTTTTGAAAAGAAATGGTGCTCTCAGCAATAAAAATAACCCAAAATCGAACACTTCTCCACATCTGATCTGCACTTTGATAAACTCCTTCCATTCTCGCTTTACATCTTTGATTTTAGAGGCACCACGTAATCAAACATGGAATCAACCCGATTAAAATACCTTTAATAGACGATTTTTTTGCATAGTGAAACCAATTTGCCATTTTATTTTTCCAAGGAAGAGATCGTTGGAAAGGAATCCCCAAAACCACACTAGCCCGACGCCAAACCTCTAAAGCCACCTCTCCTAAAGAAATAATATGATCAATTTTTCCTGACTTCTCTGAACGCAGCAATCACAAGCCGAAGCCATTGATATTCCTTTGGTCTGAATTCTATCATTTACAGCCAAGCATTTAAACCAGGCTCTCTATAAACACATTGAGATTCTTCTAGGCAATAAAGAATGCCAAAACTAGTCATTGCACAAAAAATTATCACTTCTGCTCCTCACAGCCTCCCAAGCCATTTTTGTAGAAAAATTATCATCCGGGGCAGGCTTCCAAACAAAAATATCCTGCCCACTTTTACCCGCTGGCACCTGTTGTAAAATTTCTCTTGTTTTATCAGCACCAACCAATTCCTATACTAAATCAGAGTTCCAATTATTATTTAACCAGCAATCCTTAATACACAGTTTCTTGTTCAAAATATTCTCAGTGCTCACAAATAACGGTTCTGATAACAGCCACTTGTCGAACCAAAAAGAGGAGTTCCCACCTCTCACCAAAAATTTTAATATTATCCATAACTTCTGGAATGGTGGCCATAATTGATTTCCAAAACCGAGAGTCATTTGGTCTCCCCTTCTTTATTAGTAAATGATCATTTTTGTAATATTTAGCTCTAAAAAAATCTGCCCACAGATTGTTAAAAGAGAGCAATCTAAAGGCAAATTTCATGAGAAGAGATTTCTGAACTTCCTTAAGATCTCTCAGGCCCAGACCTCCTTCTGAGGTAGGTTTACAAATTTTCTCCCAAGAGCGCCAATGTATCTTCCTTTTATCTTTCACCTCTCCCCATAAGAAATTTGAAAGAAGAGAGTTAATGCGAGAATATGTGACCTGCGAAATCTTAAAAATAGACATCAAATGAATAGACATGTTAGACAACACATGTCTTAATAAAATCAATCTTCCACCTTGCAAGAGCAACTTAGATTTTCACCCTACAATTTTCTTTCTAATCTTCTCCACAAGAGGCTCCAATGTACTGGAAGACAATTTTCCAGACACCAAAGGCACACCCAAATATGAAAAAGGGAATTTACCTTCCATGAAACCCGTGATTCTCAATAAACCATGCTTCCTAGCAAGAGTGATGTATTTTGAAAGGAATAACGCTGACTTAGTTTTACTGATTTTTTGATCCGACCACTTCTCATACCTTTCCAGAGCATAAACTAAATTTCTCATAGACCTCTTCCCACCATTCGCAAAAATAAGAATATCATCTGCATATAGCAAATGCGAAACCAATGGGGTCCCAATCGGATGATTAAATTTACCAATCCGACTAGTCTCATAGTTTTTCCTAAGCAACTTTGTCAAAAACCTCCTCCATTATGATGAATAAATAAGGAGATAGTGGATCCCCTTGTCGCAAGCCTCTCGTAGATTGAAAAAACCCCTTAAATGTTCCATTCATCAAAATAAAAAACCATGGAGACTCCACACAATTTTTTATGAGCTTACAAAACCTCTCAGAGAAACCAAAAGCCTTAAGTACCTCCAGAAGAAAATTCCAATTCACTCTATCGTAAGCCTTAACCATATCTAGTTTTATCATCACATTGCCGCCAGCTATTTTTTTGTACAAAGACTGAACCATTTCTTGAGCCAGTGTAATATTTTCAAAAATACTTCACTCAGGAATAAAAGTGTCTTATTCATGCAAGACCAACTTATCAACAACCTTGGTTAGTTTAAAAACAAGAATCTTGGAAAAAAAAATTTATAAGCCACAAAGCAAAAACTAATAGGCCGAAATTTATCAAAGCTAGAAGGATTATCCACCTTCGGAATTAAAACAATAAATGCAGATGAAAAAAACTTGGAAAGAGTAGTGCCCTAAAAATAATCCATTGTCGCATCCAAGAGATCTTTTTTTACAATATCCCAGCAAGATTTGTAAAATTCAGATCCAAATCCATTCAATCCCGGACTGCTTTCTTTGGGAATAGAGAATACCACTCTTTTAACTTCTTCTTCTGTCGAATCAGCGCAGAGTAAATTATTATCAACATCTGAAATTTGTCTTTGAATTAACTCAGAGAGATCGCATGGTTCAACCACTGAAGACTCTGAAAAAAAATTCTGAAAAAAAAAATAGTTGCCTCATTATGAATTACTTCCGCACCCTCCAATATCCTCTCATCGTTCAGAACCATACGGTCTATACGACTCTTATTCCACTTTTGATTGATAACTGAATGAAAGAATTTAGAGTTTTGATCCCCCTTAGTCAACCATTTTTTTTTGCCATTTGTCTTAAGCGAGATGCTTCCCTCTTCTCCCACACCTGAATCTCCATCTTAGTAGTCAAGTAATCAGTTTCGACTTCCTCAGAAAAGCCTGCTTGTAGTTGATTTTCTAGATATTCCATCATTTTCTCAAGAGCTTTTAAATTTTCCTCCACTCTCCCAAATACATTTTTATTCCATGCACGTAATGCAACTTTAGTTCTCTTAAGGTGAATAGCAAGTTTCAGAAGACCCGAGGTCGAGTCATTCCTGATCTAGACATCTTTAACGTACGACAAAAACATTTCATGCGAGCTCCACATATTTAAGAACCGAAATAGGGTAGGGTCATACCGGGAGAAAGACGTATTTTGTAAACTCCACCATAGGTCTATGATCTGATAATTTCTGACTCAGATATTTGAATTGAGTCAAACCATATAGGTTGGAAAAACCATTATTAATAAGAACATGATCAAACTTAGCCCAACTACGAGCCACCCTTTCATGGCCATTGCACCATGACATTCGTGAGCCTATGTTTGATAAATTAAAGAGACCACAATGATGTAAGCACTTATTAAACTCCATCATAGGTAACAGTGGTCTTGGATTTCCACCAATTCGTTCAGTATCCGTTCGAATCACATTAAAATCACCCATGACCAACCAAGGAAAATCTGATTGGCACTCCTCTAGTTGCCGTCATAACTCTCTTCTTTCAACATAAAAACATTTGGTATAGACAAAACTCACCAAAATTCTTTGTCCATCCTTAAAAAATCACCCAGAAATCTTCTAAGTCATGATTGAAATCACCTCAAAGGCATCTATATCCTTCCAAAATAGCCACAATTTACCGCCCTAATTTTTATTAGATATAAAAAGGTGGTAATTCAAAAAATTACCCAACATTATCATTCGCTCCTCAGCCGCGAACGGTTCTGAAATAGCAAACAACCCAACATTAAACTTTTCAATTAGCATCTTTAACCTGCCTCTAGACCTGCCCAACCCCCTAATATTCCATAAAAGAATTGTATTTGTCATAAATTTAATTTATGCCGTCGGATGAGAATCCTCTGAGATTTCCTCACCGAATTTTTTATGGAAATCCATCCCTGCCCTGTATCAGACTTAATACATTTTTTCTTTATCCTTTAAAACTGATATTTCACCTTCCTCCCTCACAGACGAATAACCCCGAGCCAAATCCTCCTGTTGCAAACCTTGGTCCCGACCTTCAGTTAGTTTAGGACTATCCACGTGATCCACTTCCTTTTGAGATAGAGAATCATCATTTGAAACTCGAGGATCATCATCACATCTGACTTCTTCACACTCCCCTTCATTCCTCTCTATTGAATCTTTATTCCCCTTATTTTCTACTGCTTTCTGTGGTATATCAGAGTTTTGCCTTACATGATCCTTATTTTCTTGAACTACAGGAGTTTCCATTATTTCAGGGCCCCTATCATTAATCTACTTCATCATATGCACATTACTGGGTCCTGCTTCTTGCACCACCTTCTTTGCTCCTTTATCCACATCGAAATTGGTTTCTATTACACCGTCATTAGTCTTTGGTTTCCATATCTTTTTTTCTTTATATTTTTCCTCCTCCCTTCGCTTCTCTCCCACCCTGCAAACAATCAAGGTATGTCATTGCCGGCAACATTTAGAGCAGAAAAAACTCATCTTTTCATATTTGGCCTCTTGCCAAATACATTATTTCGAAGATAAGACAAAAGGAAATCCCTTTACCGGCTCCATTGTTAGGTCAACTTCCACGCAAATACGTGCCCTCGATGCTCTCGTACGATTAATTGTTACATTATCAGTTCCAAGATAACGACCAAAACGAGTCACTATAATTTGAAGAAAATCCGTTCGGTAAAGATGCATTGGTAACCCCGATAATAGCTTATAAGGCACACTAAATTTTTTATCAATCCAACTAACAAAATCTTGAATCAAAAATATGAATTTTAATTTTATAAACAGAGAGCAAATGGTGGAAATCCACTTACCCCATCTCCTCTGTTTATATAGGTACTCCTCAAGCAGCCTCTCGACGAGCGACGGTCACCTGCAACACGCCCAGCCTCTGCCCTCTGCCTCAACAACGGTCACCTGCACCTGCTCCTCTCCGTCTCTCTGCAATGTCAGGCTAGTCTCTATTCGCACACAAGAGGAAGAAGAAAGAGTTGTATAAGGGACCAAACAAATCTTGTTGGATGAACCGAGGAGATTTACCACGCATCCAATGATGAATGAAGGAGCCAATTAGTATTCTGAAGCAAATCTCGCTGGATGAACCACCGAAATTTGCCACGCGTCCAACACCAGATGGTTTTGCGATTAGTGCTCTGAAACAAATCTTGCTGGATGAACCAGCGAGATTTGTCACGCGTCCAAACTAGCCTCATTCATGCATAGTAAATCTCGCTGAAGGATGGAGAGATCGTTGAGGACTACTGCTCTACATCACGAATCGGTGGGTATTATTATGGGTTCATGTCTTTCAGCATTTTTGGATCATTGTGATAGAATAAACGAAAATGAACTAGAAGTTGAGATCAATAAAATGTGCCCAAAAAGTCAAGATCAACCACATATCACAAAATGAAGACCATACAAGGCCACGTCAAACATTTCCAAAACAACAATAAAACCCTCCTTTCCTTTAAACACACACGTAGTAGAAGAGAACACACATCAACTCAATAGATCAAAACGTGGTTAGCCTCCTATCCTCTCAAATTAATATATACACAGATCATAGATTAGATGTTATAGAATTATATATATACTCGTTAATACCTGTGCATAGTATGGGATTTATTTAATAATTTAAATTTATAATCATTTTTCTTATTATATATTTTAAAACTAAATAAAAAAAATAAAAAATTAGATAGACTAATTAAATAGGAAGTATATATATATATATATATATTGTCGAACCATGTTTTATAATGTATGACTTTGACGTGTAAAATTTTTATAAGTATTTTGTTACATTTTTCTACATCTGCAAAATTCAACTCCAAATTTCTATAATTCAACAACAATTTTCATTCCCATGTCTTCAATCCAAGATCATTGTGGTTTTAAAATTGACTTTAATTGTCAGCTAGATTATGCATTACAAAAATAATAAATTTTAAGCAATTATATTTAATCTAAAATTTTAAAAATGTCAAAATCTTTAGTTTGGAAAAGTTTATGGTTGCATTTAAAATTTTAATATTTAGCACATATGACTGGAATTATTTTATTACTTTTTAAGAGGAAAAATAGTAAATATATAATAGAATAAAAAAAATAGCCAGTAAAAATTAAAATTTTTAAAAATTTCAAAAACCCCTATTTTTGGAAAAGATTGTGGGTATATTTAATTTTTGAAATTTATTTAGTTTCTGAATCATTCAATTTATGCTACATGGCTAGAATTAGTTTTATTATTATTATTATTATTATTATTATTATTATTATTTGAAACGATGATATCCAAAACCCTTTAGACACTCCACTAAACTAATCTACTAGAGCTAAAAGACTCAAACCCTTGTTCACCAAAAGAGTATTAAGTTTACCACCTGAGGGATTAGAATTAATTTATTATTATTTTAAACCAACACAAACAGCTTATAGAATCCAATAATAAAAATGTTCAACTTGACAAAAATTTAATTAAAATATCAAAAAATATCAAAATCCATAATTTCAGAAAGATTAACTGGATTTAAATTTTGAACTTTACTTGATTCTTGAATCATTAATTTTCAAAAATTACTTAATTCTTGCCTAAATTATATATATATATATATATATATATATATATATATATATATATTCTATTATAATATGTAGATATGTGGTTACAGCTTGCGGTCTAATTAATCAAATTTGCAAACCTGAAAAATGTCATCAAGACTCTTCTTAGCTAGTGGCTTTAAATTTCAAGAGAGCCAGAACTAAAATGAAGAAATAAAATTAATATTTTTTTCCTTCTAAAATAAAAGAACTCTCTCATAGTTAGGTCACTATTTGTTTTCTAAAAGCCTTGAATAATTTCTTGAATTTGTAGCAAAGCTTTAGAGTAAAAAACAAAAAAAAACTAACAATTAAAAAAAATTAACAAAAGACATACTTCACTTTCTTATGAGAAGTAGTACTATGCCCATTTCTATCCGAACACTTGGCTTCTCAAATACCAAATAAACAAAATTTGTCATTACTAAGACATAAATTTTGCATTAATTTTAAAAGAATGTGTGCAAACAAAATATGAAATCACAAGAAGTTATAAAAATAAAAAAATATAACTTCTTGCAACAATCTATAAATTATAGAAATTATAATGTGACAATTGAAGGATCAAAATTTGTGTTCTAAATAATTTTTTGGCAATTCATAGGAATGAATCTCAAAACATGATACTATCTGGTATATAGACTTGAAAAGAAAGGGATAGTGTTAAAATTGAATAAGGGGGTTTTTCTATTCATTATTCAACAATATAAGGGTATATTTATGCATGAGTCGAAGATCCCAAATTATTCCTAAATATCTGCTCTATAAGAAATACACAATAAATGAAAAATGGAAAGTGTATATGTATCTCTAATACTCCCTCTCAAGTTGGAGCATGGAGATCCGTAATGCCCAACTTGCGTGATAAGTTTAGGAAATATTCACAACCCAAAACTTTTGGTGAAGATATTGGCAAGTTGACTGTGGGTAGAAATATGCTTAGTGAAGAAGAGGTTAGCCCGTAACTTTTCACAAATAATATGACAATCAATTTCTATATGTTTTGTACGTTCGTGGAAAATAAGATTCTGGGTAATGTGAAGTGCCACTTGGTTGTCACAATATAAGAGCATAAACTGTGAATGCAGTACACCGAGATCATTTAAAAGAGTTTTGAGCTATGTAAGTTCACAAGTAGTGGAAGCAAGAGTCTGGTACTCAGCTTCAGCAAAGGATCGAGACAATGTAGGTTCTTTCTTAGTGCGCCAGGAAATTTGACTAGTGCCCGGTTGAATAAAAAAACCAGTGGTGGAGCGGCGAGTGAGGAGACAACTAGCCCAATCTGAATCAGAATAGGTGGAGACTTGAAGAGTGTTGGCAATAGAAAAAAATAATCCTTGGCCTGGAGATGCCTTGATGTATCGAAAAATACGTACAGCAGCATCATGATGTGGTTGTCTAGGTTGGTGCATAAATTGACTGACGATGTTGATTGGAAATACAACGTCGAGATGAGTGATGGTGAGATATATCAAATGTATAACGAGTCATCGAAACGGGCTTAAATCGGAGAGAAGATCACCATTAGTATTATTGAGTTTGAGATTTTATTCCATGGGAAATGTGGCAGGATAAGCACCAAGATGAACGCTATCAGTAAGGATGTCAAGAGCATATTTTCGTTGATTAAGAAATATGTTAGTTAGAGAGCGAGCAACTTCGAGGCCAAGGAAATATTTCAGTTTTTCAAGATCCTTTAGTTTGAATTTTTGAGCAAGCATGGCTTTGAAAGTGCTAATATCGGAGAGATCATAGTCTTCCATGAAAATGTCATCAACATAAATAAGTATGAGAGTAAAAAACTGACTCTAAGAGCAGGTGAAGAGAGAGTGATCGGCCTGAGATTGGGTGAACCCCTCAGCAAGTAAAACAGAAGATAATTTATAGAACCAATTATAAGAGCCTTGCTTAAGGCCATAAAGGGATTCATAAAGATGACAAACACGAGTCTCCTCCTGTTTGCAATAACCCAGTGGAGGGGTCATATAAACCTCCTCATCGAGGTCACCATGAAAAAAAGCGTTGTTGACGTCTAATTGAAGGAGATGTCAATTCTGAGCTGCAGCCACTACAAGAACACACCTAATAGTAATGAGTTTAGAAATAGGAGTAAAAGTGTCATGATAATCCAAACCTTCTACCTGAGTGTAGCCCTTGGCTACCAAGCGAGCTTTGTGTTGCTCTATAGATCCATCGGCTCGAATTTTTGTTTTGAACACCCATTTACAACCAATTAGTTTTTTTTTTCCAAGTGGAAGGTGTTGAAGAACCCATGTATGATTGACTTCTAAGGTTTGGATTTCGGAAGCCATGGCATCATGCCAATGCGGGTATAGCATAGCTTGAGCATATAAGGTGGGTTCGGGATGTTGGGACATAATAGAAAGAAAAGCCAAATATTGATTAAAAAAACGATGATAAGATAAAAAAGAGATGAGACAATGAACCATACCTGAGAAAGATTTTGAAACTTGTGAAGTCGTGGAGTGTTGACTCTACGAGTCCAATCCTGTTTTGATAATGACAAATCACTTGATATTTAATCTATGTATTGAGTTTGTGAACATGACCTATTTTAAGCATGCACGGAAAGATAACGAGTCATGGAAGCCATAAAGTAAAGTTGATGTATTTTGAAAAGCACCATGGAACTCAAAGAGTATAAGAATCAAGATGCAACCATCAAAGTTAAAGAACATCTTGAGAATGGGTATTTAGAACTCATGTACTTACATTGTCATATGATTTAATTTGAGGCTGAACATAACTTAGAATGATTTTAGGATTCATGCATTTCATGTACATCATTAGGGAACTTACATGGACTTAAAAATGTTTTTAAAATCATGGAAAACGTGTTTTATAAAAGACCCAAGCAAAGAAGCAAAGCAGAATTTTAAACTGGAAATGAATAATTGAGAAAAAGGAGACTTCGGTAGCATGACCTCAACCTCGATCGCCTGAAGAATTTCGTCGGTTGCCTGAAGATTAAGTTCGGTAGCCTGAAGAATTAAATGGGAAACATAGAACCTGGTAGAAGTACTTCGGTTGCCTGATCTTGGAACCTCAAGCGCCTAAAATTGCCACTTCAGGAGCCTGAACCCTACTTCAGTTGCCTGAAGTCGCGGGAAAGTCTAAAAATCATATTTTTATTAAAAGGACTCGCGAGCTATTTTATTAATCCAACAGCTGAGATCAATCCTAAGGGTAATATACTACATATTCTGAATATCTAAACCCTAGAAAAGAAGTTAGACACACAAGAAAGAGAAGAACACACCTTGTTGAAAGAAGATTGAAAATTTGCTCCTAGTGTTATACGATTGCCTACACTTCTATCTCTAATCTTCAAGCTTGGGAAAATCAACTCAGATTCTCAAAGGGAACTTGTTTACTTAACTGTACTTCAATCTAGAATTGAGGTTTGATCTTTCACGTTATTAATCCTTAGAACTTCTCATCTCATCTTATCTCATTACGTGTTTTTTCTTTAAACATCATTAGAAAAGTTTTGATTTTGGGTGTGCATAAACCTATAAAAATTGATTGTTGAAAAGATCATTATTTGATTTAGGGTGTGTGATTGATTGAAAGGCTTGATTCAAGTGTGTGTTTGCAAAAGGATCTATATTTTAGATATATTAACGCTTGATTAAATATCCTTGAAACTTATAACTATACATGTTAGTAAGGGATATTTTCTAAAAAATAATATACTCAGTTTGTGATTGAGTACTTGAAATAAAACTTTGTAATTTTAATTGAGTTAATATTCAAGACAAAGTTTTGTTAACAAGTTCACATCAAACATACTTGTGCATTTTTGTAAAGTGAATCAAGAACCCTAGTTTACTCCAAAACATTTTGAATATATCTTTACTTGGGAGTTTTTGGTCAAATAGGGACTTGTGTATTGAAGCATATCATGCATAAAACGATCGTATCATTTTCATACATTCATGAACTTCAAGTTATATCATATGTTAATGTATTAGGATTTTGAATTGTACTCACCAGCTTTTGTTAGATGCAGTGTTTTGAGTGTTAATTTTCAGATTCTATTGTATACACAGTTCGGTGTGTGAACCGGTGTGCGAGGAGAGAGTTGTATCTCTTGTAAGTAGTGAAGTAGGAGGAAGTTGTGCCTCTTGTAAGCAGTGGATTGTAAGGTAAGCTCCGTCCCACTTTAAGAAGTAGGGATTTAGTGAATTCTTGAGTGATTGCTTAAGGCAAAGACGTAGGCCAAGTCGGCTAAACCTCGTAAAACTATGTTTGTCTTCTCTCTTCCCTTCACTCTTTATTTTCAGCATTCCATTTAAATTGTATATATTGCATGTATAGGTAGGATAGTCTTACACTTAAGTAATTGAGTAACAAGAATTTATTGGTAAATATAAAAGAAGAGGTTAAGCGATAAATAAGTGTCAAAGATTTTTTAAATACCCAATTCACCCCCCCCCCCAACCCTCTTAGGATTACACCTGATTTAACATTATGTATCAGAACGGGTTTACATAGACTTGATAGTTAATTTGTAAAACGATCACATCATACACATTGGTGTAACTCCATTCGGTGAGGGACACATCCACTAGACCACCTATTTTCTGTGGTGTAAACTACACTTATTGGAAATGTAAGATGAGCATATATCTACTAAACGTAGATTGGAAGGTTTGAAAAATAGTGACTAAGGGAAATCACATTCCCATGAAAGTAATTGATAAGATTAATGTACCTAAAACCGAAGATGAATATACTGAAGAGGATTGGAAGTCAGTTCAAATCAATGCTACTGCCATAAACTTACTTTTTTGTGCATTAGATATCAATGAATTTAATAGGATAATGACATGTAACTCAACTAAAGAAATTTGAAAAAAACTAGAAGTTACATATGAAGGCACTAAGGAAGTCAATGATAGTAGGATAGACATTAAAATGACGGTTGATGAATCCATACAATCCATGTACACTAGATTCACACACATCATTAACTCTTTAAATGCTCTTGGAAAAACTTACCCTACTTATGAGTTGATCAGGAAAATACTCAGGGGATTACCTCCAGTGTGGGAAGTGAAAGCTATGACAATAGCAGAAGGGAGAAATCTCAAGGAGATGTCGGTGGACGAACTCATTGGATCACTCATCACCTATGAGCTAGCAATAAACAAGAGGGAAAATAAGCAAAACAAAGCTAAGAAGGTCACTGTACTTAAGGCATCATCAAGCTACTAAAGTGAAGGAACCAATTTCGAAACGAATGATGACATGACCTTGCTAACAAAGAAGTTCGGGAAGTTTTTGAAGAAGAACAAAAAGTTCAACAGAAAATTCCAGAACTCCAAATCAGAAAGAGGAGAGCAAAGTATGAAGAAAAAGAAGGAGGATCCACCAACATGCTACAATTGCTGAGAAATTGGACACAACAAGCCTGAGTGCCCCAAGCTCATAAAAGCTTCAAAGAAAAAGAAGAAGGCGCTGAAAGTCGGCTGGGATACACACAACACTAGCAGTTCAGAATCTGAATCTAGGGACGATGAGGTTACCAATCTGTGTCTAATGGCACATGATGACCTTGAGGTACAATCATCTTTTTCATTATCTTCATAATATTCTAGTGAATCTGAAAATGAAAATGATATGATGTCATATAATGAACTGAAACAAGAATACCTGTACACTATTAAAATGCTTGAGAAGAAAACAAAGAAAATTTCTGAGTTGAGAAGCAAAGTCAAAAAACTTTCAAATCTAATTGTACACCAAAATGAATCCCATGCATCTTTTATAAAAGATAAAGATTTGAAAATTGAGGAGTTAGAAAAGGACTTGAAAGATAAATCTAAAATTATCTGTAAATTTACTGAAAGACAAAACAATTTTGAAAAGCTCTTAGGATCTCAAAGAAATTCCCTAGAAAAAAAAGGGCTCGATTTTAATGGTAAAGAAAATATAAAGAAAAGACATTTTTACATGGGGTATTTTACAAAAGAATCAAAGGCATATGTTTCAACTAAGAATCATTATAGGAATACTACATGTTTTAAATGTAGAAGGTTGGGTCACATACAATTCAACTGTCCTTTCAAAAATAAAGATGAAAAAAATAAAAAAAGTATGGAAGGTCAAAGGTCAATCTAGCACTAACCCTCCTGGACCGAAGACAATCTAGGTACCAAAGTTAGTTGTTTAATTGTGTCTTGCAAATTTTCTTAAGATAAGCATCCTCAAAAGATATATGGTATATGGATAGTGGATGCTCATGTCACATGACCGGGGATAAAGCAAAATTCACATCCATCATACCCAAGGATGAAAGGTTTGTTACTTTTGGAGATAATGCTAAGGGAATGATCACAGGTGTCGGTAAAGTTGGTAATGATTCCTCACTCATTATTGATGATGTTTTATTAGTTGAAGATTTAAAGCACAATTTATTGAGCATAAGTCAACTATGTGATAAAGGCTACAAAGTATCATTTGAACATGACAAGTGCATAGTTGAACACAAAACTGATAATAAGATACTATTCATTGCTAAGCGTCATGAAAACATATATACCACAAGCTTTGATAACTTAACTTCACAGAGTATGACATGCTTATCTAGCATGAATAAAATAAGTTGGATTTGGCATAGGAGACCAGGACGCGCAAACATGGATTTAATCTCAAAACTAGTTAAGAAAGAATTAGTTAAGGGACTGCCTAAGACTAAATTTGTGAAAGACAAAATCTATGATGCATGCCAACTAGGAAAACAAGCTAGGAGAAGCTTTAAGAAAAAGAAAGAGATATCCACTACTAGGCCACTTCAAATGCTACACTTAGACTTATTTGGACCAAACCCAATTCAGAGTTTACGAGGAAAATCATACATTTTTGTCATAGTTGATGACTTTTCAAGATACACATGGGTACTATTCTTATATCACAAAGATGAAGCATGTGAAAAATTTATAAACCTGTGCAACAAAGTCCAAAATGAAAAGGGATATACAATTACTAAAATTCGAAGTGATAGGGGTAGAGAATTTAAAAATCAAGGCATGGAAGACTATTGTAATTCATTAGGAATTATCCATAATTTTTCAGCTCCTAGAACACCACAACAGAACGGTGTAGTTGAAAGGAAGAATAGGTCTATGCAAGAAATGACCAGAACTATGCTTAACAAACATAAATTACCTAAATACTTCTGGGCCAAGGTAGTGAATATCGTCTGCTATGTGCAAAATAGAGTTCTGATTAGACCATCTCTAAATAAGACTCCTTACAAATTATGGAATGGCCATAGACCAAACATATCATATTTTTATGTCTTTGGCTATAAGTGTTTTGTGCTTAGAGACAATGAGCATCTAGGAAAATTTGATGTGAAATCAGATGAAGGTATCTTCCTAGGGTATGCTTTAGATAGTAAAGCCTATAGAGTGTATAACAAACGAACATTGACGGTCATAAAATCTATTTATGTAGCGTTCGATGAGTCAAATCGCTTCTCCAAAAGAACTGATGAAGATGAAATTGAATTAAACAAGGAACTAGAAGAACAATCAACTGAGAAAGATTCAGAAAAGAAAAATGAACTTAAAGAACCATCCATTAAAATTGATCAAACTACAAATGAGGTTAATGAACCACCTAGAGGATGGAAATACATAAAGAATCATCTCATAGATCAAATAATAGGTGAACCATTATGTGGAGTAGTCACTCGCTCCTCTCTTAGGAACCTGGTTAGTCATTTTGCATTTTTATCTCAAGAAGAACCTAAAAATGTGAGTGAAGCTATAGAGGATGAATCTTGGGTGTTATCCATGTAAGAAGAATTAAATCAATTTGAAAGAAACAAAGTATGAACTTTAGTTCCTAGACCAGAGAATAAGTCAATCATAGGGACCAAATGGATATATAAGAATAAGAAAGATGAACATGGAATAGTTGTGAGAAAGAAGGCTAGATTAGTAGCTCAGGGATATAATCAAGAAGAAGGTATAGATTTTGAAGAAACATTTGCCCCTGTAGCTAGGATGTAAGCCATACGAATGCTTTTAGCATATGTAGCTTTTAAGGATTTCAAGTTATATCAAATGGACATCAAAAGCGCATTTTTAAATGGCTATATAAATGAAGAAGTATATGTAGAACAACCCCCAGGCTTTGAAAACCATAAAAATCCAGATCACATGTATAAACTGACTAAAGCCCTCTACGGTTTAAAGTAAGCTCCTAGAGCTTGGTATGGAAGGCTAAGCGGTTTTCTATTAGAAAATGGATTTATAAGAAGAAAGATAGATACAACCCTATTCATAAAGTCTAAGAAAGATGATATTCTCCTAGTGCAAGTATATGTAGATGACTTCATATTTGGCGCTACAAATAAAGAATTGTGTAATGAATTTGCAAATACCATGCAAAATGAATTTGAGATGAGCATGATGGGTGAACTAAATTTCTTCATAGGACTTCAAATCAAACAAGAAAATCATTGGATATTCATAAATCAATCAAAGTATATTAGAGACTTACTCAAAAAGTTTAACATGGAAGACGGAAAAATACTAGGTACACCTATGTGCGCTTCATTGAAATTAGACAAAGATGAACAAGGTATACCAATAGACGTCAAGCTATATCGTGGAATGATAGGTAGCTTGTTATACTTGACTGCTAGTAGACCAGATATAATGTTTAGCGTATGTTTGTGTGCAAGATTTCAATCTGCATCAAAAGAATCTCACTTGCTAGCTGTTAAACGGATACTTAGATATCTTATAGGAACCGTGGACATTGGGTTATGGTATCCTAAGTACACATCCTTTGAGATTCTTAATTATTCAGATACTGGTTTTTCAGGTAGTAAAGTGGATAGGAAAAGCACTACTGGTACTTGTCATTTCTTAGGACACTCCTTGGTCTCTTGGTTTTCCAAGAAACAAAATTCAGTTGCTCTTTCCACAACTGAGGCTGAATACATAGCGACAGGTAGTTGTTGTGCTCAAATGCTTTACATGAAGCAACAACTGAAAGATTTTAGATTAAGTTATGAAACAATCCCTATAAGATGCGATAGTATGAGTACAATAAATATCTCAAATAATCCCATATTACATTCACAAACTAAGCACATAGAAATACGACATCACTTTTTTCGTGACCATGTGCAAAAAGGGGATGTAACACTAGAGTTTGTATGCACGGATGAACAATGGGCAGATATATTCATGAAACCACTTGCGGAGGATAGGTTTATCCAAATTAGGCGTGAATTAGGTCTCATGCATAGTCGAGAGGTTGCTTAGAATCATGTTAGATGATATAATTTAGGGGGAGCAACATCACTTACGATATAATCACTTAGTTTTGCATTGATCAACAATTGGACACATTCAAAACATTTAGATCTCTAAGGTGAGAAGAACATCAGGGTCTGTCTACTCATGCTTCATTTGTTTACACCTTTTTGTTAATGTCAAAAGGGGGAGAAAATTAGGAAGCAAAAATAATACAATGGAACCAAAAGGGAAAAACAATTGGTCGATGTCATGGTTGAAACATCATGAGCATATTTATTATGAGCACATTTCATATCTCATTTGGATTCAGGCTAAACACTGTGTATATGAATATGAGCATATTGTCATTTACTGATTATTTGATGCATTAATTGAGGGGGAGCCTTGTTAGGTGTAACCCATTATATATTTTTGCTCGTGCATTTGTCATCATCAAAAAGGGGGAGATTGTTGACTCTACGATTCCAATCCTGTTTTAATAATGAAAAATCATTTGGTATTTGATCTGTACATTGAGTTTGTGAACAAGACCTATTTTAAGCATGCGCGAAAAGATAACTAGTCATGAAAGCCATAAAGTAAAGTTGATATATTTTGGAAAGCACCATGGAACTCAAAGAGTACGAGAATCAAGATATAAGTATCAAAATTTAAGAACATCTTGGGAATGGGTATTTAGAATTCATGTACTTACACTGTCATATGATTTAATTTCAGGCTCAACATAACTTAGAATGATTTTAGGATTCATGCATTTCATCTACATCATTATGGAACTTACATGGACTTAGAAATGTTTTTAAAATCATGGAAAACTTATTTTATAAAAGACCCAAGCAAAGAAGCAAAGCAGAATTTTAAACTGGAAATGAATAATTGAGAAAAAGGGGACTTCGGTAGCGTGAACTCAACGTCGGTCACCTGAAGAATTTCTTCGGTTGCCCGAAGATTAAGTTCGGTAGCCTGAAGAATTAAATGGGAAACACAGAACCTGGCAGAAGTACTTCGGTAGCCTGACCCTAGAACCTCAGGCGCCTGAAGTTGCCACTTCAGGAGCCTGAACCTACTTCGGTTGCCTGAAGTCGCAGGAAAGTCTAAAAATCATATTTTTATTAAAAGGACTCGCGAACTATTTTATTGATCCAATGGCTGAGATCAATCCTAAGGGTAATATACTATATATTCTAAATATCTAAACCCTAGAAAAGAAGTTAGACACACAAAAAAGCGAAGAACACACCTTATTGAAAGAAGATTGAAAATTTGTTTCTAGTGCTATACGATTGCTTACACTTCTATCTCTAATCTTCAAACTTGAGCAAATCAACTCAAATTCTCAAAGAAAACTTGTTTACTCAACTGTACTTCAATCTAATATTGAGGTTTGATCTTTCAAGTTATTAATCCTTAGAACTTCTCATCTCATCTCATTACGTGTTTTTTCTTTAAACATCATTGGAAAAGTTTTGATTTTGGGTTTGCGTAAACCTATAAAATTGATTGTTGAAAAGAACATTATTTGATTTAGGGTGTGTGATTGATTGAAAGGTTTGACTCAAGTGTGTGTTTGCAAAAGGATCTATATTTTAGATATATTAACGCTTGATTAAATATCCTTGAAACTTATAACTATACATGCTATTGAGGGATATTTTCTAAAAAATAATATACCCATTTTGTGATTGAATACTTGAAATAAAACTTTGTAATTTTGATTGAGTTAATATTCAAGACAAAGTTTTTGTTAACAAGTTCACATCAAACATGTGCATTTTTGCAAAGTGAATCAAGAACCCTAGTTTACTCCAAAACATTTTGAATATATCTTTACTTGGGAGTTTTTGGTTAAAAATGGACTTGTGTGTTGAAGCATATCTTACATAAAACAATTGTATCGTTTTCATACATTCATGAACTTCAAGTTATATCATATGTTAATGTATTAGGATTTTGAATTGTACTCACCAGCTTTTGTTAAAAGCATTGTTTTGAGTGTTGATTTTCATATTCTATTGTATACACGGTTCAGTGTGTGAACCGGTGTGTGAGGAGAGAGTTGTATCTCTTGTAAGCAGCGAAGTAGGAGGAAGTTGTGCCTCTTGTAAGCAGTGGATTGTAAGGGAAGCTCCGTCCCACTTTAAGGAGCAGAGATTTAGTGAATCCTTGAGTGGTTGCTCAAGGCGAGGACGTACTCGTAAAACTATGTTTGTCTTATC